>NC_059432.1:8770267-9125647 GCF_021028975.2 Sphaerodactylus townsendi
TGTATTAACTCTGCTGGGATATTGTCTTTACCAGGTGCTTTGTTTTTAGCTAGTTGCTTCATTGCCTCAACAACTTCTGACTCCAGGATCGGGGGCTCTAAATCCAGATTGCCTGCCTCATGTGTTGGTCCAGATTTCTGCCTGCAAGAATATAACTCTTCTGTGTATTCTTTCCACCTTTCTTTGATACTAGGTGTGAGACTGCAGTCCCAAAATAAAGCGGCCTGTAGTTTTTCTTTTAAAAAGTAAGACTTTATTGAGAACTGAAGCATGTGAGGGATAGATGAATTCTGAGGAATATAGGAAGAACAAAACCTTAAATCCCTGCTGCCCTTGGCCCGCCCCCGAGCCAGGCTCCAGAGCCACAGTTACAGTAAAATAACAAAGGAAAGAATACCAACATTCAGATACAAAGTTAACATTACAAAAGGCAGGGCTTGGCCACACCTTGGAGAGCTGTGGCTGCACCTTAGCTTTTGTTTCCTGGAAGGCTAGAAGGGGAGGGAGATGAGCCAAGGGGCCCATCCTGACATTCTGCTCCGCCACAGGCCTCCCTCATGGATGCGGGCGTTCTTGGTATGCTTTATGGAACACCCGTACTAAGCGTGGTGCGCTAACATGTCCGGCGTCCACCCACTCGTTCATTCCCTCCAAGAAATGGGTCCATGCCACCAGATACTGCAGTCTCTTCCAGTAGACTCGGGAGTCTAGGATGTTGCGCACCTCCTGGTGTAGTTCCCCTCTTACCAGTTCTGGCAGAGCAGCCTCTTCTCATGCGTGCCATTTGTCCGGAGAGGGCGCTGCCTTCAGCAGGTTACTATGGAATACCGGATGCACCCCCCTGAAACCTCTTGGGCAACTCCAACTTGACCATTACTGAATTAATCACTTTAGTCACCCGGTCTGCCCCCCAAAACTTCTGTCCCAGCTTCCGGCAAGCCTGAATCCCCCAAAGGTTCTTTGTGGAGAGGTACACCCAATCTCCGACAGCCAGAGGAAGGGGGCATCTCTTCTTGTCGGCCTGCTCCTTATAGGCCCGTTTCGCTTTGTCCAGTGCCTTCTGCATGGGTCCCCAAGCCTCCCAGATAGACTGCGCCCACCCCTGGAGCTCCACTGGCGCTCCCAACGTATGTGACAAAAAAGGGAAGGGCTTTGGCTGCTGGCCTGACACCACTTCGAAGGGGTTTTTCCCAGTGCTACTGTGCACGGCATTATTGTAGGCGTACTCAGTGATTGGAAGCAGGTTGACCCAATTGTCCTGGTGGTAGTTTATGTAGCACTGCAAGTACTGCTCTAGCGTCTGGTTCGTGTGTTTGGTCTGGCCACCTGTGGGTGCGTGAAACGCTGACGAAAGGACCTGTTCCATGCCTAACAACTTTAGGAAGTGTTGCCAGAACCGAGAGACAAACTGACTGCCCCTGTCCGACACCACTTTCTCCAGAGCGGAGTGCAGGCGGTATATGTGCTGCACGAATAGCTGGGCAAGGCGACTGGCCATGGGCAGGGAGGAGCAAGGGACAAAATGGGTCTGCTTGGAGAACAGATCTACCACCACCCAGATCACTGTCTTTCCCCGACTCGTGGGCAAGTCTGTGATAAAATCAATTGAAATCACCTGCCAGGACTCTTTGGGAGTAGGAAGCGGTTGAAGGAGACCTTGTGCCTTCCCCTGAGTACGCTTGGCCCCCACGCACACTGGGCACCTCTTTACGTAGGCCCCCACATCGCTCCGCAGTGACCGCCACCAGAATTGTCTGCGTGCTAGGTGCAGGGACTTTATAAACCCAAAGTGCCCCGCTGATTTGGCGTCATGGCACAACTGCAGGGCTGCCTTCCTGGCCTGGGGAGGTACACACAACTTGTTCCCCTTCCACCAGATCCCCTCCCGCAAGTCCAGCCCCTCGCTGTTACAGCATTCCTCCGGGGGCATCGGCTGCTTCCTGCCCTCCTTCAGCGCCCGCTCCAAGCCTGCCGGGATGGGGGGCGGGGTCGCCTCGATGCGAGTCTGGCTCCAGGTTGATACTGCATGGGGTAGAAAATGTTGACAGAGAGAAATTTTTCTCTCTTTCTCACAATACTAGAACCAGGGGGCATTCATTGAAAATGCTGGGGGGAAGAATTAGGACTAATAAAAGGAAACACTTCTTCATGCGAATCGTGTGATTGGTGTGTTGGAAATATGCTGGCCACAGGAGGTGGTGATGGCCACTTCCAACCTTTATAGCTTTAAAAAGGGGCTTGGACAGATTTCTTATGGAGGAGAAGTCAATTTATGGCTACCAATCTTGATCCTCTTTGATCTGAGATTGCAAATGCCTTAACAGTCCAGGTGCTCGGGAGCAACAGCCGCAGAAGGCCATTGCTTTCACATCCTACATGTGAACTCCCAAAGGCACCTGGTGGGCTACTGCGAGTAGCAGAGAGCTGGACTAGATGGACTCTGGTCTGATCCAGCTGGCTTGTTCTTATGTTCTTATGTTCTTATGGTGTGGGGGGAGCCGATTGCACTCCCCCTTCTCAAAAACCTTAGCCAAGTCCCGGTACTCTGGGAGGATCAGTTCCTCTGTTTCTGCCAACCCAGCCATTTCCTGGGAGGGGCTCCACATGGGGGATCACAGAACGTTATGGCCCCCATTCCCCAGTCAATTTGTGGCTCGTGATCCCATAGCCATGGGATGCCCAGTACAACTGTGTATTTTGCCATTGGCACGATCATGAAGGAGCGTTTCTCCCAGAGCTCCCCACATTGCAACAACACCGGTTCTGTCTTGTGGGTTGCGGGGCCCGCCTAACACCCTCCCATCCAGTTGTTCGAACTTGATGGAGCGATGTAGGGGTATCTGCTTCAAGCCTAGCTGGGCCACCAAGGAGGGGTGCATTAGGCAGTGGGTACACCCTGAATCTACCAGTGCTTTCGCCTTAACCGTAACTCTACTCCTGTGGTTGCTTAGGGTAAGGGGCGCTAGGACAGGGCAGCGAGAACCGCTAGCCAGCTGTGTGACGCCCTGTGTGGGGACCTGGTCTCAGGTGTTCTCTAAGCCAGGTCACTGTTGTTTCCTGCTGGCTCTGAGCTGGCATCAGAGTCGCCTGACTCACCTGACTCCTCTGGGCCCAACTCCCCCAGATGCATTCCCATACCCCTCTCAGCCTTACTCTGTTTGGGTGAGGACTTAGGGGCTGGCCTACCTCCTTACTTGGTGCCCCCCCACTTCGAGAGTCCTCCTGAACCTCCCCCGTTCCGGGGACAAACAGCGGCAATATGGCCCTTGTCCCCGCAAGACAGGTAAAGCCCCAATCGCCTGTGATTCTTCGGGCCCTGCTTCACTCCTCGCAAAGGAACGGGTTTTTGCTGGGGTGCTACTCTGTCTGGTCGGTGCGGGTGGGGAGTGCCTCCTGGGGCTGGACTGGCGGCGGTAGCTCTGTGCCTTGATCAAACAGATCTCAGTTTCCGCCGCCCTCCGGTACCATCCCACCAGCGTTGGGGGGTCGTCACCCACTGTACCCCACTGCATGATCTCTGGATCCAGCGCCTCCGGATCCAGCGCCGGATCCAGTGGATTAGGACTGGCTCAGGCCAATCTCGAATCTGCCCGGCCAGCTGGCGAAACTCCAACGTGAAGTCCGCCGCTGAGCGTGTTCCCTGCCGGAGGTTCTGCAACTTCCGCCTCACCCTCTCCTCCTGAAAAGGATCCTCGAACCTCCAGCATAGGGCCGACATGAAGTAAGGGAACGCCCTCCCTTCGTAGAGCCCCACGTACCAGGCCGCCGCGTCTCCTTCCAAGCAGGCCCCGACCTCGTGGATCTGCTCGATTTCGTCCTCGTAGGACTTGCTGTAGCATTGCATGTGCACCCTCCACCTGCACCAGGAAGTAGGGGAGGGATTTGACTTTGCCGTTGAACCGGGCCTTCAGGTCCCTGCGTCGTGGTGGTCAGTCCCTTGCCCACGCGGCCTGCTGGGGTTCCTATGCATGTATGCCTGAGCAGTTGTTGAGTCCGTCACCTTTCCCAGGTTCCCCAAGTCTGTCACTGTCCATTGTTGCGTCTGCAGGCACTCTATCTCTCGGCAAAGGGTTAACTCCCCCTATGCAAGGGCTGAGTCCCTGACCCACAGCAGCTCCACGTCCCGGGGGAGCCTCTCGACCTGCCAGCGCAACTCCTCTTGTTCATCGCACCAGGCCTCTGCTGCCCGCCGGGGTGCTTGCCTGTAGTCTTCTCGGGGCATCTCGTCTTCTTCCTCCGATTCGCGTAGAAGCCAGACCAACTCCCTCCTCCCCAGCCGCTGGTGCCACACTTGGCCACGAGTGTGAGTGGGTTCACCCAGCCTGTAGGGTGAGTCGCGAGCGCCTCCATCCCCACGCCCGATGCTGCGTGGCAGGTGGGGAATCGCCCCGACACCGATTTCTGGGGCCGGCATTTCCCCCCCCGTCACATCCACCTCTTTGGGGCTGTCGACAACATTCTTCTCAGCAGCCGTCCCTTGGCCGTTGGTAATCATCTCACCTGAAGCCCCATTTATAGCGAATATGGGGCTCCAGTCGAGTTTAGGGACCCATCCTGACACTAGGATGGTCAATTAGTTCCTTTCCTTTCTTGTCCTTGATGTTTACGGGCCGTGAAAGGTTCTCGTGTCTTCTTGATCTGTGAGAAGAGGCTCCTTGTGTGGCCTTTCAGGAAGTCTTCTTCAAGTTGTCTACAACGTTCATTCCAGTCCGCTTCTTTGTCTTTCTTTGCTGCTCACTGAAAATCAGCATTTAGCTTCCCCACTTCATCTTTGTTGCCAGCTGCTTTTGCTGCTCCTCTATGGTCTGCAATTTTGATGATTTGTTCTGACAAGCAGAATTTATTTATCTTCCAGGGAATGAGACCTAGTGTCTCTACCTTGTGTTCAGACTCTAGCTTACCTACTATTGTCCCCCCTAAAATTGTTACTTACTGACAAACAAACAAACAAACTGCGCACGCCGCTTGGCGCACACCTCTACCTCAATGAGAGTGCTGAAGACAGCTGAATGGCAGTTAAATAGAGGTGGTGACTCCCCAGAAGCCCCACCTCTGAGAAGCCCGAGGGAAGCACACAGCACACAGCCAGGACAAAGAAAAACTTTCTCACACACAAAAGCCTTCCCAAGCCCTCAAAAAGCAAACACACAAGCCCTCCAAAAATGCCCACAGTTAAAAATTTTACCTTAAGAATACTCCCCCCAAAAGCACAGCTCACCTTTTGCCTTCTGCTAGGTCCACCCCAAAACAGCATCACTTTCAATTTTGTTTAAACTAGGGAGCCAGAATTACCTTAAAGGGAGACTCTGGGCTCCCTAGTTTAAACAACAAAGTGATAATGTTTCGGGGTGAGGTGGGGGGATCCACCCTGAAACAGCATCACTTTTAATGTTGTTTAGACTAGAGAGCCCAGATTCTCCTTTTAAATCCGCCATAAAGGGAGACTCTGGGCTCCCTAGTTTAAGCAGCATTGAAAGTGATGCTGTTTCGGGGTGGGGTGGGGGAATCCACCCTGAAACAGCATCATTTTTAATGTTGTTTAGATTAGAGAGCCCAGATTCTCCTTTTAAATCCACTTAAAGGGAGACTCTGGGCTCCCTAGTTTAAATAACATTGAAACTGATGCTGTTTCAGAGTAGATTTCCCCACCCACCCCTCAAACAGCATCACTTTCAATGTTGGTTGTTGTGGGTTTTCCAGGCTGCATGGCCTTGGTCTGGCAGATCTTGTTCCTAACGTTTTGCCTGCATCTGTGGTTGGCATCTTCAGAGATGTATCACAGAGAGAAGTCTGTTACATACTGTGTCCAGACTTCTCTCTGTGATACACCTCTGAAAATGCCAGCCACAGATGCAGGCGAAACGTTTAGGAACACGATCTGCCAGACCACAGCCACACAGCCTGGAAAACCCACCACAACCAGTTGAATCTGGTCGTGAAAGCCTTTGACAATACTTTCAACGTTTTTTTAATCTAGGGAGCCCAGATTCACCCTTTAAATGCACTTCAAAAGGGGATGGATTTAAAGGGAGAATCTGGGGAAATTTTGAGGGTTCCTATCAAGAAAGCAGTCTTTAAGCTAGCAGTACCAAAATTTCAGGCTATCTTCTGGAGACTCTCCTGATGATACCACCCAGGTTTGGTGAAGTTTGGTTCAGGGGGGTCCAACGTTATGGACCCTCAAAAGGGTAGTCCCATCTACTATTAGCTCCCATTGGATGGGGGATGAGGCAACCACTTTGGGGGTCCATAGCTTTGGACTCCCTGAACCAAACTTCACCAAACCTGGATGGTATCAGCAGGAGACTATCCTGATGATACCACCTAGTTCAAGTGAGGTTTGGGTCAGGGAGTCCAAATTTTTGGACCCTTAAAAGACTAGCCCCATCTACTATTAGTTCCCAATGAAAACAATGGGGGATGGGGGTGCCCCCTTTGGGGGTCCATAACGTTGGACCTTCTGAACCAAACCTCACCAAACTTGGCTGGTATCAGTGTCACCTAAAAACTGTGTCCCCTGCCAGCCACAAAGTGAAACACTAAAAATACAAGAAACACACAAACCTGAAATTTTTGTGCCCCCCCCCCACATGATCAAATGAGGGCACCCAGGGACATGGGGTACCCCATGTCCCTAGGCAAATACACCTCTTGGTGGAATCTTTTTCCTTTACTTTGAACCCATTACTCCTGATCCTAGTCTCTGGAGCAGCAGAAAATAAGCTGATATCTCTTCAAATATCTGAACATGGCTATCATGTCACGACTCACTACTTAACCTTCACCAGATCCTAACTCTCTCCTCGTAGGGTATGGATTCCAGACCTTTTAGCATTTTGGTTGCCCTCCTCTGGACCTTTTCCAGATTGTCAATATCCTTCTTGAATTGCGGTGCCCAGAACTGTACACAATATTTCATGTGAGGCCTAACCAATGCAGAATAGAGAGGTACAATTACACCCCTCAGTCTAGATACTATACTCCTATTGATACAGCTCAGAATTGCACTGGCTTTCTTGGCCGCCACATCACACTGCTGATTCATGTTCAGTTTGTGGTCTGCTAAGACTCCCAGAACCCGTTCACATGTAGTGTTGTTAAGCCAGGTGTCACCCATTCTATATCTGTGCATTTCATTTTTTTTCTGCCTAAGTGTAGTATTTTACATTTATCTCCGTTGAAACTCATTTAGTTTGTTTTGGCCCAGCTTTCTAGTCTGTCCAAGTCATTTTGAATTCTGACCCTAGGGCAGTGGTGGTGAACCTTTGGCACTCCAGATGTTATGGACTACAATTCCCATCAGCCCCTGCCAGCATGGCCAATTGCCTGTGCTGGCAGGGGCTGATAGGAATTGTAGTCCATAACATCTGGAGTGCCAAAGGTTCGCCACCACTGCCCTAGGGTATTAGCTACCCTTCCTATATTAGTGTCATCTAAAAATTTGATTAGCATGCTCCCTATTCTAGCATCCAAGTCATTGATAAAAATATTGAATTGCACTGGGCCCAGGACAGAACCCTGTGGCACCCCACTAGTCACTTATCTCCAAGATGAAGATGAGCCATTGGTGAGTACCCTCTGAGTTTGGTCAGTCAACCAATTACAAATCCATCTAATAGTACCATTGTCTAATCCACATTTCACTAGTTTACTTGCAAGAATATTATGGGGCACCTTGTCAAAAGCTTTACTAAAATCAAGGTATGCTACGTCCACAGCATTCCCTTCATCTACCAAGCTTGTCGCTCTAACAAAAAAGAGATAAGATTGGTCTGGTATGACTTGTTTTTCAGAAACCCATGCTAACTTTTTATGGTCACATTATTCCCTCATAAGTGCTGGCAGACCGTCTGATGATCTGCTCCAGAATCTTCCCTGGTATCGATGTCAGGCTGACTGGACGGTAATTCTTAGGGTCCTCCTTTTCCCCCTTTTTGAAGATGCGGATAACATTAGCCCTCCTCCAGTCCACTGGGACTTCTCCTGTTCTCCAGGAGTTCTCAAAGATTATAGCAAGTGGTTCTGAAATTACTTTTGCCAGTTCTTTTAATACTCTGGGATGTAGCTCATCAGGGTCTGGAGATTTGAATTCATTTAAAGAAGCCAGGTGTTCCTGTACTACCACTTTATTTATTCTGTGCCGAATTTCTCCTGCTGTATCTTCTGTTTCATTTTCCCCTGGATGAGCACTGTAACAGACTTGCCCCACACTGAAGGGCTGGTGTGTGTAAAAGGCCTAATGAAAAGGCCTTAGTAACAGCCAGAGTTAAGGCAGCAGGCTCCACTATACTAAGGACCCCATTTGATTGGTTGAGCAAAGGCACAGTTGCCTATAGCCAGGGTTAGAGGGAGCAAGAGTGCAAGCAGTATATATAGACAGTGCAGTGCAGTGCCTGTCAGAGTTTAGTCAAGATACACTCTCTCTGAAGAGATTCTGATACAGAGATCAGAAGGAGCCAGAGTTTGACAGAGTGCGGTCTGTCAGGTCTGAGGCTGAAGGATTCTGTCTCAGCAGTGTTAGCTGACAGAAGTCCAGTCACTCTACAAGCTGTGGAGGCTTGTCAGAGAAAGGAGGCCCTGAGTTTGGTGCATAGTGACACACCAGTCAGTGGCCTGACAGTGAATATTGTCCAGACCTAGAGTCTGCCCTACCCCTGTGTAACACCAGTCTGGGAAAAGTCCAATCCAGTGGCAGTGAAACCAGTTTGGGATTAGTGTGAGAAAGGGAGGCTTTGTATGCCAGAATCGCACAGGGCATAGGCTGTGTGTGCGTGTGTATTCAGTGGGTTGTGGATCAGAAAGGACTAGTGTCTGTCTGTGAAGAAATTTAGTAGATCTAAAGCAAACTCGTTCCTGAAGTGACACCTGTGTGTGTCTCTCTCTGTGTGTGAAACCTAAGTGACATCTGAAGCTCTGTAATTTTTAAGTGAAAAGAACCTCTCTGGAACCATCAAGCATTAGTACCTCTCTGAGCCAGTTAAAGAAGTTTTTCTTTTGTTTTCAAAATAAATTTCATTTGTTGTGTTCAAGTTACCCTCATGCCAGCCTGCGTTTGTGTGTGAGAGGTTGAAGAGTGCCTGTCTGAGAGACTAAAATCCTGGCCAATTTTGAGTTCCCTCCATTTTTGTATATGGGACTCTGAAGGACATTCCCCTCAGACCAAGAGCGAATGTGAGGTGGGATCCTTTATTATATTTGGCAGCCAGCAGCTGTTTTGGGATTCCTAGTTCCTTCTCTTTAATGGTGGCAGCAGAGTTAAAAGAAGATCCCTGAACACTAGCCTGGGATATTTTGGGTGGCCAAGGAAACCCCACTGCTCAGTTTAGTGGGAACCTTGATTGTAGGCCACACATGTCCCCTTACAATTGGTGGCTAGTGGTAAGTCAATATCTCTCTCCCTCACCCGGTACCTAAGGGACCCCATTACAAGCACCATTTCCTTTTTGGGAAAAGACTGAGGCAAAGAAGGTGTTGAGTAGTTCTGCCTTTTCTCTGTCCCCGGTTAGCATTTTGCCATCTTCTCCTTGCAGTGACTCTATCCTAACTTTTTTCTTCCTTTTGCTATGAACATAACCAAAAAAGCCTTTTGTAGTTGTTGTTTTTAACCTCTCTGGCAAGCCTCAGCTCATTGTGAGCTTTAGTTTTTCTGACTTTCTCCCTGCACATCCTGCTTATTTGTTTGAATTCCTCTTTGGAGATTTCCCCCTTTTTTCCCCTTGTACATGTCTTTTTAAATCTTAGCTCAGGGTTTGAGCCGCTTACTCAGGCAGTCAGGAACAAGCAGCCATATTCTGCAAGCAATGAAAATTCTTACTTGTATCCTGGGTGCTGGAATGCTTTAATTGGCACCTCAATGAGCTATTCTGGCTGTCCCTGGAAACCTCAAGTGTCAGATAGGGGGTGTCTTCAAAAAAAATCAAGCACCCAGCCGGGGAAACCTAAAGTCTGATTTGGTGCATGTGTGTGTTTACTTGAGACATACCCTTCCCTCCTTATCAGCGGGACAATTTTTCTCCTGGTTATGCTGGACAGTATTTGTTTCTCTTTGTTTTTCTCTGCAGTGTTGTTTTCCTGCCAGTTTGTGCAAATTAAACGTTTCTTTCTGTCCCCTAAGGGCAGAGGGGCAGCTGACTGCTTTTCTATTACAGGAGTGAGGGCTGTAGTCTCTATCCTCCCTGCACGGGACCTGCCTGCCTGCCTGCCTGCCTGCCAGCAGACACAAGCAATGTGTTTTCCCTGCCTGCCTAACCTTGAATGCATGCAGCCCCGGATGCTGGAACTGCACATATATAAATCAGAATGCCTTCTCAAAAGCAGTGAGGTTCAGAAATTGAAAGTACAAATCCCCACGTGAAGAAGGAGCTTGTCTGAGATTTGATTATATCCCATCAAATGAATAGTCATGGATGCTGAGTCCTTCTTGGCTAGCATCACTCCTCTGCCTCTGGCAGCCCAGGAAAAGAAACCAGACATCGAGAGGTGCCAGAATTAATGGTTGGCTCACAGATGTCAGAAACAGTTTTTTCTGGATTCAAAGAATTTCTAACATTTGCAAATGAAGGATTTTTCAGGTTCTCATTTCATGTCCCTGGACAGATGAAATGATGATTTCCCGTCCCCCCCCTCTTTGAAACATGAAACTACCCTCCCCCCCAAAAAAACCCGTACAGGTGCTTTGCAACTACTTTTTGTGTGGAGCAGTTCAACACTGCCCTGCCCCCGCCCCCACTTTGAGGACTTCTGAAGAACTGTGTCCAAAGGAGATAATAAAAGACAGAGAATGAATACTGATGCATTAAAACTCAACAAACCAAATCTTAGTTTAGAAGAGGTGATTAACAATGTGTATTTTAGAGGTTTTGAAAGCCACGAATGGTGGTATGGAAGAGAACAGAGAGAAACTGGACTTGGGCCCAACTGTCAACTCACATGGAGAGAACTGGCATCACCCTCGGCCCTGGGCCTGCTCTGGCACTGGCTTTGCCACAGAGATATGGCTTGGGTCTGATCCACAGCCATGTGGGCTGGGAGGAGATAGGCGTATTACGCTCGGATTGGTAAAACACCAGTACCGCAGAACAGTTAGGCAGGTTCTAGGTCTTGGCTCTTGCATTTGGTGCCCCCATCTCCACTTGGGTGACACAGATGTGAAGAATGGGGGAGGGCAAGCCAAGAAAACTAATCCTAACCCAGGCTCATGTGCTCCGGAGCAAAAGCAGCCCCTGCCAAAGGACACAGCATGGATGAGGAGTAGCTCCATGAGAGAGGAGCCAGCGTCCCTTCCCAGTGACCTTTCCTTGTTGAATGCCACATGCAGCCGTGTTCCTACACAATGGGGAACATTCTGCTCTCGATGTACTTGGCAAATGAAGAAATGTGCTTACAAAAAAAATTCTCCTTGCATGAATCATGAGTTATTGGCAAAGCCTCTGAAGTGGTTCCAAGATCTCTTTCTGACTGACTTGCACTTTCTCAGGAGATTTGTGTCCTTTTATTTTATGGGTTTTTTTTCTTGGTGGAGAGGGGGGTTGGAATGTATAACTAGTAACTTGGCCAAGGCATTTTCTCTTATTTGAAACCCTGTACTGGAAATCTTCCTGCCTTCAAGATCCTCAAGAGAGGGTGTGATGTCCATCACAGAGGGACAGAATCCTTAACCCAAAAACAAAGGCTGGGGTCTCACTGCTCCGACTGCCTCCTCAGTGCCCCTCAAACACTACCTGGTGAGTGTCATCCTGCCCAGAAGCACGAGCAAGTGAAGGTGCTCAGAAGCCACCAGGCAGATCAGCACCTACCAGGCCTCCCCGGAGTCTGTCTCCAGTGCCCTCTGCTGGCAGCCCTGCACGCAGCCCCCAAGCTCTCAGAGCATTGGCCCCTCAGAAGTCAGCCCCCTGAGGCTGGGTGGCAGCAGCAACCATTCTGTGGTACAAGTCTGACCCAACTTTATCCAGCAGGAACACCAGCCTAGCGATAATATGGAGAGAAGAGGAAATTGCTCACTCCAGATTGGGAAATTCCTGGAGATCATGGGGTGGATCCTGGCTGCAGCAGAATTTGGGGAAGGGAAGGAGCCCAGCAGAGGAGTTGGCCCTCCAAGCTGCCCTTTTCTCCAGGAGAACTCACCTCTGCAGTTTTGAGATCAGTTGTAATTCTGAGAGAACTGCAGGTCTTGGCAACCAGGAAGCGGGGCTGGTCATCAGGACACAGCTGTTCAGGGCAACACAGTGAAGATATGCGATCTCCATTGTTACATGCTACACTTCATTGTTACTCTCTGGCCAGGCCACTCCTATTCAGATGCCCTCACCTATTGACCTTTACTCACAGGTATATATACTCCACTTGCTTTCCTTTCCTACTATCAGATCCTCTGAAGATGCCAGCCACAGATGCAGGCGAAACGTCAGGAGAGAATGCTGCTAAAACATGGCCATGCAGCCCGGAAACCACACAACACCCCAGTGATTCCGGCTGTGAAAGCCTTCGACAATACAGTGAAGAAAGTGCAAATGCCTCCCCAGAAGCTCAGCTCGCACCCAGGCACTGACAAATGTCCTTCCCCTGGCTTGTCCTTGGCCAGCAGTGGCCCAGGAAGCAGCCGCTGCACCTTGCTGGGGAGACAGATGTTTCTTTTGAAAGACCCCCACACAAACCAACTCCCTGGTGGCCCCCACCCTACTGGATAATTTTAGGTTTTCCAGCAATGACAACTGGCAGAAGTCTGGGGGGAACAAGAGGTGCTGTTGGCATTATGGGGAAATGCCATAAGTGAAATTGGTCTGCTTTGGGCAAAGCCAGAGTTTCCAACGACTCCTAGAGCAAGTGGGCATTATGCCAAGGGCTGCTTTAAAAATAGCCAAAGGCTTCTGCTGTCTGCCAAAGCGGGGGGGAGTGGGAAAAGGGAAGCCCCCCCTCATTCCTCAAAATGTGAAATGGGATCAGAACTGCATTATAACCAAACAGCTCAGGAGGCTGCTTTTGTAAGGGAACAGAACTGTAGTCTGTGGCAATGTTTATTAGATGTATCACCTTTCCTTTATTACCGTATATACTCGTGTATAAGTCGACCCAAATATGCCGGTTTCCCTGCTCCCAGTTGTTCAGACCTTGAACATATGCGAAGACTCTCTCTTTTGGTATTTTAGGATCTTGCCTCACGTCAATGGCGCCTGGCTTGCAATCCTATATAGTGTGCTTTGATAATTCATGCTCATGGCAGTGATGTCCGTTCTTTCTAGTGCTGATGCTGGAAACTGCCCATCTACAAGGTGATGCTTAGCTGAACACGGACCCAATGCCAGGTGGTGGTGTCAAGCCAGTCAGTTAACCTTTGTCGCAACCCAAGGATCAAAAACACCAATCTTGAAAGGCGCTCTACATTGGTCTTGCCCAACCAACAAGAGAAACATGCAAGGGCTACAGATTCCATCATTGATCCAGGTACATAGCCTATTTAACAGATGTTTGGCATAAAGTTTACCAGAAACAGATAAAAGGCTGATGGGTCTGTAATTAGCTGGTGACATATGGTCATCCTTTTTGAATATTGGTGTTATTATTGCATTTACCCAAGACCCTGGGATAGTACCTGACCTACCTCTGGGCAGGTGAGCTCACCTGTCACGGTCATGGGATGCCCTGGACAAAGGGACAAAAGGTGCATACCCCCAGGTATGGATTAGGCCCACACAGGAACGCTTCCTCCCGCACGTACGCAGTCCCTATGACTCATGTATCGCCCAGGATTCTCCCGCTCTCCTGCCTCCGTACCCGCCTCCCGTAAACCCTAATAAAAGGTGCCAGGGACCGCTAGTTCGGCAGATTAGCCGTTGGCTCCTCTCCACCGGATGATATCGCTGCGTCACGCCTCTTCCTTGTGACCCACGCGGGCCGACTTCATGCTGGTGTCGAAACCCGGGAATCTCCAACCGCCGCCTGCTTACCATCACCTAGGAACAGGCCCCTCGGTGCACCGCAGTCCGCCGGATCTACTCATCCCCAGACCCACGTTCTAGGACCCTCTCTCGTCCGACGAACCACCGGTAAGTATGGGAGCTTGCCAAAGCACCACTTATGTCAAGCACGTCCGCGAGCTGAAAGCGCTGATGAAAAGCACCAGAGTCCCAGTAAAGAAAAGGGATCTGCGCAAATTGGTTGGGGAGATTGATAGGCAATGTCCATGGTACCCTGAGAGGGGGACATTGAATCTTAAGGACTGGGAAAGGGTCAGGCGGGTCCTGCACGAGGAGCCCCGTGTGCCGATGCCACTGCTACTGACGTGGAGGCAATGCTTTGTCGCCATCAATCTGCAGGTCTGTGGCTTCTCTGCCATAGATGTCCCTCCTTTTGATCCTTCACCTTCAATTTCACCCCCGGAATATTCTCTTTCTGCTAAACCTAGCGCCTGTCCTCCTCCTGTTTCACTTGCTACCTTGCCTCATCCAAACTCTCCCGCTCCTGCTCTCACAGCACGCCTGCCTCCTCCTCTTTCTTTGCCTTCTGCTCTGGTCCCTCCCACCATTTCTGAAGCCACCACGCCTCCGTCAGCGCCACATAATGGCATGCGTTTCAAATCTCTCGCAGAGCACATTAACACTGATCTGCAGAGGAAAGAAACGCTGACGGAAGAAGATGCCGACATCTTAGCTCTGTGCCCCATCCACTTCACTGACCATGATGTTGGCAATGGTGGCATTTAGAGGATTGTCGAGTATCGCCCCATAGGCTATAATGTTTTAACTGAACTCCATAAAGCGATATGGGACGTGGGGATTACCAGCCCCTATGTGCGAGGCATGCTGGAAGCGGTCATGCAGAATCACCTAATGGTTCCAGAGAACTGGAAAACGATCTTTCACATGCTCTTGAACCCTGTGCAATATGTAGTCTGGGAAAGTGAATTCTGGCAACAGTGCCTAAGTAAAGGAGCCACCTCCGACGGAGCCTACACCGCGGAACAGCTCTATGGCTGCGGAGATTTCACCAACCCCAATGCACAGATCGTCCTACCAGAGGCCACCCTTACGGTTGCCTCTGATTGCGCTTACAAGGCGTTTCTGAAGGTACCTAATATCGGACGTCCATCTCAAAGCTTCTCCAATATAAGACAAAAGCCTCAGGAGCTTTATGCCGAATTCCTGAACAGGCTCCAGGAAGCCCTTAGGAGACAGGTCGACAACGACGTGGCCCAAGTCGAGTTCCTCATGCGCATCGCTAAGGAGAATGCCTCCGCCGAGTGCCGCCGAGCAATCATGGGCTTAGGCAAGAATCCAGAACTGGCCGACATGCTCAAAGCTTGCCAGGACATTGGGTCCTCCGCTCATCAGGCCAGTCTCCTAGCCACAGCTCTCACTTCTGCCTGGGGAAAGCCCCAAGGCGAGTGCTTCAATTGCTGCAGGCAGGGACACTTCCAAAAGGACTGCAGGTCCCCTCTAGGTGGCAAAGACCCCAAGGAAAGCCCAGGACAAAATGTCCCTTGTGCCAGAAAGGCTTCCATTGGAGAAGCGAATGCAGGTCGGGAAACTCGAATCCAGGCCTCTCCCTGGCCCAGGAACAAACAGGGGAGTTTTAAAACCACCCCAGGACCCGAAGCCTGCATTGCAAAAGCCAGACCGACCTCTCTCTGCCGGTATCTCCCTCACCTGTCTCCAACCTCTTTCTCTCAAATTCCTTCATGAGATCTTAATCGCTCCCACTCAATACAGTGATCCAATTCCCCCAGAGGCCATCAGGTTGGTCTTGCCCAAGGCCTCTGCTGCTGAGCAGGGATTGTTGTAAGGTTGTGGTTTGATGTGTGTTTCTGTTCAGCCAGCCTGGCCTTGGAACATTCCACGATCTGGGCTGTATGCCCAGGATGGCTGCTGGAGTTAACCTTGCTGTCTGCGCTTATCATATATGTTTGAAGCTTGCCTTTTTCTATCGTGGGAATTGTAGTTGGGAGTTCTGGGAGGAGCCGTTTTGCCCGTAAAAGAGGCGACCCGATTTGGGGAAGGTCAGAATCTGCATTCCGTGTATTGTGATTCCTGAAGTTTATGAAATAAAGAACTATTCAAAGTTACTTGATTTCTGGTCCTTCGAGGTTCCTTACATTATGCAGATTCTCACAACTTTCCTTTCAGATCCTTTCCTTTCCTGTGGATCTCTGATGTCGTCCAACATGCAGAGATTGGGTTTCCAGGGTCCGCTGAACGCGGAATACGAAGAGGGTGCGGTAACCCCCAAAGAGGGTTACCTCTCCTCCCTCCCAGCAACCGCTTCTGTGGAGGAGCCAGTGGAATCCATCTCCCTGGTGACTCTTTCCAAGCCTCGGCTCAGCCGAAGCTTAGCCTTCCTCCAACTGCACGCGCAAGTGGATGAAACTCCCCTGATGGCCCGGCGCACGGTCTCGGCCGAACGTCTAGAGGTGCGTCAGGAGTTCTACGATCCAGGTGGCGGGGTGTTGATGGATCGTGCCCCCCAAGAGTGGCACTTCACCACCTGCCAACATGTGGATTACAAACCAGTGATGCGAACGGTCACTGAGGAAGTCGGAGTGTCGACCATCGATGGAGACACCCAGGAATCTCTGGAGAAATTCCTGGATCAATACCTCGAGGAGCCTCCTCCTGAACATCACTGGCAGAGCACTGGAGCACACCCGAAAGGGTCGTGCTCATCAGCACCCCGAGATTCCATGGAAGACGTTGTGGATTTACAAAAGGGGTCCCGAGTTCGACTCACTTTTGCAGAGGATACCCGCGCCCGGGATCCTCCGGACTTACAAGAACTTAAGGGGGCGACCGCCCTACCTAGAGTGGACCTGGATCGCCCCCCTGACTCGGAACAGGACCAGTGGGCTGAGCAGCTTGAGGCTCTCGAGGCGGCCAAACGTGATTGGCAACATGAACGTGAAGCCCATGAGAAGGAGCGCGAAGCCCTCGAACTGGAACGTGAGCAGCAACGCCAAGAATTCGAATTGGAGTTGGCACGGGAGAAAGACATTCTCCGGCAACAATATCTCCAGGATCTTACAGTCCATGATCAAGTGATGGAACAATCCAGGCTTGAACTTCAACGTCGGCGGGAGAGCTTGAAAGCTCTTGAAAACCAAGGTGAGGTCGACTCCGCACTCCAAAGGGCCGAACGTGAAAGGCTGCAGCGTGAACGAGACGCCTTGGATTTCAGACGAAATGCCCTCACACGCAGAGAGCGGGAACTTACTGAGAGATAAACAATGCTCCAGAGGGACGGTGGAGTGCCCCAGGCCGCTCTACCCCGAGCTGACGGCGCAACGAGACCTCGCTCTCCCGACGCCCCTGCCCATGGGGCCGCAGTTCCCAGAGTCGCCTTGGTGGGGCCCCCTCGTATAGCAGGCCCGCAGCCGCAACCCAGAGCGGTTCACCCCCCAGCCCAGCCGCCGCCGCCGCCGGCCCATGCCCCCGCGGCTCGTGGGGCGCCGGTGGCTGGTAGAAACTATCCTCGACCTCACATTCCGGCACGTTTTGACGGGACCGCTTCCAAGTTGCCTTATTTCATCCTACAATTGGATGCCCACATGCTAGAGTTCGATGATCTGTATCGATCAGAAGCGGAGAAAGTTCAGGATATCGGATCTGTGCTGGATGGAGATGAGGCAGAATGGTTTGTGGAATTGCATGAAATGGGGGCCCCTGAACTCCAAACCGTGGCTGCCTTACTTCAGGGGCTTCGGCTCCGATTTCAGGATCCAGACGAGGTGAACAAGGCTATTAAGACTATTAAAACCATTAAGCAGGGTAACCGATCCTTTGCTGATTTCGCTCGAGAATTCCGTTTGGCAGCGAGTAAACTACCTGACTGGCCTGAGCGCATGAAGTGCAAATACTTCTATGAGGCGGTAGATCCCAACATTTGCACTTGGGCAGTCATGCATCGTGAGCCACGCACCATTGCAGAATGGATCGAGGTGGGCAATACTATCGCGACCCGCCTCACCCATTCCAAAGCGGGAAAGACTGCAGCGACCAAGACCGTCACCAAAACCACCACCGCCGTGCCGCCAAAGAAAATGGGAGGGGGGCCGTCAGCCACCGAGTCCACATCGGACCGTCGCCGTCGCTTAGGATTATGTCTGTATTGCGGAGGCCCGGGCCATATGGCAGCCAACTGCCCGAAGAAGCAGAAGGCTCCCACTCCAACTCCTCGCAAGTTAACAGCAAGAACCCTGCGCAAGCCAGGACCAAAGGCCCCCAGGGAGCGTCACAAGCTGTTTTCGATGAGGACCCGGGGGAAGTCGATGACACTGAGCCAGAAGGAGTGAGCTTTTCGTTGGCTCCTGCGGAGGAGAATCCAGCTCCGGATGCGGTGAGTGATGGGGGTGCCCCCATAACTATTATGAACTCCTTGGCCAATACTACTAAACACACACACATCCTAGCACGCGCTCTAGTGGACTCCGGTTGCTCCCACTGCCTCATGAGGCCCCAGGTTGCTGATCAACTAGGGCTCGAGCGCATTGCATTGGCCAAACCCATCCCTTTCACTCAGATGGATGGCAGTCCTCTAGGCACCGAGGGTCCGGCCCGTTTCAGAACCCAGACAGTACTCCTACGTTGCGCAGAACACTGGGAGAGACGTAGCTTCATCCTGGCCCCAGTCGCCAAACATCCCATCGTCTTGGGCATGCCCTGGTTACTCTCCCACGAACCCACCATATTCTGGGGGCAGCGCATCGTCCGTTTTACAGATCCCCCTTGCGGGGATCATATGCATGAGGGGGAACCACCGGAAGACTCTACTGAACTTCCCGATGGCCCCAACCCCTGGCTCTCGATGTCACTCCTAGTTCGGACTTGAACGGAATCCCCAAAATCTACTGGGACTTATCCAAAGTTTTCAAAGAACAGGAGTGTGATCAGTTACCCCCCCACCGGGACACAGATTGTAAAATCCTATTAGTCCCAGGGACGCAACTCCCCAAGGGTAGAATATATCGAATGAGCCCCACCGAAGAGAGGGAGCTTTGTGCCTTCCTGGATAAGAACCTAGCTCGGGGATTTATTCGTCGAGCCACCAAGAGCACGCACGCCGCTCCGGTTCTTTTTGTTAAAAAGAAAGATGGAACTCTCCGGCTGTGCACCGACTACCGGGGATTGAATGCAGTCTCTATCTCAAATAAGTACCCCTTGCCCCTAATCAAGGATCTCCTTGATGCGTTGGGGAAGGGCCGCATGCTCCACCATTCCTTCGGCCCCTAAATTAGCGAAGTTGTTCATTCAACATATCTACCGTTTGCACTCCTCTCCTGAAAAGGTGATTTCCGACCGTGGCCCCCAGTTCATATCCAAGTTTTTGAAGGCATTCCTGGAGATTTTGGGGACCACTTCCGCGGTTGCTGCCCCGTACCACGTGCAAAGTGACGGCCAGACGGAACGGACCAACAGAACTCTGGAACAGTACCTACGTTGCTACACCAATTATCATCAGGATAACTGGTCTGAGTTACTGCCCTTTGCAGAATACGCCTACAATAATGCAGTTCACAGTAGTACCAACAAAACCCCCTTTGAAGTGGTGTCAGGTTGCTCCTATCCTCCCCTGCCTCAACTTCCAGACCAGGCGTTGCAGCCCCCGGATTTTGGCGACTGGATCCAGTCATTAGCTAAGGGCTGGAAGTCAGTGTCCTCTTCGCTCGCACAAGCGCAGGAGGCGCAAAAAGCTCAAGCAGACAAGCATCGCTCTGAATTTCCTTTGCTGGTTGGGACATGGGTTTATTTGTCCACAAAAAACCTTAGGGATGTACACAAATATTCCAAGCTGGGCAAGAGATTCATAAGTCCCTTCCGGATCACCCAAGTGATCCACGATGTGTGTAAGGGTGGGGGTTAGTGCGATCCCCCGCCCGACTCGTCCTTGGCACATTCATTGTACTGGGCTTGCTGCCCGGAGTACTGACCTTGCTATGCTTATGCTTATCAGTTCTGTTTGAAACTTACTTTCGCTTTTCCTGTGTGAAACTATGCTTGGGAACCATACAAGGGGGAGGGGCAGTGCTCTCGTCTGTAAAAACGACGATTCTAGCCGAGGGGGGCCAGTTCTCGCATGGCGTGTATTATGATCATTGAAGTTTATGGAATAAACGAGCTGTCCTAAGTCGTTTTGTTTCAAGTCCTTCGAGTTCCTTACATTATGCGAGAACTCACTAATCAACCCCCAAGTTTGGTATGAGTTTGAGCCTCTACACTCAACCACTCAGTGAATCTCTGGTGTTCTTCAACATGCAGAGATTGTCATTCAAGGGTCCGTTGAACAATGAGTACGAGGAGACTGTGGTAGCCCCCATAGAGGGCTCCCTCTCTACCACCCATTCGACGGTCCCTGTCGAGGAGCCAACGGAACCAGCTTCCCTGGTGACCCTCTCCAGGCCTTGGCTCAGCCGAAGCGTGGCCTTTCTCCAACTACAAGAGCAGATGGAGGAAGCCCCACTGATAGCTCGACGCACGGTTTCGGCCGGACGTCTCGAGGTGCGTCAGGAATTCTTCGATCCTGGTGGAGGAGTATCAATGGATCGTGCTCCCATAGAGAAACACTTCACCACCCGCCACCATGTGGATTACAAACCGGTGATGCGTACTGTTCGAGAGGAAATCAGGGTATCAGCCATCCATGGAGATACCCAAGAATCGTTGGCGAAATATATGGATCAATACTTCAAGGACCCCCCACCCACGCACCACTGGCAAAGCACGGGTGCACGCCCGAAGACCACGTCGGGGTCCCGACAGTCCATAGAAAGTGTCTTGGACCTACCCGGAGGGTCCCAACGCAGACTAACTTTTGCGGAAGATGCCCGTGCCCACGACCCCCCGACCTCCGTGGACTTCTGGGGGCAACTGCAGGGGCCACCGAGGATTCGCAGCGGGGTTCGGAGTTAGATCTGGACGATTGGGAAGAACAGCGTGCAGCTTTAGCCAGAGCCAAACAGGACTGGGAGCTGGAACGCGAGGCTCTCGAGAGAGAGCGTGAGGCTCTGAAATTAGAACGGGAACAGCTTCGCCGCGAACGTGACGCTGAAATAGCCCAGGAGAAAGAAATGCTCCGAGAACAATTCCTGAAAGACCTCGAACGCTCCCGCATGGTTTTGGACCACACCAAACAAGATCTTGAGCGCCAACGCAAATGCGTGAAGGCTCTTAAGACCCAGGGAGAAGTTGACGCGGCCTTGCAACGGCAGAAACGCGAGAGGCTCCGACAAGAATGGGAAACACTTGCGTGCCGAGAGAGAGATCTGGCGGACAGGGAAGACGCTACTCGACGTGAAGCTAGAGCACCGCCGGCAACCATCACTGGGACTGAAGGAGCTGCTCGGCCACGCTCACCCCTTCCTCGCCCTTCGGTTGGGCCCCAAAGGGGAGCTCTCGTGCCACAGCGAAGGATCCTTCCCCCGCCACAACCCCCGCCACCCGTATTCGCAGCTCAACTGCCTCCCGCACCTGCCCCAGCTCCTGCGCCCCAAGCAGCCCCAGTTGCTGGTAGAGGCCATCCTAGGCCCCCCATTCCCGCACGTTTTGATGGCACCGCTTCCCGATTGCCCTACTTTATACTGCAATTGGATGCGCACATGCTCGAATTTGATGATCTTTACCGCTCCGAGGCGGAAAAGGTGCGGGACATCGGGTCGGTATTGGATGGCGACGCTGCTGAATGGTTTGTGGAAATTCATGAAATGGAGGGAGCTCCTGAACTGCAAACTGTAGCCGCCTTACTCCAAAGCCTTAGACTGCGCTTTCATATCCCGAAGAAGTAAACAAGGCCAGCAGAACCATTAAAACCATCAAACAAGGGAACAGACCTTTTGCCGACTTCGCCCGTGAATTCCGATTAGCGGCAAATAAACTTCCAGACTGGCCTGAACGTATGAAATGCGAGTACTTTCACGATGCTATCAATCCTGAGATCCGCACCTGGGCAGACATGATACGCCAACCCCAAACCATCGCTGAATGGATTACAACTGGTAACTTCATTGCATCCCGACTTAACCGGTCTAAGACGGGAAAAGCCCCCCCAACCAAGCCAACGAAAAAACCCGCATCAGCCGCCGCTCAGCCAAAGAAGACCATAACGGGACCCCCCACCACCGAAGCCACATCCGACCGTCACCGTCGTCTTGGCTTATGCTTGTATTGTGGGGGCCAGGGCCACTTCGCAGTCAACTGCCCGAAAAAGCCCAAGGCTCCCGTCCCCGCGCCACGAAGATCCACAGCCAGGACCCCCCGTAAACCGGGTCCGAAAGAGCCTCAGGGAGCTGCCCGCAGCCTGGCGGAGGACGACCAGGATGACAGCGAAGAGACCGACTTTGGTGGAGTAAGTCTATCATCAGGCCCAGCGGATGAACAGACAGCACCTGATGCGGTGAGTGAAGGGGGGGGGCATAACCATTATGGCCACTTTAACTAATTCAGCGAAACGCACCCATATCTTAGCCCGGGCTTTAGTGGACTCAGGCTGCTCTCACTGTCTAATGAGACCTCAGGTAGCAGAACAGCTAGGTCTCGAACCGATAGCGCTAGCCAAGCCCATTCCCTTTACTCAGGTGGATGGCAGCCCCTTGGGATCCGAGGGCCCGGCTCGTTTCAAAACCCAACCAGTGCTTCTACGTTGCGCCGAGCACTGGGAGAGGCACAGCTTCATTTTGGCTCCAGTTGCCAAACACCCCATCGTTTTGGGAATGCCTTGGCTCCTGTCCCATGAACCCACCATTCTCTGGGGGCAACGCATCGTTAGATTCACGGATCCACCTTGTGGAGGCCATATGCATGAGGGAGAACCACCTGACGAACCCCTAGAAACCCCAATTTCACAAAATTCGCTGACCCTTAAAGTTGCTCCGAGCCCTGAACTGATTGGGATCCCAGAGCAGTACTGGGATCTGGCTAAAGTTTTTGAAGAGCGGGAATGCGATCAGCTTCCCCCCCATAGAGATACAGATTGCAAGATCCTCTTAGTCCCGGGAGCACAACTGCCAAAAGGAAGAATATATCGAATGAGTCCCGCCGAACAAAAGGAGCTCAGGGCTTTCCTTGATAAAAATCTTGCTAGGGGTTTCATCCGGCGGGCAACCAAAAGCACCCACGCCGCCCCGGTATTGTTTGTAAAGAAGAAAGATGGTTCCCTACGTCTTTGCACCGACTATCGAGGTTTGAACGCCGACTCACTCTCCAACAAATACCCCTTGCCTTTAATTAAAGATTTGCTCGACGCTTTAGGTACGGGACGCATTTTCACCAAATTGGACTTACGGTAGGCTTACTACCATGTAAGAATTGCTGAAGGTTATGAACATTTAACAGTGTTTAACACTAAATTCGGACAATATGAATATTGTGTAATGCCATTCGGATTAGCCGGAGCCCCAGGGGCTTTCATGTCTTTAATCAATGATGTTTTACAAGACTTTTTATTCAAGGGAGTAGTGGTATATTTAGATGATGTTCTGATATACTCGCAAACAGTGGAAGAGCATGAAAAATTGGTCAGGGCGGTGTTGCAACGTCTTCTTGAAAATTCTCTATTTGTCAAGCTATCGAAATGTGCATTTCACCAAACTTCCCTGGACTATTTGGGCTATCGGATCTCGCCCGAGGGACTAGAAATGGACCCTGCTAAGGTAGCAGCGGTCGTTGACTGGCCCATTCCCACCACTCGTAAGGAACTCCAATCTTTTCTGGGTTTTGCCAATTTCTATCGAGACTTTATTCCCCAGTTTGCTCAGCTAGCCCTGCCATTGACGGATCTGCTACGCACCAAAGGAAAAGGTCCTCAGGCGCCTAAACCAGGAGCTCCTCTTCCCTGGTCTGAGGATTGTCAGACTGCCTTTCAGTCCCTTAAAGTTGCAGTCACCACTGAGCCTATTCTAAAACACCCGGATCCCAGCTTGCCTTTCATAGTACATGTCGATGCTTCGGATAAAGCTTTGGGGGCTGCCCTCCTGCAGAGAAATAAAGATAATAAACTTGTCCCGTGTGCTTACTTGTCAAAAAAGCTTTCTGGCCCTGAACTGAACTGGACAGTGGGGGACAAGGAGACGGCCGCCATTAAGGAAGCTCTTTCTACTTGGCAGCACTGGCTGGAGGGGGCTGCCACCCCGTTCCAGGTGTGGTCCGACCATAAGAACCTAGTTGCCTTGTCCACCCCCCTCAAAATAAATAAGGCTAAACAGCTGCGGTGGGCCGATTTCTTCTCCAGGTTTGCATTTACAGTCCATTTCTTCCCAGGCAACAGCAACAAGTTGGCCGATGCTTTGTCCCACCAGCCGAAGGGGGTGGACACCTCCTTGCGTAACACCCCTCGGACTATCCTTTCCCCCTCCCAATTGGGGCTGGCGGTCACTCGATCCCAAACGACTGCCCCCCCCGCCTTCCCTCACATCAGGTATTCCAGACGTGGTTTCGCCTTTCCTCCGTCAGTTAGAGGAGGCGGGACAACAGGACATCCCGAAAGAGGAGTCGGACCCTCTTTTGCAGTTACGAGGCGGAGTTTGGAGGCGGGGTGACTGCTGGTACGTGCCGCCTTCCCTACGCAAGCGGGTTCTGCTGGCGGGGCATGATGCTCGCCAAGGAGGGCACTTTGGATTTTTGAAAACTCTACACCTACTTAGGCGGCAATTTTGGTGGCGCTCTATGCGCAAGGATATTGAGTCTTACATTAAGGGGTGTCCTACGTGTGCGGAAGCCAAGGGAATCCCTGGAAAGCCCCATGGACTGTTGCATCCCATCCCTCCAGCTGCCAGACCTTGGCAGGTCATATCCATGGACTTTATAACAGATCTGCCTGAGAGTCATGGGAACATGGCGCTCTGGGTGGTGGTAGACCTTTTTTCCAAGCAGGCTCACTTCGTTCCTTGCCCCACCATCCCGTCAGCGCCTAAGCTAGCCAAGTTGTTTATTCAACATGTGTATCGTTTGCACTCAGCTCCGGAGAGAGTAATTTCGGATAGGGGCCCCCAATTCATCTCAAAATTTTGGAAGGCGTTTCTGGACATCCTAGGAACCACCTCGGCGGTCGCCACCCCCTACCACGTTCAAAGTGACGGCCAGACCGAACGGACCAACAGAACACTGGAACAATATCTACGTTGTTACACCAATTACCATCAAAACAACGGGGTCGAGTTGCTCCCCTTCGCTGAATATGCTTACAACAATGCGGTGCATAGTAGCACCAATAAAACCCCTTTTGAAATAGTGTCTGGTCGCTCGTTCCCCCCTCTACCTGAACTCCCCGACTCTGCGTTGCAGCCCCCAGAATTTGGCGATTGGATTAAGTCCTTAGCGGAAGGTTGGAAATCTGTTTCTACCTCCCTTTCTCAAGCGCAAGAGGCTCAAAAGTTCCAAGCAGACAAACATAGAGTTGATTTTCCTTTACACGTGGGTGCCTGGGTTTATCTTTCTACCAGAAACCTGAGAGATGTGCACAAATATTCCAAGCTAGGCAAGAAATTCATAGGGCCATTCAGGATCTCCCAAGTAATTAACGGGGTGACTGCACGTTTGGAACTGCCTAACTCACTAAGTAACATTCATCCTGTTTTTCACTCTAGTCTACTCAAGCAGGCTCCCGCTTCAGATGCCTGGCACGACCCACCGGAGGCTCCCCTGCCGGTGATCGTTGATGGCCACAAGCATTATGAGATCGACGCTATTCTGGACTCTCGTTATGTTCGCAATCGGCTGCAATATTTGGTCTCTTGGGTGGGATATCCCTCTGGTCATAATCAATGGATTTATGTGGAAAATATTGATGCCCCCCCTTGATTTTGGCTTTCCATAAAGCCTTCCCTGGCAAGCCTGGGGGGAAAGGGGGTTTCTTAGGGGAGGCGGAATGTAAGGGTGGGGGTTAGTGCGATCCCCCACCCGACTCGTCCTTGGCACATTCATTGTACTGGGCTTGCTGCCCGGAGTACTGACCTTGCTATGCTTATGCTTATCAGTTCTGTTTGAAACTTACTTTCGCTTTTCCTGTGTGAAACTATGCTTGGGAACCATACAAGGGGGAGGGGCAGTGCTCTCGTCTGTAAAAACGACGATTCTAGCCGAGGGGGGCCAGTTCTCGCATGGCGTGTATTGTGATCATTGAAGTTTATGGAATAAACGAGCTGTCCTAAGTCGTTTTGTTTCAAGTCCTTCGAGTTCCTTACAATGTGACTGCTCGGTTAGAATTGCCAAATTCGTTGAGTAACATTCACCCTGTTTTTCATTCTAGCTTACTCAAGCGGGCTCCAGACTCCGATGCCTGGCACGACCAAACTGAGGCACCCCCACCAGCGATTATTGACAGCCATAAGCATTATGAGATTGATGCTGTTCTGGACTCCCGATATTCCCGCAAGCGCTTGCAATACTTAGTTTCATGGGTGGGATATCCTTCAGGCCATAACCAGTGGATTTATGTTGAAAATATTGATGCCCCCTCACTGATTTCTGCTTCCCATAAATCTTTTCCCCACAAGCCAGGTGGGGAGGGAGCTTTTTTTGGGGAGGCGGAGTGTAAGGTTGTGGTTTGATGTGTGTTTCTGTTCAGCCAGCCTGGCCTTGGAACATTCCACAATCTGGGCTGTATGCCTAGGATGGCTGCTGGAGTTAACCTTGCTGTCTGCGCTCATCATATATGTTTGAAGCTTGCCTTTTTCTATCATGGGAATTGTAGTTGGGAGTTCTGGGAGGAGCCGTTTTGCCCATAAAAGAGGCGACCCGATTTGGGGAAGGTCAGAATCTGCATTCCGTGTATTGTGATTCCTGAAGTTTATGAAATAAAGAACTATTCAAAGTTACTTGATTTCTGGTCCTTCGAGGTTCCTTACAATTGTTTGTTGTTCCAGGGGTCATTGACTCCACACACCAGGGGGCCATTCATGTTCAGGTGTGGACAAACATCCCACAGGAGTTGCCCAGCGGAATCAGTTGCGCACAGCTGATCCTCTTGCCCCACGTGCTGCCTGCTTCCAACTCAATAAAGGCCACGAGCCCAGGTAACCAACGCAGCGCAGCCGAAGCCACCGTAGCAGCAGTGGAGACGCCCATCGGTAGCTCCCGTCCATATTTGGAGCTCACCATAGAGGGGCGCCATTTTCAGGGGCTAGTGGACACCGGTGCTGACGTGACCGTCATCAGGGCAGCCGAGTGGCCTGATCAGTGGCCGACTGAGGCTTGTCCATGCATTTGGGGGGTCGGGGAAAGCAAACCATGAGACGGAGAGTCCACCCGCTCACGGTCAGTAGCCCTGGACTTGAGCGACAGCTTATAGTCCGTCCCATTGTCTTAGACATCCACATGAACTTGTGGGGAAGGGATCTTATGAGCCAGGTCAAAACGACCTTAGTCTGGGATGGATAACGCCATGCCCACCGCCCTTCCTCTCACGTGGCTCACAGGGACCCCTGTTTGGGTGGAACAATGGCCGCTGCCCAGAGAGAAACTGACCACCATGCACCAGCTAGTGGAGGAACAACTTGCAGCTGGTCACATTGAGATCTCTACTTCCCCATGGAACACGCCTGTATTCATTATCAAGAAAAAGAGTGGTCGCTGGCAACTTCTCCAGGACTTGAGAGCTGTAAATGCGTGCATCCAACAAACTGTAACTAAAGTACTCTTCACTATAAATCATTTAAATTTGCTCGCCCTCCGCTCAGGGCAGCAAGCCACCCCCGTAGAAGAAGAAGAAGAAGAAGAAGAAGAAGAAGAAGAAGAAGAAGAAGAAGAAGAAGAAGAAGAAGAAGAAGAAGAAGAAGAAGAAGAAGAAGAAGAAGAAGAAGAAGAAGAAGAAGAAGAAGAAGAAGAAGAAGAAGAAGAAGAAGAAGAAGAAGAAGAAGAAGAAGAAGAAGAAGAAGAAGAAGAAGAAGAAGAAGAAGAAGAAGAAGAAGAGTTTGGATTTATATCCCTCCTTTCTCTCCTGCAGGAGACTCAAAGGGGCTTACAATCTCCTTGCCCTTCCCCCCTCACAACAAGCACCCTGTGAGGTAGGTGGGGCTGAGAGAGCTCCGAGAAGCTGTGACTAGCCCAAGGTCACCCAGCTGGCGTGTGCGGGAGTGTACAGGCTAATCTGAATTCCCCAGATAAGCCTCCACAGCTCAGGCGGCAGGGCTGTGAATCAAACCCTGTTCCTCCAGATTAGATACATGAGCTCTTAACCTCCTACGCCACTGCTGCTAGAGAGGCACTTTAGGCAGTCAGAGCCTCTTCCTCATGCTCAAGTCTATTACCGTCAGCTCCCAGACAGAGCCTGGCGGGGCCCAGCCCCTCTCTTAACCTTGCAGTGTGGTTTGCCTAACCCAAATTTTATTCCCTCAGAGTATTAGTTATTGGTCGTAGATCTTAAGGATTGTTTCTTTTGTATCCCTCTTTCCCCTGGGGACTGGACACGCTTTGCTTTCATCGTCCCGGTCCTCAATCATCAGCAACCACGGCTAGGTACTAGTGGAAGGTCCTGCAGCAGGGAATGCTCAACAGCCCCACCTTGTGCCAGTATTTTGTGCATCACGCCTTGGCCCCCTTCCGCGCCAAGGCCCCGGACGCTCTCATCTACCATTACATGGATGATATCTTGATTGCTGCACCAATAATCCCTCTGCAGTGGGTCACCCTGCTAGCGGATACTTTAAAGCAATCAGGCTTGCATATCGGTCCAGAAAAGGTACAGCAAAAGGAGCCATTTCTGTATCTGGGGCATAAACTGCTTCATTCTTACTCTGCCCCCACCATGCCAGATCTACAGATCCCAGATGCTCCTACGTTGCTTCAGCTACAACAGCTTCTTGGAACCCTCAACTGGGTCCGTCCTTTCTTTGCTCTGACCACCTCCCTTCTCAGCCCTTTATTCTCATTGCTCTCGCTTGCTAAGGATCCAGGGGACAAAATCCAGCTCAACCAAAAGCACAAGGATGCCTTTCAGGCAGTAAAGGAGGTCCTTGCGCACCAGTGGGTGGACTGAGTCTCTCTCAAGGATCAACCCCTTTCTCTCTTCCTGCTGAACACCCCTCCCTTGCAGATCAGAGTTTTGAGGTATACCAAACCTCCCGGACCTTCTTGGTGGAGTGGCTCTACTTGCCTCACGTTCCAGCTAGGAACATTTCCACCCCGGGGCAGCTCTACGCCGATCTCATCAACCAGGGGCGACAGCGCACCATGGTGATGGTCGGGTGGGACCCTGAGAAGATTATCATTCCCTTAACCAGGACAAAGTTTCATCATTTTTGGAATAACTCCTCTTCTCTTCAGCTAGCCTTAGAGGAATTCGTAGGGGAGATCCTTTTCCACCTCCCCCCGGATCTGCGCTTTACTATTCTCCACTCCAATTCTTGTTCGATCCAGCCCTTGGCGGTCTCCATGCCACTTCAAGACGCGCCCACTGTTTTCAACGACAGCAGTAAACGCCTCGGCGCCATTGTCTTTCAGAAGGAGGGGCAATGGCAAACCGCCTCCACGCCTCCACAGGCTTCTGCTCAACGCAGCGAAATTGCTGCGGTGATCTTGGCTCCCTACAGGGGGCCTGTGGATTCCAGCTCGCCATGTCCAGCCAGCCCATGGAGTGGCACCAGATGGAAACCAACCTCATCCCGGAGATGGAACGGATCTCCCTGGAGGATCCAGCCCAACAGCCCCCCCGACGGAGCCGCTGCCAGCGCCAGAATGGGCAGAAGATCCGAATGACCTGGGGGGACGTCAAGGCCATGACCAGCCAAGCTCAGAAGCTGCTGCGACAACGAGGCCGCCCCGAAACACCCGAGGATCTCTGTGCTGCCATCTTTGCGGTTATTACTGCAAATTCCGCAGTCACCATCATCTGCTTGCTTTGCTGCCTTCTGCCGGTGACAATCAGTCACCCCCTCTTGGATCTAAATCAAGCTAACATATGGGAGCGGTTTGCTGCCACTGCCAACGTCTCTTCCTTCTGCTTGGGCCAATATCTGGGGGGGGGGGGAGTTTGCTGAGTTCCTGCTTGCTTCCCGTCTGCAAAGCTCCTGGAGACTTCCTGGAAGAATCTGGCCTGAGCCCCTTCATGAATGCCTCTTCCATCAGGTATTCTATGAGCGCTGATTGGGGGCCTGTTGTGAGTACCCTCCCTGTCGGCGCTCTCTCCCTCATCACCAAAACTGTCGCCAACCACGAGTCCAACACTTGTGCCCGCATCACCCCCACTGTGGGAGCACAAGCCGGCTCCAGCCCTTTCACTGGCCATTTGGAACTGCACCCATACGGAAGACATCCCCTCCATCTATGGGAACATTCTATTGCCTAAAGGCTGGTTTTGGACTTGTGGGGAAAGAACATTCAACTACACCCCTGCTTATCTTTCTGCCGGGACTCTTTGCTGCCTTAGTCATCAGCCCCAACTTGCACAATTGTGTGGCTGAAGTGACTCGCTACTCTGGCCACCTCATGTCTGCTGCCATCGACATTGGCCCCCAAGGATTGCGAGTCTTCTCTGCATATGCCCAACAGACAGGATGCACAGCGGCGGAAAAAGAGCAGTGCTGACAGGAGCCACATGACCTCATTGCCTTGTGCCTGGCAGAAGATCTGATCGTGATCTTTGGTGACCTGAATAGCCACATCTGTCAGGCCAAAGGTGGACGCAACTGCCCTGGCGGCCTTGGTGCCACGGGACGCGTCACGACGGCAGCCACCAAATCCTCGACTTTGCAAAATCCAACGACCTCATACATTGCAACACATTTTTTAAGGAGCCGGCCACTACCCCAGCAAGGTGGACTTTATGTTGACACGACAATGCGACTTCACTGCTGATGCTACCAACACAAAAGTTATACCATCTGACTGCCTGGCCCCACCACATGAGCTAATAGTCATGGACATGAAGATCACCATGCAATCTCATGATGGCCATGTAAAAGGGCCAGTGACCAATAAATGGTGGAAACTACACCACCGCGCAATGGCCATTGTCAACAGCATTATCTTCCCAGAAGTAGATGCAACCTCAATCAACGCCACGTGGAATACACTTCTCAATTGCCGTAACCACTGCCGCGAAGCTGACCCTCGACATGAGGAAACCAGGCCTCTGGGGCCTCATTAAGCAGGCGTGGCTCTGAACAGAGGAGGTGCAGCCAAAGGTGAGGGGAAAAGAAGGTGGCCTTGAAGGCCTGGTTTTACAAGAAGACTGGTGCCAATTGGCAGCATTACACAGCAGCCAAGGCAGAAGCCAAATGAGCAGTGGCTGCAGCCCGGGCTGAATACCACCAAGAACTCTATGAACAACTGGACATGTGGGAAGGTGAAAAGAACATCTAGCGCAGGGGTAGGGAACCTGCGGCTCTCCAGATGTTCAGGAACTACAATTCCCATCAGCCCCTACCAGCATGGCCAATTGACTATGCTGACAGAGGCTGATGGGAATTGTAGTTCCTGAACATCTGGAGAGCTGCAGGTTCCCTACCCCTGATCTAGCAAAAGCACAAACAAGAGCGGCAAGTGACATCGAATACTACATGTGTGTAAAAGATAAGAGCGGTCAGCGACTGCAGGATAAGAAGAAAATCCTGAGTCGATGGCACGAACACTTTACGAGATCTCAAACATTGAATTCCCAAATCCACCAATTCTGGGAGGTCTGCCATGCTTTGGCCCAGTTCCTCACATTGCAACTGAGGAGGTGACTGGGGCCGTCGGAAGTATGAAAATCCAGAAGGCCCCTGGCCCAGACAACCTGCCAGCAGACGTTTGGAAGCTCAAGAACATGCACACTGAAGCAGTAGCTTGGCTAGCTGCATTCTTCAACACTGTGATCTCAGCCAGCCAACTGCCGACAGACTGATCTATGAACATCACTGTACCATTCTTCAAGAACAAGGGCGATCCAGCAAAATGCTTTAACTACTAGCCAATACGCCTGTTCTCGCACACCATGAAAATTTTTGAAAGCATTCAGTTTAACACTAACCAGTGTGACTTTGTGAAAGGCTCTGGAACAACCAACGTGATTTTCGCAGCCCAACAATTAATGGGAAAATATTGTGAGAAAGACAAACTGCTACACATCGCCTTCCTAGACTTGGAGAAGGCCTTTGACTGCATACCCCATCAGCTTATTTGGTACGTGCTGCATGATCACAGTGTGCCTGAAGAACTTAACAATTGGGTCAAACCTCTTTACACGAACACCAACAGTCAAGTGTGGTGCGCAGCTGGTACGTCCAACAGCTTCTTAGCAAATGTTGGCATCCACCAGGGCTCAGCACTGTCACCGCTGCTGTTCGTTCTTGTCATGGACACCATAACATGGGATTTGCAAAGTGCTGTACCCTGGATGTTGCTCTATGCTGATATCATACTCGTAACACCAGCCGAGAGAAGCTGCAGCGCCAGGTGCAGGCCTGGAACGACCATCTTAGTCAATTCGGCCTGCACCGTAACACTTCAAAGACTGAATATCTGGAAACAACTCCTGGTGTGGGCTCAAGCCAAGTCAATGGTGACAATCTGAAGAAAACAGATGCATTTTGGTACCTCAGCTCGAACTTACAAAGCGATGGCAGCATTGATGGTGAAATACAGGCAAGAGTCGATGTGACATGACTGAGGTGGAAGGGAGTCACTGGTGTGATGAGAAATGCCTATAACCTGAAATAAAAAATCTACAAGTCCACGGTCTGCCCCATAGCACTCTATGGGTCAGAATGCTGGCCTGTAATGAAAGCGGCTGAGCAACGACTCCACATCATGGAAACACACATGATTTGCTGGACACTGGGTGTATCCTCCTTGACCACATCGTCAATGACATGGTCCAACAACAATTTGGCATCACTCCCATTGAGGCAAAAATGAGAGATGGGCGCCCACACTGGTTCGGCCATGTCTGACGAGCAGCTCTGGACACTGTTGCCAGCATCGCCTATCGCATTTAGTGTATTGTCGAAGGTTTTCACGGCTGAATTCAACTGGTTGTGGTGAGTTTTCCGGGCAGTGTGGCCATAGTCTGGTGGATTTTGTTCCTAACGTTTCGCCTGCATCTGTGGCTGGCATCTTCAGAGGTGTATCACAGAGAAAAGTCTGTTTTACTTAAAAATGGACTGATAACCCCACCTGCAATACAATGCACTCCACCACATCTTTGCATAGCAAGTTCCATCCAAACACTTAATGATTGGTTCCCCACCCTGGGACATGGACAATATACCACACTAAACTTTCCCTTCTCACTTAGACACAGTGAGAAACAGACTTTTCTCTGTGATACACCTCTGAAGATGCCAGCTACAGATGCAGGCGAAATGTTAGGAACAAAATCCACCAGACCACGGCCACACAGCCCGGAAAACCCACCAGAACCAGTATCACATTTAGGTTACTGGCTGGCGGCCACTTGGACAGCCAAAGCAACAATGGCAAGATACTATCAATGCGGATCTGAAAGCTACATACTTGCAATTAGACAACGCGCTCGATTGAGATAAGTGGTGTTTAAAAATCAGAGCCGCAAACCCTGCATTAGTGGGACAATGCTAGGAAGAAGAAGATAATTCATGCTCATCCCATTGAGGGATACTTCACTTGCTTTTCTGACATCCTCCTTGTATGCCAGAATCTGTTAGTCCCCTGAGAACCAACCAGCCATATGCCCCAAATCCCTAGCTGATCAGCCAATCAGAACAGCCAACTGCAGAGCCACCATGTCACCAGGGCAGGGGCCCAGAACATCTGGCAAGCTGCAGTTACTGGGGGAACTAGAGCCACATGATCCAACTACTTGCCACCTCCAAACCAATCCTCTGCATCCTCCTCCTACTCAGCCATTGATCTTTGATGCTGTGCAAGGGGGAAGAACCTGGATCCCTGCCAGTTGCTTTTGCATCTCACCTTTGGGGAAAGCCAGAGAATATTGGCAGCTCTGGAATCATAGAGGGAGATCTAATCAGGTGATTTATGTCCACAGTGATTTGACTGGAAGCCAGGAATACTTTGTCAAGTGGTCCTGCTCCTTTCGGTTAGAACATGCAACCCCCCCCCCCCGCCCCCATTAACTTATTTTCTATGAGTCTCTTTTGACATGCCAGTAGTTCCAAGGAGCACGGCCCCCAACCCTCTCCAGGGGAGCAGCAGCCCCTGAAGTAAAGGCTATTCTCCTGCTGGGTCCAGGGTGGAATTCTAATTTGCACGAAAGCCCAGAAATGGGGTCAGAAGCCCCAGATGCCCGCACGTGGCTTGGTAGCGCAATAAAAGAGGGCATCTCATTACTGAATGTGATACATAAACAGGAGCAAGCAGTGTGCCGAGGCAGGCCCTGGTTACCTGCTTGGCTGTAAATCCTAAATAAAGCAAAATGGGGAGGGGGGGATGAATAGCCCTTTGTGATCCAACATTTTCTTGAAAGGAATTAGGAGGCAGTTTGTCTTGTACTTCATCACCTTCGGACCCAATGAGGGAGGGAGAGCGTGGAGTGCCTGCCTGCCGTTCTAAACTGCACCCACGGTACACGCTACAGTAGCCAGGAATGTGTATTTCTGCAGATGATTAAATCAATACAATTTTGACAAGACTTGTTGGAACATGCTTCTTTATTTTACGCAATTCCTTCCCCTTCGTCGAGGGCATTTATCACCCTGCCTGCCTGTCAGCTAATGGAGATTGTTCTTAGTCCACACTTGATAGAAGGACGTGGTTATGATGCATGCCCACAGTTGAGCTCAGATGCCAGGGGGGGGGGGGCCAAAGAGCTCAAAAGGGAGGGAAGGGAGGGGGCCTGCAGCAGAGGGTCACTTTTTGCCCAGTAAACTGGGCCAGGATTTTCAGCAGCAGCAGCCGTTTTATTTCCTGAACTGAATATTCAGCTTGGACTAAAAGTGCATCGCTTAAGCCATGAACGTCCTTCTTGCTATTACAAGTATTTTTAATTGGATTATGTTCAGTTGGAAGAAAACTGAAAATGCGAAGAAGGAATCAAAAAGACTAAGATGTCCACAAGAATAATCAAATGGCTCAGGAGAACATTTTGTCCTCAAATGTCTGAGTGGTGCACCTGTCACCCACCAACATTTACACCCCTGGAGGAGTTCTGCTCAGCTCCAAACCCATAAGAACTAGACTGGGGTTTCTGGATCAAAACATGCTTCCTTTGCATCCAGGTTCAGGGCCAACGTATATTTTACAATGAAAACAATGGGGCATCCATTCATAGTTGTGCAGCAACAAAATTACATTCCCACCAATTCACCTCTAACCTGTGAACTTTATACCCCCAGAAGCAGCAATTCCCAAGATCACTAATTGTGAAACAAACGAACAAAACTGGCAACGTTTCTTTCTGAAAACACAAATGTCAACAGCTTCTTGACAGAAAGCTTTGAGCAGCGGTTCTAATGCTCCTGGCTTGCCCATGATGGTCAACAGCCAGAGGGCTTCAATTCACGCCCTGCCACAGCCCAGCAAACCTGTCCCCTCCCAGGGTCAGGGGAGTGGGCTGCTTTCCTGACCAAGCAGTACTGAGCAGAAAGTGTTTCTTTCATCACAGGCCAAGTCCTCATTGAATGGAGGTGATCATTCACCATCCTCATCAAGTTTTTCACCTACTCTGGTGGCAGAGATGCCACCCCACTCCTTTGCCCACTGGCACTTGAGGCACCAGTGGGAAGGGAGGGAGCATGGCCCAGAGTTGCTCCAGCAGGCTGGCATCACTGAAGGGTTGTCATGGACGCCCAAGAATATTTCAAAGAGTGTGGTAAAACCACCAGGCATTTGCAATTTCTAGAATGTCTAATGACATCACTTCCAAGTTTTTGCTGGAAATGATGTCAGCACACTGGTGCAATCCTGCCAAGCCAGCCCCCACCCCCACCCATGCTGCCCAAGGGGGGGGGTGCCAGCTGCAGCTTAGAAACCCTACCAGGGGGGTGGACTCCTCCTCCTCCTCTCTGCATTGAGGGTCCCTTTCTGTGTGGGTTGCATGGACTCCCTGGCGAGAGTCAGGAGGGTACTGGGATTAATCTGGTGAGACTGCTGAGGGGGCCTGCTGAGAAAGCCAGGGGTCCAGAAGGCCAGACCGTCAACAGAGCCACTGGCAGGGCCTGCATGAAGCTTGCAACCAGGCCAGGGCCATTCGTAAACAAGATTTAGGCTGGGAGCGTGGGCTGGGGAGGGGCTGTTCCTCATTTTCCCCTCTGGAAATGTCTCTTTCTCCTTGTCAGCTCTGCGCGGTTGGCCAGCCACCATTATCGCTGTCCCAATGATGGATGTGGGAAGTGTGCATCTATGTCTGTGTGTTGTTGTGGCAGAGCAGCACAGAGCTGTGGAACACAAATATTTTTAATTGTTTATGCTGCAGCCACTAGAAAAAGGAACACCATTGCTGGGGCCTGAAATATTTTTAATCAGATTTTAACTTTCCTCTTTTCCCAGGAAACCACAGAGACACACACACACAAACCTCTTCTCAGTTATCTTCGCAACAACCCTGTCAGGTAGGCTAGAATACGGCATGGTCCATCAGGCGTCCTTCCTGGCTTAGCAGCGGTTTGAACCAAGTCTGCCCACTCCAACTTGGCCTACTCCTTCAGACAAGATGTGTAAAAGCTGGCTGCCAGGACACCACACGTGATTGAGCGAAGGCTCAAAAACCATTTCCTTTTTACTCATCTTCCAGGCGTGAAGGAAGAAAGATCCAGGAAATGTGTGGCACAAGAGACGGGGGTTCTGTGACCGGGCACTGCTGTCGAGCACTCACAAACTTGGGTTCAAATCAAGCCCTGGCAAGAATGAGCTGCCACAAAGAAGTCTCGGTCTCAATGATAGTCTAACAAACTCCACGGACAAAATGACCGTTTGTTCTGTCAAAAGAGTTTCCCTAGACCTAAAGGCAGGCGAGTTTTAAAGTCTGCTCTGCCAAATTCAAATCATGTGTCTCAACTGGTGGGGTCGGGAAGTTCTACTAAAAGTTGTAAGACTGGAGGACACAGGAATGCTCCACAAGCACTGCACCCCTGATCCGCTGTGTGGTAAATATGACCAAGGGCCTTGAACACTCCTGTTGAATGAGATTCATTGTTGTTTTCATGACTCTGGTTGATTTTGCACTGTCTAACTCCTCCGTGGCTTAGCTGGGGAGTGCACCTGCTGCGGGGCTTCTCACCCTGCTTGTAGTTCCCCACTGCTGCTGCCCATCTCTTTCCTTCGCTTGAGTCAGGGCTGGTGAGAGAAGCACCGAATGGTTCCCCACAAGCCCAGGGCTTTCCCATAAGCACTGCTTAAGCACTGCGAGCTCTTCTACAGACTCTTTCACGTATACCCAGGCAGCCTCCATTTCCCGTGGCATTGTGGTTGGGTTTATAGGTCAATAACTCTGCAAGAGTTCCTCCAGATGTTATGGACTACAGTTCCCATCATCCCCTGCCAGCATGATGCTGGCAGGGGATGATGGGAACTGTAGTCCATAACATATGGAGGGCTGCGAGTTTGACACCTGTGGCTGAATCTTTCCCTATTCCCCCCACTCACTTTCACTATTTTAGTTTAACACAAATCAGGTGCTGAGAATTGACGCCCTCGCCCCCCCCCATCTCAAATCCTTGCATGTGTGACGGGATCACCGTTCTCCACCCCACCCCATCTAAAATGTAAATCTAAAATTCTTGCGTGTGTGAGAGACTCGCCACCCTTCTGTTCGTGGCACCTGCTTTTCTGCCCAAGGTTTCTCCCTCCTTTCTAAAAACCAAGGTTTCTCCCTCTGTTTTTTCAACTGCAAGGGGGGGACGGTGCCGCTTCTTAGCACCTGTCCATTGGTGGGGCAGGCCAGAGCAGCGAGCGGGAAGACTGGCCCTGTTTATGCTAAGGAGGAGTTCTGCACGGCAGTGGAAGCCTCCGAAGCAGCAAAGGGGCATTTCAAAAGGACCTCAACCCTTGCAGTTCGGGAAATATGCGGATCTAAGCCATTGCCACAGGGCAGCTCCGGGGGAGAAATGGGGCAACCACGCTGCAGCACGGGGGCTGAGCAAAACTCCTAGTTGAATCGGGGCATTCTCCATGCCAACAGAGGGGCAATTTTCGGCATGCAAAATCAGCCTGTGTCACTCCTGTTGTCTTTAGGCTCACAAGACAGACAGACAGAAAATCTGGTGTGCATATTTAAGAAAACTAGAGCCAGTGTGGTGTAGCGATTAACAGCACAGACTCTGATCTGGAGAACCAGGTTCAATTCCCTGCTCCTCCACATGAAGCCTGCTGGGTGACCTTGGGCTAGTCACCGTTCTCAGACCTCTCTCAGCCCACGTGGAGGCAGGCAATGGCAAACCACCTCTGAACATCTGTTGCCTTGAAAACACCATGATTGGTTGCCATAAGTCAGCTGTGACTTTAAGAGCACTTTCCACTGCCACAAGCTTAAGAACAAGTGACAGGCCTAAAGATCAAGTAAGGTAGAATCCAGTAGTTTCGTCCAAAGCAAAGTTACGCCCTTCAACTGAAGGCCTAGAAAGGTGCAACTCTGTTCAGAATGGAGTTGAAAATCATGGAAGAAGAAGAAGAAGAAGAAGAAGAAGAAGAAGAAGAAGAAGAAGAAGAAGAAGAAGAAGAAGAAGAAGAAGAAGAAGAAGAAGAAGAAGAAGAAGAATTGGATTTATACCCCTCCTTTTCTCTCCTGTAAGGAGACTCAAAAGGGCTTACAATCTCCTTTCCCTTCCCCCACCCCCCAACAAACACCCTGTGAGGTAGCTGGGGCTGAGGTAGCTCAGAAGAACTGTGACTAGCCCAAGGTCACCCAGCTAGCATGTGTTGGAGTGCACAGGCTAATCTGAATTCCCCAGATATGCCTCCACAGCTCAAGCGGCAGAGCGGGGAATCAAACCTGGTTCCTCCAGATTAGAGTACACCTGCTGTTAACCATTACGCCACTGCTGCTCTCCGAGATTAGAGCTGTGGTTAAGGTGCATGAAACAAAATGCATTTTTAGTTTGCAAGACCCAAACTGTCAAAAGTACCCCAGTAAATAATAGGCGGTGAAGTATCATGACAGGTTTCTAGAGGGACTGTTCTTTGTTGTTCTTAGGAAAACATTAAAATATGGAACGAAGGACTGTGCTGATGGCCCCAAAGGACCAGGTTGTAGGCCCTGTGCTGACCACTCATCTGCAAAGGACGGCAGAAAACTCCCCAGAGAACAAAGAAAAGTTCAGCATGTCGGCATGAAGACCACAGTTCTCAATATGCTTGGGGAAATGGTGGGCCTGATCTGATCTCTGAGTTGAAATGGGCAGGAAACAGAATGGACTAGAATTCTCTAACTCTCGCAACTACCAGTTACACTGCAGGAGGGGGGGGGCAATCTTGGACTTACTTGGGGGGGGGGCTGCCTATATAAGATACAGCTTGATGTTTTAATTTAATAGTTTAATGCAGAATCTAGCCAAATAAAACACAAAGGTTATTGTCTACAATCAGTAAATGTCACTGAGATGATTGTCCACATAATCCAGGTAAATGAAGAAGCAAAGAAACTAGATCATCTCCATTCTATAATGCAGATTCATCTCCAGGAGGGGGTGAGTCTAATCCGCATTTGCCCATGTAAACAAGGAACCAAGGTAGGTTAATTATTTCAGAACCACAAATTAATACCAAAAGGCTGTGCTCCTGTGTGTGCGACCTCCCACTGCTGTGGCCCGCCAGGCGCCTCCCCTCTCCCCCCCCCCCCGCCAAAGGGAAGGCGTCTCTTTGTCACCGTCTTTGCTGCGTCTTTGCTGCTTTTTAACGAGCATTTAGGAAAACAGCCCATCAGAGGCACCTAAAGAGGAATGCGCTTTCTGGCCGACGATGGCAAAGGTGTGATGCGGCAGGGAGGGGAAATAAAGCGGGAGAGAGAGAAACTAATGACAGGTGGAGCCGTAAATGGTCGTTTCTGCATAGGCTGATTGCGGCTTTGCCTGCGCGCTCGGCCGTGACTTTACAACTAATCCTGTTTGTAAGTTATTATTTATCTTCAGGAAAGTTTGTCAAACTTGGGCTTTGATTTTTCCCCCTGATTTCCCTCTTGTGGCGCGTGCTCACACACATTCCCCATATAATTTATGACCGCCTCTGGTCCTGATGACAGATTATTAAAAGTAGAATTAGTTTTTCGCGCAGAATTTTTCCACTGGGAATAGGGAAGGCAGTGCTCTCCGCGGAAGGTCTCTGGCGAGGTCTCCATTACTAATAGAAGTTTTTTGATGGGGTGAGGAGACTAATGATTTGAATTTACTGTGGCAGCAGTCACGTGGCGGGGAAGGCATCAGCCGAAGAGACAAGAGGTTAACTTTCTCCCTGTGGAGAGGTTTATTGGATTGTTTAGCAGCAGAAGGATAATGTTTTTGTCATAGACTGCTGGGGCCGCTCTGCAGCAGCGCAGCCACGGCCGGGGAGGGGAGGGGAGGGGAGGGGAGGGGAGGGGAGGGGGCGGCCAAAGAGGACCCCTGCAAGGGGGAGGGAAGGGATGATGGGCACCAGGAAGCTGGCAGGCTGGGGGGGCGGGGGGACTGGGGCTGGGGGGTCAGCTGGCGGAAGAGGGTGACCTGTGCCGCTCCGGCCTCTGCGGGCCGGACAGCAGCGCTGTCTCTGCCAGGGGTGCATCCAGAGGGGAGTTGCGGGGGGGCAGCCTGAGCCTGAGCCTTCACCTGGCCGGCCGTGGAAGCGGCTGTGCTCTCCCAGCATGCCTTTACAACATGGGAACCGGAGGGGAGTCGCTGCGCAGCTGAGAGTCTCGGCTTAATCTTATGCACCATTAACCACTCAGCAGCAAGCCCGGCCTGTTCATATACATCATCCACGCTTAATAAACATAATGATGACATAAGATGTAATTCTAGATGAATTTTCATTTTATAGGGAAATGGAGAATTCCTGTAGAGGGGGGGGGGGGAGAGAGAGAGAGAAAAGTAAATTATCTGGGAAGTGCAAAATAAATGATGTTTCTCCCCAAGATGAATAGAGGTGTTAGTGTTTTTAAAAAATAAAATAAAAGAAGAAAGAGGAGGGCTTTGAAGGGAGGGAGTGTGTGTGTGTGGGGTGTGTGTGTGTCTGTGTGTGTGTGTGTGGACAGAGGGAGTGGGGAGGGAGGGGGTGTTGTTGGCAGGGGGAGCTGGGACGGGCTGTTTGTTTGGGAATCGCAGGCTGTGATGGACAAGCTCGGAGACCCCGAGTGGGCTCATCCATCAAGAGGGGGGGAGGCATCATGAGAGCTTTGGCTGGTGTTAACTTACAGGGAGGAAATTGAATTCTGATGAAAGTACCAGAGGAAATTGGCACTGAGCATCAAAAAAGGCCACGGCAGGCCAAGGGAGGGCAAACGAGGAGAGTAATAGCCCAGTCCCCAGCGCTTGAGATTAGCCAAAGAGGAGGGCTGGGGAGGGGGGCGGCGGGAGGGGGTCCTCATCAATCGTTTCAACAAACAGCCCGCCCCTCGCACTTCCTGCTTGGATGAGGAGGCCAGAGCAGCCCCCTCGATTTGCCCTCCCCCCAGCTCCTCCGACAGGGCAGGGGAGACCCTCTCTGAGGAGCAGTGGCAGGCCGGAGCCTGAGAGCGGGGCAGGAAGAGGCCGGAAGGAAGCAGCCCGGCAGTCTCTCCCCTCTCGTCCTTGCCTGGCCGTGACTGCTGAGCATGCCTGGCCTTCTCTGAGAAGGGCTGCCATCCTCTAGGTCAGTGGTGGCGAACCTATGGCACAGGTGCCAGAGGTGGCACTCAGAGCCCTCTCTGTGGGCACACACAAACAGAGTCGCCCCCACCACCACCCCACACACATCTAGGCTGGCCTGGGCCGCTGTTAGTATTAAACCCAAGACCCAGTTTTGGGTAAGCAGTGTAGGTAACCTTGTTAAGTGCTGTTAAATCCCACTAATTTTCATGCGAAGAACTAAAGTGCAATCCTTTACCTAGGAGTAAGCTTGGTTGCTGGCAGTGGGGCTTGCTTCTGAGTAAACCCTCCTAGGGTCGTGATTCACCCATTGGAAGAGTTGCATGGTTGCTTCAAAGCAAAGTCACCAACTACCACCAAGCTTACTCCTGAGTAACGCACGCCTCGGAGCCAACCGTTTTTTCTAAACTAAAACCTCAGTATTCAGGTTAAATTGCTGTGTTGGCACTTTGCGATAAATAAGTGGGTTTTGGGTTGCAATTTGGGCACTAGGGCTCGAAAAGGTTCGCCATCACTGCTCTAGGTCATGCCTGAAGATCTCTTGGAATGACAGCTGGTCCCCAGACTACAGAGATCAGTTCTCTCAGAGAAAATGGCAGCTGTGGAGGGTGGAGGCTACGGCACTGAGGTCCCTCCCAAAACCAAATCCCCAGGAATCTCCCAGTTCTGCTCCAAGCCCTGGGTCGATAGGGAAAACAGGATGGCCCACAGACCAAAATATTTGCTGCTGCTGCTGTCATCTTGAGGGGGCTCAGCACTGGACGCTGGGAGTACCATCCTTGCTCATGACTGAATTTCCCTGGGGAGGGCAGACGGCTCATGCCCCATCACCAGGCTGTGGGTGGAAGCTGGCACAGATCTGCCGGCCACAGGCAGGTTATAAAGTAGCTTCATGGTTGCGTGAACCTAAATGTTGGGATTCGCCTCATGGATCCATGCCTCATCTACGACGTGTTCACTTTGTGAAAATTTGTCTGATGCCAGGCACAGCGGGAGCCACACTCACCCCACCCTATCTCAATTCTCCCACAGCTGTGGCACTTAGCTCTGTTTCACTTCTTCATCTGGGGTGGGGTGGGGTGGGGTGGGGGGCGGAGAAGTACAGATAGTAGGGATGCTGATCAGGTAAAGATTTCAGCCTCACAGAAGTGGCTGGTTGTGGTCCCATCCTACAGTGACCAGGTTGGGCAGACTGTAGGAATGAAATTCTGCCTTGCTCACTTCAGGAAAATGTATAGCTGCCCTGCATCTGTGGCTGGCCGCTTAGGCTTGGGAGAAGGTGTCCATGACTTCTCTGCAAGGAAACAGTTCTGTGGCCTCTTTTGGTGAGTGTTTGACTTTTTCATGCAAGTACTGTTAGTTGACAGCTTTCTGGGGGCAACAACCCTATTGCACCTTGTTGGTCAAGACTTTGCTCCTCATCTGTGTAAGAGGGGCACTGCCCTGTTTCTTTTGCCCAAATGCTCAGTGCGGCAATCCTGGCCAGAGTTAACACTGTGGCATTCATACAATGGGTCCAGTTAAGCAAGCTGCAAAGCAAGCAATGCCCGGGCAGTGATGGCCATTTAGGAGGCGTCGTGGTTGAAATTCAAATGAACAAGATTTAAGTTATCCCAAATGCCAGAGGCTAGAATAATACTGCCAGCATAATATTCAAACAGAAATATTACTCCTTCTAATAGTGAACTGGATGGTGGAAAGTTTGCCTGCAGGCAACAAAATTGCGCACACCCACACGCACACACGCGCACACACACACGCGCACACACAAACACACACCCCGACCCTGTTCTGAAAAATCAGATTGTTTCTTCAGTGGTGGTGATGGAAAGTGCTGACAAGCTGCAACCAACTTATGTTGACCCTGGCAGGGTTTCCAGGGCCAGAGATGTTGCCGGCCTCTGACGACCCACCCGGGACTTCCTTGGCGAAACAGGGCCTGCCCTGCCTAGCTCTTGAGATCTGGCAACCTTGGACTAGCCAGGCCAGGCCAGGCCAAGCCTATTTTGTCTGTAGGTCTACAGAAAGATATTAGCTATAAATAAATACATAATAACTCCAACAAAAAACACCCTGATGAGGCATACTCATTTTCCTCCAGGAAGTCTGAGATGGCCAGACTTTTAATGGAAAGATCCACTAAAGAAAAAGAAAAAAGTATTTTGGAGGGAGCGATTTGGGTCATATTGATACCCTATGGTGGGTCCTGAGATACTCTTCAGAAAGGCAGGTTTATAAATACATACATACATAAATGCATACAAAGATACATGCATACATGCATACATAAACTGGGAATAGTTATGTATTCCCAAATGTTGTAAGCACGAAGGGCTCAGCCTCTGACCCCTTAGCTGATCAGAGGAAAACAAACTCCTTCTGGTCCTAACTAGCCATACCTGCAAGAATTTTGTAGACGTGAACAGAGCAAAGTCTTTCACAATGCATAGGCTCTTGGAATGGGGGGGGGGGTGTTGCTTGGGGGTGTGTGCCTTCCTTAACCCTTGGTCTGCAGGCAACAAAATTGTGCACACCCACACACACACACACACACCCCACACACACACCCAGTCCCCTGCTTGTTGGGTATCTCAGGTTCAGTTCTACAGTTGCACTGTAATCATTCTTGGCTAGTAGGAAGAAAAGCCACGCATCCTGCTCTGGAGTTTAGAAGGCTTGCGGAAGAGTGGGGGCCAGGTTGACCCCCCCCCCCGCTCAATTTTTCTTCATGAGCTCTCAATTTGTCCTTATCTATACGCAAATGCCAACTCCTTTGCAGCTTTAGGCCTTTTGTCATCATCCTCCCCATGGAGCTGCCTGCACGTGCTCACCCCTCCCCCCCCCCCTTTATGGCTGAGAAACTAGAACTCCGACACTGCCCTAGTAGAAATGGGTTGCAGGAGTGCTTTTTCTGAAGGTCAAACCAGGTAACAGAGACTTCTTCCCACCTGAGCACAACAGACTGTGGGGACTTAGCACCATGTCTATATTCATCTTCCTCAGCAGCAAGTTCGAGCACTAAGGAATAGGGTTGCCAAGACCAAGCTGGGAAATTCCTGGACATCAGAGGGTGGAGCCTTGAGATTACCTCAGTCGGGTCTGATGGCCTAAAACGTGCCCTCCAAAGCAGCCATTTTCTCCCGGGGTACTGATCTCTGTAGTATGAAGATCAGCTCTCAAGGCCCCACCTGGGAGCTGGCAAGGCTATCTGTAGTGCCCAAATGCAAGAATTGCACTGCAAGGCTCGGAAGACTCAGAGGCTGCTCAGGGGGACATTCAGGAGGGCTCAGCTAAAGTCATCGGTTCAATTTTTAAAAGGATGGAGATAAGATGAGGAAGAACAGAAGAAGGCCAAGTCTTTGGCGTGCATCTGAAAAGTGATTTGATATGATTAGCATTGGAGGAAGAAGGTTCAGGTGGGGCTGGGGGAGCAGTTTTAGAATGTTAAAGGGCTGCAATTAATTGAGCTGTGGAAGCCACAAAGGGGAATTGCTGCCAAATACTGGAAACAAGTGAATTTCATTTTGTCATGATTGTTTACTGCCAATAAATTCAGTCAGACTGGGCTGGAAGAATGCTGTTTATTCTGGTCTGATACATTATAAGCAAACACCTGTATGGTGTAGTGGTTGCAGAATGCTGACCTGGAGCCACCTGGGTTCAAATCCTGGGTTCAAATCCCAGGCTCCCTGGGTGGCCATGAAGCTCACTTGTGGTGTTGCCAACTCTGGATTGGGAAACCTCTAGAGATTTTTGGGGTGGAACCTGGTGTTGTCTGTGATGACTTATTAGTCCAGCTTCCAAAGCAGCCCTTTCCTTCAAGGAAGCTGACCCCTGTAATGAAGGCTCTCTATGCCAATAAAGGCTTGCTTCTGCTTCTGTAATGAAGGTCACCTGTAATTGCAGGAGATCTCCAAGCCCCAGTCTAGCCACTATACAAAGTTGACCAAGGCTCAGGCGGAGAAGGGGGACCATTCCCTTGATAAACACCCTCCTGAGCTTCTTGGGTGAAAGGAAGGGAGGGTGTCACAGAATGGGGGTGTGTGTGTGTGTCCAGGATGATACGTCCCTTCAGACCTCTCCCTTCCCATGCACACCCTTCAGGCCTGCTGCAAAACTCTGGTCTGGGGCTTTACTGGGGGGGAGAGCCTGGAGCATCCTCCCTGCCCCTCCCCCCACCCCCACCCCCGCTGTCTGAGTCTGGGTGTTCCCTGATGTGTCGCCAAGTCTAAAGAAGAAGTCTTGCAGAGGGAACCAGCAAGGGTTTATTAAATTGCCTTTCTGGCATGTAGAAAAATGGGAGAAAAATGTAACATTGGGGCAGAATTGATAAGAATGGGGCAAAATGCACAAAGGAAGAACCCAGCCAGCAAATATGGTGTGGGGATGGTACAATGCCACGAAGTCCACCCACGCAAACAGCCATTTTCTCCAGGGGAACTGATCTGTGGTAGATTCCCCACTCACCATTAAATGCGTGCTCGGCACTCCAAATATTCAGGTTTCCTGCAGAACTCCCCACTACACCAGCGCCAAACGCGCATTCACCCCGTTTCTGCAGCTCCCCCGCCCCCCAGCACATGTTATTTCAGAACCTGGAAGAAATTAGACCTTTTGAAAAAACACACGCTGAACAAGGAGCAGCGGGGAACCTCGGGCGTGAATCCAGATTTTAATTTTCCACCACTGGTAGTGATGGAGCCTTTCATTAAATCAGGAAACAGTGGGCTGGGTGTGATGCGCACGCAGCCCTTTTTTCCCATGGAGATGAGATCGACGTCGTTTTGAGGAAACGTGGAGCCAGTGACATCTGCAAGAAGGTGCGAACGGTTCCCAGATTCTTTGAAGCTCTGTCGTGCAAATGTTGTAGAAACTATAAGGGACATTTGGTGTGGGGCAAAACAGGGGGGTTGAAGGATATAGTCTCTGGATCTAAGCTCTCTGGCTTAGATCCAGCTTTCTATTGTTACTCTATGCGTCGTAAGAAATAAACTGCTTTAGGACTTTCCTACTGTCTCCATGTTCGAGAGTCTGACATTAAGCAAGATCTCCCAGTTTGACCTGCACTTGGATCCATGGCTGGAAAGTATGGAGCGACTGGCAGGTCCCTCACTGGCGAACCTGATGAGGGAACGGGGCTGGTCCCGGACAAGCACAAGGAGCCCTGCGACCCGGACTCAGGAGATGAGAAGAAGGATGCCCTCATCCCCGACCGACATGACCCTCCCTTGGGTGCCGTGCGGAGTACCAGCAGTGGGGAGAGGGTGGGATCGCCCTACTCTTGGGCCCCCTCTCGGCGGCTGTGCTGGGAGGCCAAGGCAGCTGGGTGGCGTGCGTCCACTTGGCTCACGCAGCCCATAGAACAGGACATTTATTCGGAGTGGGACCCGGCGGTGCAAAGTGAATAGTCGTGGGCCCAGGTCCGGGCAGGGGCGTGGGCCCCTGAGTGAGGTGTGGTTGCCTGGCGGTGAGAGCGAGATGAAATGCGGCAGGAGATACACTTCCTATGGTGCAACATGGAGCTCCTCTTGGCCCGCGCAGAGGCAGCAGAGCGGGATCATCAGAATCCGCTGCAGTTGCCACCGCTGCAGCCTCCAGAGGGGGAGAGGCCGGTGCCCGCGCCCCCCAACAATGAACCGCCCAGGCATCCTGGCCTGCCGGGCCCGCCTGGGCCACACCTGCCGCAGGTCCCGCAGCGGCGGCAGCGTGTGAAGGCCCGTTTCAACGGGACGATTGAGAAGTTGGCTTACTTCCTTGTACAAGTCGAGGCACATATGGAAAAGCACGGTGGTGACTATGAAGATGAGGTCGAGCAGGTACATGAGGTGGAGGCTCTCCTGGAGGGAGCAGCAGCCAGTTGGTACGTGGGACTTTACAAGAGCCGGGCACCCGAATTGCGTTCCTTTCCCCACTTCACAGTGGCAGTTCGACGATCTGTTCAAGGAGGAGAAGGCCTAGGCCAGGCTGCGGCAGATCTGCCAAGGGTCCCGATCCGTGAGTGAGTATGTCTCAGAGTTCCGCCAGCTAGCCGGGGTGGTCCAGGATTGGCCGGAGCAGGTGAAGAACCACTTCTTCCGAGAGGGACTTCACCCAGAGGTGGCACAATGGACCATGGTGATTGCAGAGCAGACCTCCCTGGCGGGGTGGTACACGCGGGCGGGTGAAGCAGAAATCCACCTACGTAGAGTGCAGCTACTGAAACGCTGGAACAACCCTCCGCTGGCTTTCCCCCGTTCCTCGTCGGAGGGCACCTTCCCAGCTCGTGGTGGCAAGGAGGCAAGGGAATTGCTTTATGCTCGGCGGCGGCTGGGACTGGTCCTGAGTTGTGGCGGTGAGGGGCACAAGGCGGCGGTATGTCCGAGTAAGAAATCCTACTCCCCGGTGATCCCCGCCAGTGGCGAGGCGAAGGCTGGGATGACTCCAGGTTTGGGGAAGAAGTCCCCATTCAAGAAGGGTGCGGGACTACAAGTGGTGTCGCATGAGGTAAGTTCGGCCTCCAAGGAGGTGGGTGGTCCTGAGACCAGCGAGGAGTCGGCGGGAAATGACAGCGACCTGGCCTGATGCACGCCCGATGCCAGGTCCCTTCGAAGGGTGTGGAATTGACGGTGAGTGGAACCAATGGCCTGTTCCTTCTCCCAGTGGCTGTGTCAAATCAGACTTGTGGGACTAGTGTGCAGACGCAGGCCCTTGTTGGCTTGGGATGCACTCGCTGCCTAATATAGCCGGCCCTTGTAACCCAGTTGGGGCTACAGCGGGTCCCCTTGCGCTGTCCCATTCTGTTCGAGCAGATGGATGGGGGCACATTGGGGGGCGCACCGGCCACGCATCGGACGGAGCCGGTCCTACTCCAATGCAGCGGGCACTGGGAGGAGCAGCAGTTTGTCATTGCAGAGGTGGCCAAATATTCCCTGGTACTGGTGGAGCCTTGGTTGCTGGACCACAATCTGGACATCGACCCTACTGGGGCCTCCGGAGGGTGTTCGAAGAGACTGAGTGCGACAAGCTGATGCCCCTCCGTAAGACTGACTGTAAGATCGAGTTGCTCCCGGGGGCTAAGCTGCTGAAAAGCCGTCTTTACCCCATGAGTCCATTGGAAGCCCAGGTGCTCCAGGAGATTTTGGACAAAAACTTGAAACGGGGCTTTATAAAACGGGTGACCAGGGACTTTGCCGCACCTGTCCTGTTGGTGCGGAAAAAGGATGGCTCCCTGCACTTGTGCAATGACTATCAGGGACTGAACGCAGTCTCCGCCTGTAACAAGTACCCCCTCCCACTGATCAAGGACTTAGTTGCTTAGAAGGGGGCAAGATTTTCACTAAGTTGGACTTGCGGGAAGCCTACTACCGTGTGCGGATCGCCAAGGGCCATGAGCACCTGACAACTTTCAACATGAGGCTGGGCCAGTTTGCCTACCGTGTCCTCCCATTCGGATTATCCAGGGCGCCCGGGACTTTCATGTGTTTGATAAATGAGGTGCTCCAGGACTTTCTGTTCAAGGGGGTGGTAGTGTATTTGGACAATATACTAATTTACTCCCAGTCAGAGGAGGAGCACGTCGCGACAGAGCGGGCTTTGCTACAGTGGTTCCTCGACAATGACCTGTTCGTGAAGCTTTCCAAATGTGACTTTCATAAGGAGCGGCTGGATTTTCTCAGTTACCGGATCTCCAGCCGGGGGTTGGAGATGGACCTGGGTAAGGTGCAAGATGCGCCAGGCGCCAGTTGCAGTCTTCCCTGGGCTTCGCCAACTTCTATCGGGATTTTATAGCGGACTTTGCCCGCCTGGCGCTACCTCTCTCCGATTTGCTATGCACGAAGGAAAAGGGGTCAGTGGTGATGAGGCCTTCAGCGCCACTGCCATGGTTGCAGGAATGCGAGGCGGCATTCCGAGTGCTCAAACACGCCTTCACGTCGGAGCCTCTCTTACGCCATGGCAACCCCTGCAAGCCCTCTGTTGTTCACGTTGATGCTTCAGACAAAGCTATGGGCGCGGCCCTACTGCAGAAAGGGGAGGATGGGAGATTGTATCCCTGCGCCTATCTTTCCCGCAAGTTTTCGGGGGCTGAGCGTCACTGGACCGTTGGTGACAAGGAGACGGGAGCGATCAAATGTTCTTTGACTGTTTGGTGTCACTGGCTGGAGGGGGCGGCCCTCCCTTTCGAGGTGTGGACTGACCATCAGAACTTGGCAGTGCTCCACACCCCGGGAAAGTTGTCCACCAAGCAACTTCGTTGGGTTGACTTCTTGGGTTGACTACAATTGGCCATGCTGGTAGGGGCTGATGGGAATTGTAGTTCCTGAACATCTGGAGAGCCGCAGGTTCCCTACCCCTGGTCTGGACCATGCCTGTCAGTGCCTAGATGTCTTGCTGTGTGGAAATTGCAAATGTTTTCCTGTAAATGCTTTCCTGTTTCCCTCTGCCCTTCCTGGCGCCAGCTCATCTGCAAGAAGGTGTGAACGGTTCCCAGATTCTTTGAAGCTCTGTAGTGCAAATGTTGTAGAAACTGTAAGGGACATTTGGTGTGGGGTGAAACGAGGGGGTTGAAGGATATTGTCTCTGGAGCTAAGCTCTCTGGCTTAGATCCAGCTTTCTATTGTTACTCTACACGTCGTAAGAAATAAACTGTTTTAGGACTTTCCTGCGGTCTCTGTTATTTCCACGTTCGAGAGTCTGACATAGAGTTCCTGTGGCTTAGGTGGCTAAGGCAGCCTTATGCTGCAGTGTGAAAGTGTGCTGGTTCTAACCCTGCCAGGGATGAGTAATTTTTTTTCAAAAAAAAAGTTTGTGTATGAAGGAACTGGGGCCAATTTTTGAACAGGACAAGTTTTTTTCTCTTTGGGCTGAAAGCTGCGTGATTCTGACACACCGGTCAAAAGACACCCCAGAAAACCTTCGGGAGACCTTCTCCAGAAAGGCTCCAGCCGGTCTGAAAATGAAACGCTGCGGCGACCTTCTTGGGCTAGCCCCATCTCGTTGCCACCAGATGTTAGAAAAACGGGATCATGACCTTGACCATACCAAACACCCCCTCCAAAACCCCAAATAAACAAACGCCTGGTCTCCCAAAGCTATTTTCTGTGGCAGAAAGATACATGACAGAGAAGAGCCGTGTGAACACCGGAGCTGGTGCAACCAGTTTACTACAGGGGCTGCGTGCGCGCCTGATTCGTTCCTGCTCATAGGGCTGTTCACAGGGCTGGGCTTCCCAGATCGCCTTTGTTTCCAGCCCAAAGCAAACCAGGGCGACTAGTATTTATTTAAACTAGTATTTATCCCCTTCTGCCAGTATAACTTCTGTGGCTTAGGTGGCTAAGGCAGCCTTCTACTGCAGTGTGAAAGCTTGCTGGTTCTAGCCATGCCAGGGACAAGTAATTTTTTGGTTTGTTTTTAAAAGGTTTCTTCGTCTCCTTGTTTCTAAGTTGGTCTGCGTGTGCTCACAAAGACAGGGGAATTCCACGCAGCAGCCGCCAATCAGAATGGCCCCTGAGCTGAACGCGCGTTTGACAGTTTCACAATGGGGAATCCTGCGTGGCTGCTGCCTGATGATCATTTGTGGGGCAGAAGCTGCAGTGGGCACGCTGAAACCGTGCTCAAAAGGTCCCGGTTTTTCCCAAAAATGTTTGAATGTGCTTCCATTATTGAAGTGGGGAATCGACCTGTGTCACATGTGGGTCAGCTGTAATAGTGGAGGAGCTCCAGCCACCACCTGGAGTTTGGCAACCCTTCTTCCCGGGACATTCCAGGGACATGTAATCTCAGTCTCTGTGCAGGGCCCTATTTATGCACTCTTGGTTAGAGCTTCGCCACCTGGACAGCAACTGTTGCTCATTTTTCCTCCACCCCACCCCCTGCCCCATCCAATCTTGAAGCTTAGAAGGCACCTGGGAAACTAAGGGTTACTGCAAAACCTTGACCAGGGCTGAGGCCTTTGTGGAAAAGTGGCCTCTTTTAATTCCACTGGTGCTCATTCTGCACTCTTGGGCATGACCCTGTGCCAGGGAGGAGCGTACATGTGAAGAAAATGTGATTGCCTGCCTCCAAGAGGGTCCTGGAGACCTCCTGCTTTGCAGGGTGACCTATAGGCACTATCCTCTCTCCAGACCTTGCCCTTCTCCCAGACTTCTTCACCCCAAAATCTCCAGGAATCCCCCAGCCTCAAGTCTGCAACCCATGAAGAATGGCTGAGCCCTACCCTCGCCCCCAGGACCTGAGTGAGTGACCACAAAGGGTGATCTAAGTTTACACACAAAATGCAAGGCACAACCTGATTGCAAAACGGTGAAAGGCAAACACATCCATGCAGACCTCTTCAAAAAAGGGGTCAAAGTTCATTTCTCATTTACAGATCTTGCTGGAGATACATAACCACCAAGATTTAAAATAAAAAACTTAACCAAATGCCGTCCTAAACAAAACCACCTTCAGCCACCGCCTCGAAATAAAAAAGTGGGAAGTCCAGGTGAACCTCCCTGGAGAGGTGGCTCCGGGGGCTTTACTGAAAAGATTGTCTTTGGCATACCCACCAGACAAGCTTCTTCAGTTGATGGGACAGTCAAGAGGTCCTCTTCCTATCATTGTAATTCCTGGGTAGGAGCATACAACCACGTTCTGTACAAATATTTCAATGGGTTTTTTCACATTCTCTTCACTGATAACCTTTTTGATGTGCCATGCAGATCGGCCATCTGCAGATTTCACAAGTGAAACTGAAAACGCTCCGGGGCAATCCCGATGCCCCCTTCTCTGGCTTGAGACTGTCTGTGTGCTGCACCGTCTGCCCAAACCCACACGAAGCCTCCGTCTCTGGGCTGGCTGCGTGGTGTTTGGGTGCTCCCCATTCCAAAGCTGCTGGTATTTTTGTTGCTGGGAAATCCTGGGCATTGCTTGGGGACATTTATTCATTTATGATTTATTTACTTCATTTAGCCCTGAGAGGTAGATTAGATGGAGGTGCATCACTGGCCCAAAGTCACACAGTAGAGCAAGGATTTGTACCTGAATCTCCCAGGTCCTAGTCTGACACTCTAACCACTGCTCCACATTGCTTCTCTCGCATGCTCCTCTTTTCCATGAGCAACATGGCAGGGTCAGTGTGTGGGCCCAGCCAATAGGAGGTGACCCTGAAGTGAATATATACACTTCCTGCACCTCCGTCTCACAGGCTTTGGCCAGAGCTGCCAGCTACGGGTTGGGAAACACCTGACATTTTGGGGTCGGGAGTGGGACTGAGGAAGATGGGGTTTGGGGATAGCAGGCACTTCAATAGGGTAGAATCCCATAGAGCCCACCTTCCAAAACAGCCATTTTCTCCAGGGTTCGCAGTCCGTTCGCAGTCACCCAGAGGTCAGTTGTAACTGCGGGAGATCTCCAGCCACAACCTGGAGGTTGGGAACCCTGGTTTTTGCAGCTTACAGATAGTCCACCCCTTTTGAGTAATGTGGGATTAGTTGGTCGCCTTCAGGGCTGAGGAGAAATTTGGAAGCATCGAAATTAGGGCTTTGTTGTTTTTAGCCTGCTCCACATTGTTTCTAGGGTGTAAATTAACTTTTATGTGACTGGTTAGGCCACAACATGGGAGGCAGAAGTTCTGAGGACAGGCAGGACTAGGGTTGCCAACCTGGTGATCTCCCTGGGGCTCCATGTGTCAGGCATTAGTTCTCCATGGAGGAAATGGCAGCTTCCGGGGATGGCATCTCACCCGCCCGCCCTCCTCAGGATCCTCCCCACAAAGCTCCCGGAAGTTCCCAACCTGGAGTTGGCAGCTCTGGGCAGGGCACAGGCGTAACCAGTGAGCCCTCTGGGGCTTCTGAGGCTGAAGGGCCATTCCTAAGCCAGCCCACCTTGGGGGAGGGGTACCTTTAGCACAGACAACCATCAGCCCAACCCCATCGTCACCTGAGTCAGACTTGGAGGCACCGTAGGTAGTTGAGCTGTCCCTCAACACTTGTAGCTCTTTCCATGGCCTGTTGGTGGCACCCTGCTCAAAACTGAGGGGGCGTTTTGATGACGCCACTCAGCTGTCTTGAAGGGAGGCGGGTTCGCGCATGGTCCCCTCCTTGTAAAGGATTCAATGGTGTTGATGGTGAAGTAACCTGAGGTATCTCCACAGCCTGGCGATGGCCAGTTTCTTCGGGCGGAGACTCCATTCTGCGCCGGGAGATGAGGACTCCGTTCCCATGGGAAGCAGGAAGGGGGGATGGGGTGAATGGTGTTATAACCTGTGCTTCTGGCGGGAAGTGTCATTCTGCTAACAAGGTACTTGAGCTTAAGATGTCTTAATAAATGGACTTTACCCCAAAAAAGCCTTTTGTGAGATTTCATTTATGGAATTCCTTACATTGTGGCAGGAATCCTAATATCTATATTCTAGTGCAGGGACCTCTGGTGTCGGACATGGAGAGGTTGAATGTTTCTTGGCGGAAGGTGCGGTAGGCCCCCCAAAGAGGCCCACCTTTTCTGGATCTGGAGGCACCGCAGGAGAACGGGCTCGCTGGTGGTTTCGTCCTCGTATCAGCACGAAGTCTTCCTTACTCCTGAACGAGGGACGGGATTTACTCCACTATGGGGACTTATGAGCCGCTTAGCTTGCCTATGGATCGAAGCGCCTGTGGATCGGATTCTACCCGCCTTGTGATTATAAACCTCAGATGCAAATTTGTCATGGAAGAGAGGCCTGACCACTTTCATAAGTGCAAATCTCCAGGAACCCCATTGAACGGTTCCTGGATTCTCAGATTTTGTGGTGCCTCCCAGGAAACTACCGTGGTACAGCATCTGGGGTTCGGGCCCAGCGACACCGGACAAACCGGAATTGGGAGGGTATCCGCATCGCCTTCAATCGGGACTTCTGATCCCGGCCAGCCGCATCGCATCAGGTGCTCCGGGAGCCACCGTGGCTACGGCGGCTACGGTTCGGCGTCTCGCTTCCAGATGAAGAAGAGTCCGAAGAAAGCCTGCACTCCCAGCCGGATCTGTTCCCTCTCCTTCGGCGAGACCTGGGATGAGGAAGTAGGGCTAATTGCGATGCCCAAGAAGCATGGACCCGTGAACGCCAGCTATGGGAGGAGTGGAACGGGCACAGCTGCAGCAAGAGCTAAACCTGCAGAGGGACCCGGAACGGCACTAAAGAAGTCCAACTCGAGTTAAGACCGCGCTTTTCCTAACGACAATATGCCCAGAATCTGTCAGTCCATGATAAAGTCCTGGAACACTCCAGACTGGATTTACAACGGCAACGCCGAAGCTGCTCAGGTTCCCGCGCACGCAAAGTGAGCTCACTGAAGCCCTTGGAACGGGACCTAACTACAATTAAACGAAAAGCTGCTTTGCATGCGCACTCCAGGATGCATTGACCCGAAGGAGAGGGAGCTGGCTGCGCTGGAGAGGGAGCGCCAAGGAGGCAGGCAGACCAGAACCCCAAGTTGGAGTCTATGCTGCTACTGGATCACGCCGTGCCAGGGGCCACGATCTGGTCCTGCCACCAAACGCCAGCGCACCGCCAGCACCCCGCATTCCTCGCCCCCCCCCCCGCATAACAGCTGCCTGCCCAACCTGCCCAACCAAGGCAAACTACCACCCCAGCAGGCACCAAGAGCCGCTTGAACGGGCTACCATCGCCCCGCATACCAGCCCGCTTTGATGGGACCCGCCCAAACTTCCTACTTCATTTTGCAACTCAATGCCCACTTGAAGACTATGATGATTTATACCGTCTGAGCTGCCAAAAATACGTGGACATCGGCTCCGGCTCCTGATGGGGCAGCAGCCGACTGCCTGCGGACTCTTAGATTTGCAGGATGAAGACTCCTCGACGTGCCCGTGATTCCTCCAGCCTTTAAGAGCTGCCTCAAGATCCAGGCGCCGAGAATGAAGCTATCCGCATCTATCAAACTATCCAGCAAGGCAACCGCCCGCTTGCAGAATTTGCCTGTGAATTTCGTGGCGGCTGCCCGACTTCCTCCTGAGTGGCCTGAACGCATGGTGCCTAATACTCTCGGATGCCGGACGGGCAAGCCGCGAAACGTGTTTTAATTCGGGTCCCTCGTGACTATTGCAGATTGATCCAGCTGGGATCCCAGGTGGCATCTCGCCTGGAATACGCCAGGCCGGTGGCCGCACGCCCAAAACCCACTACTGTGTCCACTAAGTCAAGCCCAGCTGCCCCTACCGAACTACCTCTCGACCCGCCACCACTGGGATTGCGTCTTTACTGCGGGAGGGCCAGGCCACCAGCCGCCTAACTGTCCTAAGAACAAAACTAACCAGCCACAGACCCCATCTGCCAAGCCACCACGCAGGTCAGGGCTACGCTGCCGACGGAGCCGCCTTTAAAGCGTCATCGGCGCACCGGAGGAGGGGAAGCGCTGTTTGCCTTTCTTCCACTCTATGGACATGGGTCTGACTCCTGACGCGGTGAGTGAAGGCACAGCCCCATTACTGTCCGCTACCGGCCAACCCCGCTAAACACACCTCGTGATCATAGCCTCGCCCTTGTGGATTCTGGCTGCTCCCACTGCTTAACGCGGCCCCAGGTGGCAGAGGAGCTTGTGGTCTGGGACCAAATTCCCTGGGCTAAGCTCCATACTATTTTCACCCAAATGGACGGGGTAGCCCCGGGGAACGTAAGGACCGCCCAGTACAAAACACAGCCTGCCCTCCTCCGCTACTCTAATTCATTGGGAGAAAATTAGTTTTATCTTGGCACCCAGTGGCCAAACACTCCATAGTTTTGGGCATGCCTTGGTTAATGTTACATGAACCAAAGTTCATTTGGAAAGAACGATCTTTGTAACTGCATTGACCCTCTGGCGGTGAACACATGAACTGGGGAAACCCAACTTCTCCTGACACACCCTCCCTGGCTTCTTTCCAGCGACAGTTCCCCATCTTATTGGCATCCCACCTGCATATCATGATTCAGCCAGAGTTTTTCAGGAGCAAGAATGCGACCATTGCCACCCCACAGAGACACTGACTGCAAAATTGTTATACAACCAGGGCGCACCACCTAAAGCGTAGAATCTATCGCATGAGTCCTACCGAGGAGAAGGAACTCCGCGGCCTTCTGACAAGAACCTGCTCGCGGGTTCATACGGCGGGCTACCAAACACACACACGCTTGCTCCCGCTTTGTTTGTAAAAAAAGAAAGATGGGTCCTACGCTTTGCACAGATTATCGAGAGGTCTCAACGCTGTCCTCCTGTCCAATAAATATCCTTGCCTTTGATCAAGGACCTTTTTAGATGTACCCGCAAAGGGCGATTTTTACTAAATTGGACTTGAGAGAAGCATTGCAGAGTCAGAATTAAGAAGGCTGGCGAACACTTGACTGCTTAACACAAAGTTTGGACAGTTTGAATACTTAATAATGCCATTCGTTAAGTGGGGCCCCCGGGCTTTATGGCCCTTATCAACGGTTCTTCATGATTTATTGTACAAGGGAGTTGTGGTATGTACTTAGATGACGCCACTTACTCACAAACCATGGAAGAGCATGAGACACATTGTCAGAGGTATTGAAACGCTTGTTCGACAACTCTCTTTGCCAAACTCTCCAAATGCAGTTTTCACAGACCTCCATTGACTATTTGTTACCGGATCTCAGGCTTGAAATGGATCCTGCTAAAATTGACGAGTCCTCCAATGGCCTGCCCCCACCAAACCGCAAAGAACTCCAATCTTTCTTGGTTTCACTGCGACTTTATACCCTAATTCGCTGAACTGACTCTCCTCTCACAGACCTCTACGCACTAAGGGTAAAGATCCACTGTCCGGGCTAAGCCCGGGCCCCTTTCCTGGTCTGGAGGAGGTCAAACAGCCTTCAGCTCTTTAAAATCTGCTTTTACCAATCGAACCTATCCTAAAGCACCCTGACCCAGATCTCCCGCCAGGTTCACGGATGCCTCGACAAAGCACTTGGGGCAGCCCTGTTGCAGAAAAATAAAGATGGCAGGGCTGGTTCCGTGCTTATTTGTCTAAGAAATTCCCTTCTCTGTGCTGAACTCAACTGACCGTGGAGATAAAGAGATCGGGCGGCCATCAAAGTGGCACTTCCACTTACGCCACTGGCTGGAGGGAGCCAAACACCCTTTCAGGTTTGGTCGGATCATAAAAAAACTTGCAGCTCTTTCCACCCTCAAGATGTTCGCAAACAACTTCGTTGGGCCGATTTCTTTCTCGTTTCTCTTTACAGTCCATTTTTCCCTGGAAAAACCAATAACTGGTTGACGCCAGCCACCCGAGGGGTGGAGCTGCCTTTACTTGCGACATTCCACAAGACTGTTCTTTCCCCTCCCAGCTAGCTGGCCGTCACCCCATCTCAAACGTTCGCTCCTCCTCCACCCCATTCCTAGCTCCTCGTCTCTCCTTTCCTGCGGAACTGAAGAGGCGGGCTGCACGAGCCTTCAGCTGAAGAAAGTGACTTCACCATGCTTGGAGAATGGAGTTTACGGAGGGGGGACTGTTGGTAATGCGTCTCCCTCCGCAAGCAGGTTCTTGAAGCTTGCCAATGATGCCCGCTCGGGCTGGACATTTTGGCTTTTAAAAAACTCTGCATTTAGCCCGGCCAAGAAGCCTTCTGTGGCGCCGCACGCGAAGACATTGAGGCATACATTAAGGGCTGCCTAGTTTGTGCAGAAGCCAAAACTATCCGAAAGCCCCATGGCTGCTGCAACTTTCCGGTGGCCTCGCTTCCTGGAAGTCATCTCCATGGATTTTATTACAGATTTGCCCGAAAGTCATGGCAACACGGCTTTATGGGCGGTGGTAGTTTTATTTTCTTAACAACCCCCTTTTATTCCATGTGCCATTCCATCCCTCGCCACTTAAGTTGGCAATCGGCTGTTCATTCAACATATTTACTCGCCTCCATTCCGCCTATTATGGTGGAAACGCCCACCGCGCCCCAATTCATCTCAAAGTTCTGGAAAGCGCTTTGGGTTGTTAATACCGCCGCCGCTGCCCCCCTACCACGCTCAAAGGACGGGCGATGGAGAGAACGAACAGAACCTTGGAGCAGTGATTACGCTTGTTACACCAACTACCACTAAGACAATTGGTGCGAGCTTATTCCGCTTGCAGAGTACGCCACAACAATGCAGTTCATAGTAGTAATAAAGAAAACCCCTTTGAAATTGTGTCTGGTCGCTTCCTTTCCAATAAGCTACAACTACCCAGCAGCTTTGACCCCCCCCAGAGTTTCAACAGTGGATTTCATCCTCAGTCGGTGGGATGGAAAACGGTCCAGACCGCTTTTACACCGCTGATTCTAAAAACTGCAAGCGATAAACACCGCCGGATTTTCCTCTATGCAGGGGCTCCTGCGTATTTATCTACAAAATCAGAGACGGCATAAATACTCCAAACTTGGCAAAAGATTTGTGGACCTTTTCAGATTACTAAAAGTGATTAATGATGTCACTGTCAGCTAGATTGCCTAACTCTCTTAGTAACATCTATCCTGTCTTCCATTCCAGCTTGCTCAAGAGGCTCCCGCCTCGGGATGCCTGGCACGACTCACCGGAGAGGCCCCTAACGACTATTATTGATGGTCACAAGCATCACGAAATTGACGCTTATTCTGACTTCGCGACCGCAACGCTAGTAATGATGAAGGTCTCTTGGGTGGGATATTCCTCTGGGTATAATCAATGGTTTATTCCAAAATATTGAAGCCCCTACCCTTATTTCTGCTTTCCACCGGGCTTCTTCTCAAGATAAAGTCCTGGGGAGGGGTCTTCTTTAAGGAGGCAGAGGAAGGATTCAATGGTGTTGATGGTGAAGTAACCTTGAGTGCATTCCACAGCCCGGCGATAAATAGCTTCTTCAAGGAGACCTTTATCTCTGGCGCTGAGATGAGGGACTCGCTCCCATGGGAAGCAGGAAGGGGGGATGGGGTGAATGGTGTTATAACCTGTGCTTCTGGCGGGAAGTGTCATTCCTGCCACTGCGTGTACTTGAGCTTTCTAAGATGTCTTAATAAATGGACTTTTACTCCCAAAAAGCCTTTTATTTCTGCTTCTATGGAATTCCTTACACTCCTTCAGCAGCGTGTCATCCAGGAAACTGCTTTGCCTCTTTCATTTAGGGAGAAGAGAATCGTTTTTGGGATGAGTATTGAGATAACTGCAAGCACAGGAATATTGAGATAACTGCAATTTAAAGGGCTTTAACAAAGCCCCTTGTCTTGCAACTACTGAGTGTGATGAGATCTGTGCCTTTAAGAAGTAGTTGTTGGGCAGAGTTAAGAGAACCAGGAAAAGCTGCAGAGGCCCGTTGAGACTTCAGCAAGCAAGTGGCAGGGCAGGCAGAAAAAAGCAAGGAGATCACACCATGGCCCCGCTGTGCAACTCACAGGCCCAGGAAAACCAGCATGCCATTCACAATGGGCCCAGGTTTGAGAGCCTCTCTGCTCTTCCCAGGTGCAGCCACGTTACCTCCAGGGAATCTGCCATGGTTTGGGACAGACTGGGAAGTTGTTTCTTCCCAGGGCAGCTCTAACACATTGAGGATGGTTTGCTGGCCTCTCTCCAGGCAGTTACCTGTGTGACCAATCGTGATCATAAATTGTGAGATCAAGCAATCTGGGCATTTCGTGGCAGGCAAGGGTGTGACTGCATGATGGCAGTCTGACATCCCTGCAATTCTACCCAACCTCCAAGCACTGTCCCTTTAATGGCCTCTGCTTATCAAGGTATCTTAAGAAAACAGCGCAAATCAAGTTAGCTTGGAGGGGAGAGACTTTCTCAGCTCTGCTCTGGAGGAGCTGAGCAGGAAGCAGGGCGGAGGTGAAGCCCAACATCAAAGGCAGAAATGGTTGTCAGCACATTTAACTTTACAGAAACTGTTCTAATAAAAAATGAACGACCTCGTTACTGTGGACACCAACAGTTCCCAGGGGAATACCTCCAAGGCTGGGGAGGGGGGCACTTTTCATAGTCACTTTGCAAAGAAATGGAGAAGCGCTGGTATAGCCTTCCTGGTGATCTTTGCAAAATGTTGTGTGTGTGAGAGAGGGGGGGGGGGAGAAATACTAAGAATCCCTATATTGTGAATTCATTTTTTGATTATGTTCTACGTGCTCCTTTTGTGGCCAATCTGCCAGAAAACGATGGGGTGATGCCGGCATCTGCCGCACTTGCTAACTTTTATTTTGTCTTGCCATCTTTGACATCAGCACAACAAGCAGGTGAAGATTCACCATAGAATCATAGAGACAATGAGGGCCATCAAGTCCAACCCCCTGCAATGCCGGAACACACCAGGGGACTGTTTTTCCAATAACACAGAATTTTCCAACACAGAATTTCCTGCCATTCACATTAGCTGTTAAGCGCATAGAAGACCGGCAGCCCCACAAAGACTTAGCTGGAGGGGCCGACTCCATTCCCAGGACTGCTTTGTTCTACAAACAAGTGCGGGCCAAGCCAGTGCACTCTGCTGTGACTGTCGCAGTCCCACCTCAGAGTCAAAGGTCTCAATCAAGGGGCTTGTCCACAGCTGCACAAAGGGACACACAAGCCTTCCACACACACCTTGCCCAGCCTGCTTCAGCAGGCACCATCTTTGGCTACAATTGCATATGGTTCCAGGAAGCACATTTCACAGTACTGCTCTGGCATTACCACGTTTGTAAACATTGTTCCATGTTTTATGGTTTCTCTCACAATGTCCATATGGTCTTTTTTTATTCCCATTTTCTCAATGGGAAAACTGAGGTTTGGCAGGATCTGCCAACGGCCACCCAAGAAGCTCACAGAAAAGCAGTGATTTAAACCTAGGTTGTGCAAATTCAAACCAAACTATCCACTAACCACCACAAAAAGCAACCCCTGACATTCCCACTGAGGTGACATCATTCATACCAGTTTCCTAAAGCATAGTGTCATGGGTAAGAGCAGCGGACACTAAATCTGGAGAACCAGGTTCGATTCCCCGCTCTTCTACATGAGCAGCAGACTCTAATCTGGAGAGCCAGGTTTTTATTCTCTACTCCTTCCCATGAAGCCTGCTGGGTGACCTTGGGCCGGTCACTGTTCTCTCGAAACTCTTCAGCCCCATCTATCTCACAAGATGCCTGTCTGTCGGGGAACGGAAGGCAATTGTAAGCCACTTTGAGGCTCCTTGAAGGTGGAGAAAAGTGAGGTGTAAAACCCAACTCTTCTTCTAACAGAGTAGAATTTGCACTACTATTACTAGTAGTAGTAGCAATCCCCCCCCCCCACCCCCCAAGTGCTTATACCAATGAGGCACCGCACACAGGACAATTAAGCATTCACAATTGCTGCTTGGAAATTGCAGTCCAAGGTAGAAAGGACACAGGAGGAAATTAAGAGACAGAAGGGAAGCTCAGGGCGCCTACAGGAGATGAGGCACTAAGCCAAAGACAGTGGGGAGAAAGAAATCGGGAAGAAAAGTTCTGAGAGGAAAAGGAACTTGCCACCAGTCCTCTCCAGGAACCCTGCTGGCAGGCGCTTCTGCCCGCTCAACCCACAGGCAAAGCCCAGGCCACAAGAAGGCCTCTTAAGCAGCAGGGGATCAGGAGACTTCTGTTGTTTTCATTGCAACAGACTGCCAGGGAAAGTAAGTGGGGAGTCCCATGGCCTCCCAGGCAAGCAGCCCCTATTTTAAGGGGTCATTGGTGAGAAGAGCAACTACCCCTGGCCTCAAGCTGGGCATCTGGCCTCTGTGGGAAAGAGGGCAATGACGCCCCTCAGCAAGTGGGCAGCTCAGCCTCTACCTCTGAACAACAAGCCAGATCTCCTGGCAAACAGCCAGAAGAAAGACAGCTCTTGTAGAAAGAAAGGAAGGAAGGAAGGAAGGAAGGAAGGAAGGAAGGAAGGAAGGAAGGAAGGAAGGAAGGAAGGAAGGGAAGGAGGGAGGGAGGGAGGAAGGGAAGGAGGATGGAAGGAAGGGAAGGAAGGAGGGAGGATGAATGGAAGGAGGGAGGAAGGAAGGAAGGAAGGAGGGGGGGAGGGAAGGAAGGAAGGGAAGGAAAGAAGGAAAAGAAAGAAAGAAAGAAAGAAAGAAAGAAGGAGGAAGGAAGGAAGGGAAGAGGAGGAAGGAAGAGGAAGGAAGAAGGAAGAAGGAAGGAAGGAAGGAAGGAAGGAAGGAAGGAAGGAAGGAAGGAAGGAAGGAAGGAAGGAAGGAAGGAAGGAAAGAAGGAAGGAAGGAAAGAAGGAAAGAAAGACAGAAGGAAAGAAGGAAAGAAAGAAAGAAAGAAAGAAAGAAAGAAAGAAAGAAAGAAAGAAAGAAAGAAAGAAAGAAAGAAAGAAAGAGGAATTATTTGTAGAGATGTGAAGGACCACTGAAGGCTTCACCATTCATGCCAAGAAACCTCCCCCATACCTCTCCACTCTGTGGTTTATGTCCTGTTCTTTGCTGAGCTCCTCTGGGATAAGGAGGGGGGCATGATAGACACAGCAGGAAAAAGTCCCATGCACCCGTTACTCTAAAGGAGTGGTTCCCAATCTTTTTTCACTTGCGTAACCCTTGGCCACCCATTTTCTTAAAATTGTGATCATATTAGCAAACCCATTGTTTATTTTTTCTATGTACCCCCAAATGCCCTTGGGGTGTACACCTACTCCAGCTTAGAAACCGCTGCTCTAAAGTAGCAAGCCCATGCCCTGAATGGTTGAATTGATCTACCTCCATCATGTGTTTTCTTAAGCCCTAGAACCAAGTGCTGTGAGGTCTCCATCTGTGCAGGGCAGAAAGACACTTGCCATGGGTGTCATGCAGCAGAGCAGAGGCGTTCCTCCCATTGGGCAAAGTGGGCAGTTGCCCAGGGCGCCCACTGTGGGGGGTACAAAAACTGCAGGTTGGTTTGTGGGATTTTTTGTATTTTCAGTGTTTTTTTGTTTTTGGCCTGCAGAGGGCGCAGTTTTTAGGCTAGCAGCACCAAAATTTCAGGGATTTTTCAGGAGACTCTCCTGATGATATCACACATGTTTGGTGAGGTTTGGTTTAGGGAGTCCAAAGTTATCGACTCCCAAAGGGAGTGCCCCATCCCCCATTGTTTCCAATGGGAGCTAATAGGAGATGGGGGCTACACCTTTGAGGGTCCATAACTTTGGACCCCCTGAATCAAACTTCACCAAACCTGGGTGGTATCATCAGTAGGGTCTCACGAAGATACTCTGAAATTTTGGTGATTCTATCTTAATAATTGCACCCCTGACAGCAGGCACCCCCTAAATTTCCCCAGATTTTCCTTTTAAATCAACCCCCTTCCTGCCAATGCTTGTTTTCTTTCTTTTATTCTCTCAATGCCTAATAAAGGTTGTTGTTGTTGTTGTTGTTGTTAAATCCACCCCCTTCGGCATGGATTTAAAGGGAGATTCTGAGGTCCCCAGTTTAAACATTGAAAGTGATGCTGTTTCCTGGTGGGAGAGAATCCACCCCAAAACAGCATCACTTTCAATGTTGTTTAAGGTGGATTTAAAAGGAGAATCTGGGCTCCCTAGTTTAAACACCATTGAAAATGATGCTGTTTGGGGGGGGGGGGATTCCAGCATCACTTGTTTAAACTAGGGAGCCCAGATTCTCCTTTTAAATCCACCATAAAGGGAGAATCTGGTGTCCCCAGTTTAAATAACATTGAAAGTGATGCTGTTTCCCCCAATGGGGGGACTGGATACAACACCATAAAATGTTTTCATAGCAGTAATAAAACATTTTGAAAGCATTTTGAAAATGTTTTCAAAAATATTTCTGCTGTGTGGCATGGCCCATTGCTGTGTTCAGATTTGTGAGTTGGGGCATACTCTATAATGTGATGGTGACTTTGAAACGACCTGGTGGAAAAAAATCATTGTTTGGTCACTGTGGGAGAGGGTGGCCGCCCATGGGGGGCGGGGGATCAAACTCAGGTTTTGTCCAGGGCTCCAGTTTGCCTACGTACGCCACTGCAGCAGAGGCAGGATGGCATTTGCCCTCAAATAGTGGGCCCACCCCTGGCAATGCCCTGCCATCCCTGGCCCACACTCCCCTAAGCAGCACAGGGGAAACAAGAGGATGGAGGGAAGTCATTGCTTCTGGCCAAAGACCTGGGCAAAGACCATGCTGAGCAATGCGCCCTTTAGGAAAATTCCCAGCACCTCACTTAACTTGCTCATGCCATTTCCATATTTTCCTCTAGACACAATGTCACTTTGTTAAGTGATGTCTTTTCCCCATACCATGGCCCCCAAGTCCACTGGGGAGGGGGGAGCGACATGTGCCTGCCCCCCCTTGAGTTCAGGGAAGATAAAGAGCTGGAGTTACAACTTTGGGCAACAGATCACATGAACTGGGAACAGGAGCACCCCCCCCCACCCAGCCATGTGCTAGAGGTGTGAGGGACATAACAAGGCACAAAGTCATGGAAGAATCCTCCTCCTTAATTGGCCTCACCTGTGATATGATTTCCAGGAAAAACTCAGAAGTGGTCAGTCCTCTCTAGGAAGCACTGAAAACTCTGTGGTAAAATTCCTAGAGAGGATCACAAACCAGCAGGAGGGACTCTGCAGCCCCCCTGAAGATGATGTGCTGACCCATCGCGGTAGATTAAAATATCTTTGAACTGCATTCAGAGACTGCAGACGGGCCGGCTGCCAGGTTATTGTCTGGGAATCAACTATCAAATAATGGGGTAGGTGCACCTAAAAGTTAAACCTCTTTGCATCAAATGTGTAAAGGTATAGCAATACCTGTAAATCTTAATCGCACACAATCTCTCAAATAATATACCTGATCTGCTTTATAGTGTGAAGACCAGGATGTCTAGAGAATGTTCAGCAAGGATAGAATGGCACCAGAGGAAAGCCCAGGACCTGCACAATATGACATCCTGCCATTGCTTTCATCTTTGGAGATATTTAGGTCCCCAGAAAAGAAACTCCTACTTTTCAGGTGATGCTGGTGGCAGAGGACATTTTCAGAATGTCAGCAGGTGACGGTGAAGGGGAAGTCACCCCAGGACAACTCCCCCGCTGCCTCATACAGGAGCCTTCCTCTCCACCAGTCACAACTCCTCCTCCTCCTCCTCCTCCTCCTCTAAAGTTGACATTGCCTCCTGTGATAACTTTTCTGCTGAGGTTGAAAACATTTTACTGCAGAGCTGCTCACAGCTAGCAGCATCGCCCTCCCCCCTCTCTCCAGCATCATTTACATTCCTAATTAGCTGTAATTCTGCAGTGCTCATTAGAAAAGGACTGGGAACGATCAAGAACCCTACAAGCAGGGGAGTCCAGGGGGAGGGACCAGAAGGAGCCCCCAGTGAAGGAAGACGGCCTTGGTACTGAGAAAGGAGCCAAAAATGTCAGTGTAATTTAGCGAGGATTAGAGGAATGCTGACCGAGAAGCCACCCTTTCCTGCCTGGACAGCTGTCAGCCTGGTAGCAGTTGGGAAGGCGGCAATATGGCCAGGCTTGCAAACTTGGAGGAGGGGAGTGGATTGTGTTCCACGGAATTAGAATGCAGACCCGCTCTCTTTTCAGGGACTGGCCATGGGAAGGAGAGTCCTGAGGGGGTATCAGGCACTGAGCCCACCAGCAAATCCACTCTGACCTCTGCTGGGCTTGGAACCCTCTAATCTGGAGGAACCGGGTTTGATTCCCTGCTCTGCCACTTGAGTTGTGGAGACTTATCTAGGAAATTCAGATTAGCCTGTGCACTCCCACAGACGCCAACTGGGTGACCTTGGGCTAGTCATAGCTTTTCGAAGCTCTCTCAGCCCCACCCACCTCACAGGGTGTTTGTTGTGAGGGAGCAAGGGCAAGGAGATTGGCAGCCCCTTTGAGTCTCCTACAGGAGAGAAAGGGGGGATATAAATCCAAACACCGCCTCCTCCTCCTCCTCCTCCTCTTCTTGTTCTTCTTGTTCTTCTTGTTCTTCTTGTTCTTCTTCTTCTTCTTCTTCTTCTTCTTCTTCTTCTTCTTCTTCTTCTTCTTCTTCTTCTTCTTCTTCTTCTTCTTCTTCTTCTTCTTCTTCTTCTTCCAAAGGCCACTGCTGTGGCTGGGGAGGGACTTAGGCAGCAGCAGCCACCTTGACTGAAGCAAGCAAGCAAGCCTTTATTGGCATAGACAACAGTATAACAATAGTAAAAAAAACTGATTAAAAACATATACAGTACAGGAAATAAATGTTAAGTGGAGGGAAATCTACTGGCATTTAGTAATTTCCAGGAGAAAGTCTGCCACTATCATACTGAGAGAAGGATCAGGATTGTCCAGCAAGTAGTGTAATCTAAATAAATCGGGGAGATCGAGTAAATGTAAAGGAGTAAGATTCACATACTTGGATCTGATTTCCTTGAATCTGAGACAGTGTAGTAATTGGTGGGCCAGAGATTCAACTGAGCCATCATTACACGGGTACAATCTTTTAGCCTTTTCTTGCTTATTAAATCTGCCATGTAACAAGGCAGAAGGCATAACATTAAACCTGGCGAACATTATGGCTCTCCTTTGAGCAGGGTTTATTAAACAATACAGGTAGTGTACCAAGTGGCCCTGTTCAAATGGGAGAGAAAAATACAGCATGTTCTCTTTGCTGCGGTGATTAGGGTAGAGAACTCACTATCCAATAGTTGACCTTTTAATTTTCTATAGGCTTCTGAGTCGGACAAAGGGTAAAGTGAATCCACTGACAGTCCAATAGAAGCCATTTTTTCTTTGATTATGGAAAACCAGGGGTTGGAATGGGTGTCAGAGAGCAGACAGTGGACCAGGGAATTACAGTCCGAGAGAAAATGGATTCGCAGCCAGAATCTAAAAGCCCTCAGCCAAGCGGCTGATTCCAAGGAGTTTTGACCTAACTCCAGACAAAGGGCCTTGACTAAAGCAAAGCCCCCTCCGTTCAAGGGATCATGGCCATAGCTTTGTCCTCAGTTTGTCACTTGTACCGCTCACAGGTCCTTTGCCCCTCCGGCCTCCTGTTCTTCTCCCTCCGAGAAGCAGTTAATTCAATCCCCCAGGTGAGGTGGAAGATTCCAGAGGACCCCTTCCTTAGTACGACAAGGTCCATCCATCTCAGTCCAGCCAAGCACAAGACCCTGGCCACAACAGGGGTGCATTTTCTAAAGCAGGCGCCCAGGGCAAGTGTTGAGCTGCACAACCCCCCTCCCCCCAAATACCTGTGGAGTTGGGGAGGGGGTGAGTAGTTCAAGATTGGGCTCGGCCAGATCTAGCTTTAAACTTCAGGCTCCACCTTCAAAGCCTGCAGTTGAAGGATGGACCTGGCCCGGCGGAGGCCACCCTTGAACTGCAGGCTTATACTGCTGGCTCAGCCTCTGAAGCTCCGCCCCCAAAGTTATGTTGACTTCAGAGGCGGAGTTAGCAGTACAAAGCTGGACCCTGTAGGTTGGCTGGCCTTCTGCCTGTCCAGGCCCAGGCCTCAGCTACGGTGGGGCAGCTGAACACTGAACCTGAGCCCATTTTTGAACTGTGCCTCCACTCCTGAACACCGCATGGGATTTGGAGGCAGGAGCACAGTTGGACCCAGGCCCAGTCTTGAACTGCGCTTCTGACCCCAAACTCCACATGGAGTTGCACTCTGCTTGGCGTTCAGGGCAGGGGGCAGTTCAATGGGGGGGCAGGGCTTGTGCAGGGGGCCTCAAGCAGCACCCAGGGCACAAGCCCTGGCTTGCTCCACCCTAGTATTGCCTTTGTTCCACGTCTGTGGGAATCAAATGCTTCTTTGTTTCTCACTTGGAGCCCAGAGTCTACACAGGCTCCAGGCAGATGGAGGTTTCAGAAAATGCAATGAGGCCTGCTTTGTACTCGCAGAAATCTCACAGGTGTTTATTGGGATAGGTTGCTTCCTCTGGAGAGTGACACACCCTGACTGGACTCCTTGATTCATTGCTCAAATTCCATGTATTGTCGAAGGCTTTCACGGCCAGAATCACTTGGGTGCTGTGTGGTTTCTGGGCTGTATGGCCGTGTTCTAGCAGCATTCTCTCCTGACGTTTCACCTCAAATGTCAGGAGAGAATGCTGCTAGAACACGGCCATACAGCCCGGAAACCACACAGCACCCCAAGGAATTCCATTTTTGTATACAGTTCTGGTCATGCAGGATGGGTCCCTTTCCCCAGTCCAGTAGGACCAGGAAGGGAATCAAAAGAGTGAAGCTACTACCCTTTCAAGTTCCAACCCTAGGAGATTATCATATAACCTGACTGCTCATGTGACTAGAATTTCAGAAACAAGGTGGACTGTAAATAAGTAATAGAAAGGAAATAGATTTTTTAAAATCCTGTGGAACAGCAGACCTGCCGTTGCGGTACGATGGGAATGAGACACATTCCAGAAATGCTCACATTATAGGCAGAAAGATAGAGGGCAACATCAACCTTTCACTCCCCCCCCCCCAGTTTTAATTTCTTCTAACTGGTCCTCACAACCACATCCCCAGTTCTGTCCCTATGCGAATTATGTACAAGAATACATTCCATTGGGGGGGGGGGATGTAGGAGGCGTTTATCTATAGCAATAACTACCTTTTTTCTCACTATATTTGTGAAAGGTGGCAAGAGATTCCAGCTGACAGGTTGGAGTACCTACCATCACCCACCCCCACAATTTTTGAGCACAGGAGTCAACCTTAGTCCCAACTACCTGTTCCCAACCTGTAAACTGAACAGAGCTGAGGTTCCAGTCCCGGCTCATGCATACAATTGCACAATCTCAATGCTTGAACTGAATTTTCAGATGTCTATTTTCTTCCTACTTGCCAGCATCCTACCAGAGCCAGGTGTCATGGCAGTCAGCAGCTCTGCCCCACCGGCAAGCAATCGAGTGAGTAGGAGTGCGCAGCGGTGGTGGAGAGGCTGCCTCCCACGGGATTCTTCTTTCCCCCAAAGAAAGTGGGGAGAAGGAGAGAAGCCCACACTTTTAAAAATGAAAGTTCTTTCCACTCTTTCTCTTCCCTCCACAGCTCTGGATCAGAGCAGCAGCAGCAGCCGGGAAGAAAGAAGGCAGCCAATCTAAAAGAAGGGCGGGCGGAGGGGGGGGGGGACCAGCACTTCTTTTTGAGAAGTTTCTCTGCACTCCTGTAGTTCCTCTTCCCTCCCCACTCTGGATCAGAAGATCAGCGAGAAGAAGGCAGCCAATTAAAAACTAGACAGTGGAAAGAATGGAATGGGGAGGAGGGAGCACACCTGGGAGCATGAACAGTGTGCAAAAAGGAGAAAGGTAGTTTAGGAGTAGCAGTAATATTAGTATTATGGGAAATAAATCTATCAATACCTCTTGGGGGAAAGCCTCTTTCCCGAGAGATTCATTTGGCAAATAAACTTGAGTTCCTTTGGCAGTCACAGAGAATCATACCATGGCCAGTATTGTTTACTGTACTTCTCCTCAGAGACCCATAGAAGGTTCGAGGCCAGGCTGCCATCCCCAAGATTCTTTGAAAGAAGCAAAGATAAAGTGGAATACTACCAAACAGAAGTTTCTAGTGTGGACCTAAAACAAATAGGCAAAAAATAGGCAATTTCTCCACTCTGTTTCCTTGGCCACCACTTTTCCATCCCAGCCTGGGCCCCTTCTTCCTCTAATTGCAGAATTAGAGAACTTTGAACAAAAAAGAGTAGAATAATCCAATAAAATGTTTTTACTGAATATTCCCCCTTTTTGTTGTCCTTCTAATCCTCTTTATAAAAGTGCACACTTTTAAACCATTTTGGGCTCCACCAGGAGGTCGTTCCACACAGCATGAGTGACCCTAGAGAACTCCGGGGGTCTGGTGGCTGTTAGACAGTCACAGGATGGCACCTTCCGAATGTTCTCCTCAAATGGATGACGCTGTGGCTCACAGAAGCTCATATCCCACCAGAATTTTTATTAATCTTTATAGTGTTAGTGGACTTGTGCTCTTCTTTATTGCTACATGGCTACCCATCATGTTCTGTATATCAGACTGTAAGTGTGTCTGTTTATACATGTAGCTTATGTTACATGGATAACTTTTAAATGTCCAAGTGCATGAAAATGTGATGTGGGCACATAATAATGTATGGATTTTTCTCAAGCTTTGCCTTGGTGTGGCACCAAATAATTGTTTAATATACTCTTAGCAAAATAATGCAGTCTGTGTGCCTGTTGTTAGATTTACAGCCCCAAAAGGGGGGGCACAAATCCACTGGGGGGACCAGCGCAGAGGGCTCTTGTCCCAGCAGAGGGGTGAATCCGCCAGCAGGCGGGCAGTTGTCCCCGTCTGAGCCTAAGAGATTATGGTCAGCCTGCCTAAGACTGGGGAAAAGACGGGTAAGGCTGGGGACCCTGGCTGACTTCTCCACAAACTCAGGATCCCCAAGGCTCCACCCCCGACCTTCAGAAATGTTTCAACCCAGAGCTGGCTAGCCTATGCAAGAAACACATTTGTAATTGTCAGAGGTGTACAAACAATTTGTGTGTGTGTGTAAGATTCAGGATGGATCAGGTTTGAATCAACTTCTTTCACTTAATTTTATTGTATTTATTCATATAAAAAAATTCTATGGTGCCTCCACATGGAACCTGCCCCAGGTAGCCTACAAAACAAAAAATAATAAGAACATGATCTTTAAAAGCTGTTAATTAAAAACTCAGCCAGAACATGAAAACATAAAACACTGTGCAGCTTAAAATGAATGTAATATAAACACATACTATAAAAATGTGTTGAAAGATAAATCCTTTAATCCAAACTCTGAATGAAAAGAAATCTTTCTGCCCAGTGCCTAAAAGAAAGCCAGGTAAGCATCAGGTAGGCACCAGGTAGGCACCAGTCTTAAGGGGAAGATCAGCTGCTGTGTCACCACAGCAGCTGCCTCCGGTCACCCTTCTCTCAGCTCTGCAGACAGGGGCACAGAGAGGGGTTTTTTTTTAAAAAAAGAAAGTTTTATTTATTTTACAGCTATAGACAGATGACTTAATGCTCTCGCCAAATACTAATCTCATTCTACGGGACTAGATCTTTACAGGAGATAATTCCATGGATAGAGATACAATTCTGCAGTCCAAGTTTGCTCCATGGTATAGCCTCATTTAAAAAGACCATTACAGAACCTCTAATCTTGTTGGCATAACCCAATATAAGAAAGACTCTGACAGTGTTACATTTTCAATCAATGCCAACAAAGTATCCAGAAGGCAGATATGCTCAAACACCATTGGAGCAGAGAATCTGAATTTGCAGATGTGAAGTAGAGGATCTACCTCACTATATGCTGAAATGCCCCAGATATATTCTGATGTGGATAAAATATGCCTTCTTCTCTCAGATTCACATCCGTATATATCCTATGGGGTTGGCCTTTTTGCATTGGCAGCCTCAAATATTCAATCTAAGACTATATGGAAGGAAATAGTATGATCAAAATTTGCACAAGATATGTCAGATTCTAGCTCAGATACTTTGGAAGGCTGCATTGAGAGGGATTGAGAGTCCATATATTTTATTCTTAGTTGGTAAAATTTTATTGTATACTAGTGGGGCCCCGCCACACGTCGCTGTGGCAATTGTCCTTCTCATCACAGTCTGCAACCCACACAGATGTCCATGCAGTCCAATGATCCGCAGCATAGCCTTTTGGAATGGTCAAATGGAATCCCTCTTTCCCTTTTCAATTCACATTGTTATATGGTGGTGTCTTTTTTTTTAGTATAAGGTAACCCTTTCCATTTCACAACGGAACTGTCCAGAGGGCGAATCCCGCTGTCCATGAGGCTGGTTGACACGCACACTCCTGGCTCAGGTAAGGCAGAACTGGGGCAAGGAGGCTATCCCAGTCAGGCAGCAGAGGCAGGGGGGTGAGGCGCTCAGATCGAAGACTTCAGCTCCCTGGGTTCCTTCTAAAGGGGGCCTTACGATGCAAAAGAAGCGGAGTGAGTAGTGTTGGTTCACCCCCCACCTCCGCATGGATTTCTTAGAAGAAAAAAGGCAAACTCCAGCTCGCTTTTTTTAGTAAAAAAAAAAGAGCTGTGGCGAATATGGGTGAGGAAGTGGGGTAGAGTGGTGGTTGCATGTGAGGGGAGGGGCAGAGTGAGTGTGTGAGAGGATGAGCTGGGATGTTGTGTTGTTAATGGTAGCAGTGGGTGAGGCACAGAGAGTGAAAGTTACCTGCGTGTGGGGGGGAACCCCACCTGACGCCTCACACGGCAAAGTGTGTATGTGTTTCACTTCCAGTTGTATTACCTAACAGTGTTACCTATTTACTGTTTTCAATGCTCATCTCTGCCCACCTGCACGAACATCCTAAGCGCTCATCCCAAGCCCTCAGGCCACAGACAGACAGGCTGCATGAACATTCTAAGGGTGACAGTTAAACACAGCCAGCTTCATGGCCTGGTCCGCCAGGAAAAGGACGTTTTACCTGGCTGAGGTATGGACTTTTGATGATGTGAAGGTCCAATTACCTGCCCGCAACAGGGAGGGATGTCATGTGAAAATTTTGGGGTGATCCATCCAGCCGTTTCGGCGTTAGGGCGTGACTAGCAAAGTCACTGTTAGGTTTTTATATATATAGATTAAGTTAATTTATATGTTTAAATATTGTAATGGCCTATGGCTCTACAATAAAGCCTTACTGTACTTTTAAAAAAATACAAAAAGAGAAAAAGAAAAAGTCCAAATCTGGTCTCCCCTCCTCCCTACAGTAACAATAATAATAAAAGAAACACACACACACACACACACACACACACACACACATATACCCCTATACATATATATGGTGACTTCCAGCTACCTCATTATGGATTCAAACACAGATTTTTTTGAGGAAGACGGTGGGCTGGACAGTGTAGGAGGAAGCACCTCTTCAAGCAGTTGGGTCTCACAGGTGAAAACTGGCCCCAGGAATAGTCCCCAGATTCAAATGGGCAGCCAGGGCATATTTTGAGGGGGGGGGACCAGTGTGATATGAACAGTTGCCAGCTCTGGACGGGGAAATACCTGGAGATTTCTTGGGGTGGAATCTGAGGAGATCAGGGTTTGGGGAGGGGAAGGACTTCCAACAGGGCATGATGCTAGTGGTGGGATCCAAACATTTTAGTAACATAGAGGTGTTACATAGAGAGAAGTATGTTACACACTGTGTCTAGTGAGAAGGGGATGTTTAGTGGGGTATATATTGTCCATATCCCAGGGTGGGGACCCAATCAGTAAGTGTTTGGGTGGAATTTATGCAAAGGTGTGATTGAGTGCATTGTATTGCGGGTGGGGTTATCAGTCCATTTATATTGGTAGTTACATTTGCATTCCCTGCAGCAGCAGCAGTATTGGTGAATGCAAATCCTGTGTTTGGGTGGAGTCCATTGTCCATGAACTTAGCCTGCTCTTGGCCTTTGATTCTGGTGTTTTTAAGTACTGGTAGCCAAGCTTTGTTAATTCTCACAGTCTCTTCTTTCTTGTTGAAGTTGTCTTGGTGTTTATGGATTTCAATGGCCTCCCTATACAGTCTGACATAGTAACCTTCCGAATTGTCCAAAATTTCAGTGCTTTCAAATAAAATGTTATGTCCAGTTTTGTTTAGGACATGTTCTGCTGCTGCCGATTTTTCAGGATGGTTAAGCCGACTGTGTCTTTCATGCTCCTTAATACGAGTCTGAATGCTGCAAAACAGAACCACAAAACGCAGCATTCAGACTCGTATTAAGGAGCATGAAAGACACAGTTGACTTAACCATCCTTTTAGAGGATTTTCCCCTCTGCATTTGTTTTTGCCATTCTGTCTACTCCTTGTCTGATTCTGACTCCCAACCTGCGCATTTGCAGGTCCCAGTAAAATGCTTTTTGAGAAACCCATATTGATGTGTAGTGATCATGGCATTTATTTACTTCATTTATGCCCCACATTTCTCCCCAACGGGGACCCAAAGTGGCTTACATCATTCTCCTCTCCCTCATTTTGTCTTCACAACAACTCCCTTGTGAGGTATGTTAGGCGGAGAGGGTGTGAGGGGCTCAAGGACACTCTGAGTTTCCATGGCCAAGTGGGGATTTGAAACTGGGTTTCCCAGATCCTAGCTGACTGGCAGGGGGATAGTATCTATGTGATTGAGAGGCATTTCTACCTCAATGTAACTGCTTGAAAATACTAACCAATGCTGTTAAAAGGTATATGTAACCAGCCTGCTATATGTAACCATTGCCATCTGGAGCATTCTTTCCTTGATCTTTACTTTATGGCTTCACATGCTTTGTAGATAACTAGAATTCCCTGGCAGACTGGTCCCATGAGAAACAGAGTTACATCCGTTATCTTGTGGGGGCAGGAAACAAGGTGGCTCTCTTGTACTATCTGCCACAGACTTTGGGGCGCCTCAACTCCAGGGACTGTTTTTCACAACTTCTTGGGAAAGCAGGAGGGGGGACTCGCTATGGGGATAAAGGGGATGCCAAATGCCAAATTTGTCAGAACTGACTTTGCCAAGCTTGGGTGCTTTGATTCCTCATCATTGAACACTACTGATCAATACCTCAGAGTCCGTTCATTGGCTTAAGGTTCTGAGACGTAACACTGACACTCTAGCCCAGTGGTGGCAAACCTTTGGCCATGCTGGCAGGGGCTGATGGGAATTGTAGTCCATAACATCTGGAGTGCCAAAGGTTCGCCACCACGGCTCTAGCCACTGCACTACGCTGGATCTCACAGGCTCATTGATGAGTTCTGGAAATACTTGTCTCCTCACAGGGAGAAGCAAACAGGAGGTGAGGAGACCCTCAGTGATGGGAGTGAACTGTTTGATATAGCCCTGGAGGACCCTAGGCCTAGCTTTACAGGGCCCACTCAGCCCAGAATTGGGTGGGTCGTGGAGATGGAAGGAATGGGCATGCTTGGGTCTGAGTCAAAAGAAGGCCTTCCCGGGCTCTGCCTGCTGCCGAACCTTGGCTTCCTGAGCAGGAGCTTTCCTGTGCTGGGTTCTCATGGTCACCACGATGTGTCTGGGCCTCCTCCAGCCAAGCAAGCCACTTGCTTGGGAATCATGTCCCTCTGGCAGTGGGTGGCCCTGCCGCAGTGCTCTGAAGGGTCTTTTGGTGGGCTCCATCTTGCGCTTGGAAGCTCTTGAGAGCTTAACGCCTGGCAACAGCGCACTGGGCTATGCAGAGACCTCACACAAACAACAGCTGTTTGCCTCCTTTCCAGTCTCTCCGGGTCCTCCTGAGTGCCTTTGGAAGTACTTTGAGTCCCCACTGCTGTCTTTCTCAGTGCACTGTCTGAATAAATGGATTGCGGCCGGCTGGCCGTCTGTCCCGACAGAACCCACTCAGCCCAGCCCCGGAGAAGGCTGAGGATGAGAAGTGGGGCTCCAGGTGGAAGAAGGGGAGCCTCTCCTGTCGCTGATGTGGAGGAGAGTTGCTGGCCTGGCGTTTTGTTTTTTGTGGGGGTGTTTTTGTTGTTGTTGTTTGCCAAGATCAGCCTGCAATATTTTCTGGGGTTGTCCCCCCCCCCCTTGTCATTAAGGCAGTGCTTTGCAAATGATGATGCAGCCCCTATGTGGGCCGCAGGAAAGCACTTGGAGCGGGCCTGGAGTCGTGCTGGGTGGCTGTGATGGCAGAGCTAATGGGAGCGAATGGGATGCAGCGAACTGTTCTAATGACAGCAGCCAAGGAAGAGACAACAGTAAGAATAAATAAATGTTAACTATTTTCCTCTCCCAGACATTTGCATCTACTGCCATTAAGTTCATTTAAATAAGAAATAGAGGGGGAGAGGGATAAAGGGAGAACTCAGAGGGGGAAATTTGCACACACTCTTAATAATGAGTGCCTAAAAATAAATTAGTATCTTGGGGTGCACTTAAGGCGTTTTAAAAATAAGCAGGACCCTGGCCCTCTAGACACACAAATACTTCCTTTTCTTTTGGGAAAAAATGTGTTGGAGGGTTTTAATTTGGGCCGAGTAATTTTGGTGCAAACGCTTGGGCGCCTTTCGTTGGGAAATTGGGAGAAATGCAAACAAGAATCCACTTCATTAAACAGGGGCAAACACTAGAGAAATTGCACTTACTTATGGAAATGACTTTTAAACATGAACAGCATTTGCTTGCATCACTTTGTGCAGGAATTTTCGAAAAAGATTATACATGTGAATAATTCACTGCAGGCCAATTAGATGATGGCTCCATTCCTTCTCTTCCGGCTTCTCTTCATTTGCTCACTCTGTTCCTGCCTTTCAGTTTCTGCCTGTTCTCCTCGCTGCAATTTTTTTTCACCCCAAGAAACAAAAAAAATACACAAAAATCAAATTGATATCACAAAGCAATAGTAGCACACAAAGTCCAATACATGGGCGGGGGGTGGGGCGATCAAGCTCCTTAAAAACTTGATTTGGGTGAAATGAGCCTCACAGGGCTGGAACAAAGAGACAAGTCACTGGAGAAGACACCCGGGTCTTTTCTAAGCAGGTGGCATTTCTGTTTGCCATGCCCCCCCCCCCCCCGCCATAAAAAAAGAAAGTTCCTGCATTGCATTCTGGCAGCCAAATCCAAAATGTGTTTACGCGGAGGTAAGTCCTGCTGCGCTAAATGGGATTCACTCCCTGGTACGTACTTTCAAAGTGGCACCTGAAGTGCAGCTGAAATAGCCTGGGAGACTCATTGCCAATAAAACAGTCCAGTGCCTAGTTTGTATTTTATTCAGTCAGAGCTTCAAGTAGAAGTGGGACAGAGCAAGGGCGTGGGGGGGTGGGGGGGGGAAACATATCTGGGGCTGCCACAGGCCAAATCGATGGCACTGGCACATCTGTAAGAGCTAGTACATGTGACACTGTGACAACACATTATGGATTTTTTTCCCATGGAAAAGAAATGAAATTCCAGATGATTGGCCATCTTTTGCATTGCTGAGACAGAAAATGTTCCTGCACGTTCTACTTTTGGGGATGGAAAATCGTCCCTGTGTTCTAAAATCTCAAGGAACTCTTTTTCGAGGGGGGAATTGTTTCAGATTTGGGGGGAAAGAGAAATAAGATGTCATCGAATGGGGAATTATGACCAAACCCTTTGGAAATGCGAGTGATGAGGGATCTTTGTAACTAACCTAGCCTTCATAAACTCTTCTGTCTTTTTCCAAATGAGCTTTCAGATATATTTTTTCACTCCATTAAATAAATACTAGTATCAACAGTGCTTGCAGCTTTATAAACAGTCTGAAAGCCCCCCTCCCTTATCTTGAACTCAGGAAAAGCACCGCGCCCTTAGCACCCGCTCTCCTCCCACAATTGTCTTGGATGGACATCTCTCATCCAGGGATAATGCCGTGCAAGAGGCCGGCTGGTCCCAGACTCCCCCGATGAGACTGTTGAGAGATTTGAATGTGACGACCTCCGGTCTGGGGCGCCTCCACACACCCAGGCAGCGTCATTTCCATAGTTTGCATATTGCTATATTTCTTATTATGCAAATCATTCATTACTATGCAAATTGAGTATACAATATTAGCATGCTTCATTTTGTGCCACTTCCAACAAGTGCTTTGTCTTTGCACCACCAAAGAGGCAGCTTGGGAGGAGGCCACAGGACCACCATCAAAGCATCAGGGATTCTCAGACTGTGCCCACCCAACGGGCTTCCCCTGGCAAGGAGCAACGGGCATTTGACCCTTTTTCTCTTCCATACATTAGTGTCAGCAAGGAGAAAGACAACAAGCTCATGAGTAAGCAATGAAGCACCTCGGCCTGTCATGGAGAGTGTAGTACAAGCAAATAATGTTTGTTTGTGTTGTTAAAAATTGATCTGCTGGCTGGGAGGTTTCCAGACCATTGCTTGAAATGGGAAGTTAGAGCTTTTTGCCACTGAGGAATGCAGAATTTCGTGCTCCCGTGTGCCGGTCCCCTTTGTGGCTGTGGATCTACTAGTGAGTAAGCACCTCAGCCTGCTGCTTCTGGCAACTGGCTGGGTTGTAAACCAGGAATACAAGGAGAGCTCCATCTTTCCACTTGGAATGGTGGCAGCCCTGCATTGGGAGAAGATCCATTTTAGGAGTCAACCTTTCAATGCAAGTTTGCAAAACTCTCTCTTGTTATAAGATGACCCCGCCCCCCCCCCCCCCCCGAGCTTGGAAAGACGACTTCAGGCTGTCTTCCAAATAAAAGCCAGATTTGATTTGCAGGGGTCACAGGCTGACCGCATTGGACCACCCACCCATTGAGCCCATCTGGCCCTGGCTCTCCAAAGTGCCAAGCGAGGACCTTCCCTCATCTTGCTGCCTCTGAGGGCCTTATCAAAAGCTGGAGTCTTGTGCTTTACTACAGTCTCTACAGAGCCTCCAGTTGAGGGAAACCCAGAGGGGAAGGCTTCTGCCAGGAAACAATATGCTTCCTGTTCCCTTAGGGGACTCCTCCAGTTGCCTCACACAGGAGGGAGGGAGACTGTGGGCCTTCACTCCTCTTGTGCCTAACTTTACAAAGCCTGGTGGAACAAACCATCTGTGCTTTCCTGCTTTTGCTGTGAAATCTTTGCAGCTGCGAGCCAGAGCTCTTGACAAGGTCAGCATAAGGGTGCGAGGGGTAAAATTGAGAGTCTCCAGTTTCACCCCTACAAGAGGCTGGCCAAAGAGTATCCATCTTGGCGTGCTGATTCAGGAGAGGAAGGGTCCCTCCAAAGCAGTGGTTCTCAACCTTCCTAATGCCGCGACTCTTTAATACAGTTCCTCATGTTGTGGTGACCCCCAACCCTAACATGTATCCATTTTACAGATGGAGAACACTGATGCAGAGAGTCTTAGGCGACCCCTGTGAAAGGGTCGTTCGACCCCCAAAGGGGTCCCGATCGCCAGGTTGAGAATCACTGCTCCAAAGGGAACCATTCCCCCCTCCCCTGCTCCACGCAGACCTGCCCTTAAGCAAGCCGGAGGAGGGCATCAGATGTCACTGCTGTGTCTGACTTTGAAATGAGTCTCGTTTGTTTCCACGGCCTTCCAAGGGCAGATGAGCTCCTCCCAGGGCTGAGTCTGCAGCCAAGCCAGGCCAAGCCGGGCCTCCTGTGGATGCTTCCGTTTCACGCCAGGCTTCTCAAGAGGGCTTTGCCGCTGTTTGCGTGAAGCAGATCTGTGCCTGGCTTGGTGCCAGAGGCAAAAGGTCTTTTGTGTCCTGATGCCCCCTGACTCGACAGAGTGATCCCCAAGGGTATGATTTGCGGGTAATCCAGTCTCTGTGAGAGAGGAAGAGTGCAGGCTTTCCACACGTGCAGGTCGGCAATATCCATGCTTCCTTGGTAAGGGGCGGGGGCAGGGAGAGAGTGGCCAGACTCGCATTGTGCAGCAAAGTCCCAGCCAGAGGACAGAGCGTTCCCCTCCAGGCGCTTCACAGGGGGAGCTGGACTTGCCCTGCTTAGCCTGTGCAGCCCTTTGTGGCCCGGTGGTTTGAAAAAGTCAGTCAGAGCAACGTTCACTTGTAATAATATTAGTGACGGCCTATTTGATGGAGCAGCACCAGACAGGGATTTTCGGCCAGCGATAGGCTTATTTTTACCACTCTGTCAGACTGATTTTAACTGTTGTGAGGAAAAGGGGGCTAGAAAAGACTCCTATCAAGGAAGAATCCTGAACAAGATGAGATATGTTCGGGGCACATCATCCAGAAAGGCAATGCACTAATACAAGGGGGCATAGAATGGAGGGCAGCAGGGGGTCCCAACACCTGCCTTCCCAAAAAGGGACCACCGGCCTGGGGAGCAAGACTCCAGTCCAGCCAGGACAGCCCCTGCTCTACCCCACATGCTGGGTGGGGAGGAAGCGCCAGGAAAGGCAAACTCAGAAAGTGAAGAAGCCACGCCTGCTGCAAGAGACCCCCACCCCCACAGCAGGAGCAACTTTTCACAAACAGGGTCTGGGAATTGGGGTCTTTAATCCTTTCTTGCAGCTATACTGAGCCCTCCTAGCGCTCTGTGTGTAAAGTGTGCGTGTGAGCGTGTGCACATGTGTGGAAATGCTGCTGGGCCCCCAGGCTCCGGTGTTCTGCTTGCTGCAAAGTTTCTGACATTCACTCCCCCCTCACCCCCCCACACACACTTCTAATAATTTAGGCAGTTGAGACAAGGACTGGTAATGGAGAGATGGAAATGGGGTTTAAAGGGCAGTAATTTTGAATCAGATTCCTTGGCCATTATTGCCGGAAAAGCCATTCTGGGGAAATGGCTTCCCCGCACCCGCTCCTGCCCTGGCCGCCGCCGCCGCCGCCGCTCCAGCAATAACAATCCCAGCGATGCCTGCGGGATGAATTTCGGCTGCGAGATCCAGCCAGGGCGGCAGCTGCAGAAGGCGGGTCTCCTGCCGGCACCCGGTCCTCTCCCCTCCGCGGCACTCGGGAGCTCCGCTCAGTGTCTGCCTCCCTCCCCCCCCCCCTTCCCCTGAGTGCAGGATTTAAAATTTTTAAAAATAAAATAAAAATAATGAAAGGGGTAATAAGAGAGGAGGTAATGGAACATTCTCCAACTGGGCACATGTCAGAAGCCATTATATGTACCGAGGATTTGCATAATTCAAGAAGCATCAAATTAAATTTGCATAATTCCTTTGATTACACTTGTTATTAAATGTAAGTGACATTGATTTACAAAATGGCCCAATATAAGGTTAATAGCAAATGTCACCTTCCAACAGGGTGAAGAGGGTGGCTGTGGGGGAGGGGGGAGGGGGAGGGCTGGCAATTGATTCCTTAAAGGGCCAGCGGACTTTTGGGGGCTCCTCAAGGCTGGCGGAGGATGGCGCTGGGCTTCACATGCCACACGGTAATTGGGAGTAGCTGCCGCATGGTGCTCATGCCAAGAGAAGTGTCCCATGGGCATTAGAAGGCCTGGTGGGGGAGCTGCTGTTCAGGAGTCAAGACAGACTTAAGTCAGTCAAGACAGACTTAACCAAAATCACAGATGCTTTACTTTCCTCTGCAATCTGGCCCATCGCACCTGTCTCTCTCAGGGATGGGGTTGCCAACTCCAGATTGGGAAACTTCTGGAGTTGCAATGCCAGGAGATGTCCAGGTCCAGGTTGGCAACAGAGCCTGTAGGGGCTTCCCATGCCTTTGATGGAGACGAAACTGCAATGCCTTGAATCTTTGATGTGGCCAAGACACAGAGATACTGGCAAGATGACCGACGAATTGCCTTATAGAGTGGCAAATTCTTCACTAAACAACAGTGCGTATGTGCGGGAGCCTGCGTGTCTGGGGAGAGTTCTGTTATTGGTCTAACCACTGGAGAGCTGCTTTTCCTGCCTCGAAGTGTGGCATTTTGCCCCCCCCCCCCCCGCCTTCCCCCCCATGTGCTGATTTTTGCTCCCAATCATTCCTCACGGTTTGTTTTCTTGCTTGCTCTGCTGGGCAACCCACACGTTGGCACCTCAGTTTCTGTATTCCCCAGCTTCACAGTGTATTAGTTAACAATTACATCTTGTTTTTATTGATCAAATATCAGTGGTGCTGGGGGGGGGGGGGGCACACATAGTTCCTTCTCCAGCAGATGCAAGAGGCCAAAAGTACAACAGTTGCCAGCCATTTATTTGAAGCCGGGGCCACTCGGTTGCTACGCACTCTTTTGATTGAGCGGCAACTGAGAAGTAGACATTGTTTTACAAAATGTGCAAATGTGTGTGAGGAGAGGGAAGGGATAAATGTCTTCCAGAATGTTGCTGTGATCGTAGTCGGGGTGGGGGGGTGGGGGGTTGTTTTTAAATGGGACTTTGACCCAATGTGGACAGCACAGGAAATCCCCACTGCATTTGAGAGCATCCGCATGACATCACGCTTAATCTGGGCAGGACCCGTGAGGGCTCATATTTTCCGTGATGAGCTGAACTGAAGAAAAATGCTCCTTTATTCTGACTCATTGAAGAAGAGTTTGGATTTATACCCCACCTTTCTCTCCTGTAAGGAGTCTCAAGGTGGCTGACAAGCTCCTTTCTCTTCCTCTCCCCCAACAGACTCCTTGTGAGGTAGGAGGGGCTGAGAGAGTTCTGAGAGAACTGTGACTAGCCCAAGGTCACCCAGCGGGAATGTAGGAGTGCGGAAACTCCGCCACTCATGTGGAGGAGTGGGGAATCAAACCCGGTTCTCCAGATTAGAATCCACCTGCTCTTAACCATGCTGGTCAGAATAAAGACACAACGGGCAGGGTGTTCACGTTGGGACTAAGTGGGTGCCAGGAAGTGTTACCGTCAGGAAAATATGAAAAATATTTTCCTAAGCCTATCGCCTGACTGCACTGGCTAAAGGCCAGAGCAAAGAGACCAGTGTTACCCAAAAGTCTCCATAGGGCCTGGAAAGGATGTGTACATGTGGTTGTGCCAATGTTTCACATGATTCTCTTCCTGTTTTTTTTATTTCTTCTAAGACTTAGTGTAAGCCCCTTAGTGTTGGATTTATTGTTTGCCTAATGTTTATGCTTGTGTCTATCATACATTTTAACTAAGTTTTCCAGTTGATTCAAGGTTTATTAATGTTAGTTTAGGATATTCTTGTTTATATATATATATGTGGGTGCTTTTACTGTATTGTAAGTTCTTTAGGATTGCATCTAATGCTTACATTAGATATGTTATTTTAGATATTTGTATCTGTTAGTAAAAGCAATAGCTTGTAGCAGCTGATATTAAGACCCAAGGAAGTTAGTCTTGGAATTCAGTTTGGGCCAACACCCAGTAAATCTCTTTAGCAAAAACAAAGACCCTTTTGGAATTACAAATTGAATCTGATGACGGCACCCCAGATGTCCCAGCCGTTGAAGAACGCGACAAAATCACCATTGGACCATTTGAACTTTCTTTTGTTGCGGGACTGAGGCGTGGAAGCTTCAGGACATAACTCAAGCAAGCAGCCCATCTGATAACCAGATGCCTGGGTGTATTAACAGCCTCACCCAGTTTTATGAATGGACCCTCTCCGCTCCCTGTTCCTGGGCTCTTGTAAAGTCTCGCGGGAAGACGCCTGACAGCGAGATCTCATGGTTCCATTCACAAAGTTGTAATTGTACCTCGCTTTTATGTGTTGATGTTTCTTTATTGTTGCAAGGTAAGGGACCTGCCCCCTTACCTGCCCCCTTGCCCTCTTTTGATCTGTGTGTATAAAAAGGTCCTGCGCTTGGCTACGAGAGTGCAATTCCCCTGCCTGAGCTGTAGCAACCACTTTCAAATAAAATATTCTGTTTTCGAAGAACACCGGCTTCCTGCGCCTCACTACGTTGCCTGAGCTGAAATCACTTAATGTTACCTGAGCAGCAGTGGTAACAAAAGCACATTGCATTGGCACTTCTGCACAGACATGGCACAGAAAGGGGGGGGGGTTGCCGTGACAGCAGGCACTATGGATAGGGCTGTATGTGGCAGCTCCTCCTGTCCATTCTGCTCCCCCGCCCCACACACACACTTGCTGAGACACATTTTCACTGTCACCTCCCCAATACAGTTTCACTCATGTTGGTCACAGGCAAACTGGACCCAAGTAATCAAAAAGTGTGGGCTGGAGAGGGGCTCTGGCGTCCCGTGTGGAGGCCAGCACAGAGGTGTGGTTGTCCAGTAGAGAAGAGGGGAGCTGGAGGGCTGGCATCTACACCATGGAGTGGTCTTCTTGGCTCTTGGGGCATTCTTGGGGAGCAGGACTCTCCCTCCCTCCCTCCCTCCCTCCAGCTAAGTGAGCTGACGATGGGGTGAAGAAAGTAATATGTAATATTAGTGCAATATTAGCAAGGCGCAAGAGAGCTTCTGATTAGGGGTAAACTTGACTTCCGCTGACAGTTGCTGCTGCTACGATTGTCATACTTAGCACACAGGCAGGGAAATCCGGCGACTCTCCAGCGCTGGTGCGGCAACCAGATCAGCTGCTGCAAATTAACTGCGGATTCATCATTGCCTTTCAGCTTGTCAAGAGTTTTTCAAATGCAGCTTTAACTGCCAGGTACCACTGAGCAGAAACACCAGACCAGACAACATCAGGGTGCCTTCAGGGGTGGGGGGTGGCTCTGTTTGGAGGAGCAGATTTGAGACAAGCGGAGCTGATTCTTGCCTTGGCCCCATTTCTTTTTAGCTGCCCACACTGCTACGCATGGCTGGGAGGGGGGGGAGCACACACTTGAATGTGCATTCAATTGGTGGGACACCATGTTTGGATGCATGTCTAAGAGTGCCTGTGATTTATGTCCACTTTTCCTGACCCACTGAGTGGTGCACGTGTGGGGGTTTGCTAGGACCTGCCGATATCCTGCTACAAATCTGGGCTGCTCAGCTGTCCATTATACTCCAAGTCCAGACCAATCCAGGCTACTCTTTTATTTCCCTCCCAGTCCCCTCCTTCTTCTTCCATGTCCTGCAACCCAGAAGAATGTTGCAAAAGAAGTTCATCTCGCAGCCTTCTGGGTGCAATTGGAAGTGGCACCGGGACACCCCCTCCCAACCCCCACTTTTGCTCCTGCTGGAGCGAGGGGGGGGGGTGTTGGACGGCAACCGTTACAGGAAGCCCCACAGGCCCGCTGGCCGTGGGTGCAAAAAAGACCTTGGAATGGACCTGCAGAAGGGTAAGATCAGCCACTGCCCATTCAAGTGGCAGAGGGGCCGTTTGGCTCCCGGGTTCAACTCCCAGCAGCATCTTCAGTGAAAAGGACCAGGCAGGAAGTGATGAGAAAGACCCTTTTCTGCCTGAGACCCTGGAGAGCAGCTGCCAGTCTGAGCGGGCAATGCCGACCATCACGGACCACGGCGGCTGACCCAGCAGAAGGCAACTCCGGGGGTTCCTGTATCCCTCCCATCCACGACCGACCTGAGGGGAGGCCAGGGCCCGCTTCTTTCTGCTTTTGCTTACGGGCACCCGTGGGAGTGTTCAGAAAAGCACCACCCTCTGACCGGAAAGAGGTCCAGGGCTGTGGCTGTCCTTTGGAATTGCTCATTACACGTATAACCCACCCCCTGCACTTTTTTGGTGTGTCAAGCCCGAGGCAGATCACTTCCTAACTTCTTTAATTCGAGTCCTATTGCATTATTATGTCAGATAGAATTAAAAAGAAAACATATTTTGTAACCCATCTTGAGTCTCTGTGAGAAAGGAAAGTGATAAATGAAGCCAGTCAATACAGACATCCTCGTCTGCTCCTAGGCCCCAAAAGCCACGCCCCCCCGCCCCCCCCCCCCCGCTGCTTCTGCTCAGCCGGCTCCGCACCTCCTTCCTCCACCCCTTTTTGCCCAAATGCAGAGCTGTCCCTTCCCCCCACCTCACAGCAGAGGCCAAATTTGTTTTGCCTGCCACATGGGCAGAGGGGGGTGTGGGGGTGGCTCCACTGCCTATTACTTAGCATTCATTGTTTGTGGCCAAGCCATGCCAGGGCTTTGAATGGTAGGACAGCGTGACCTGGAACAATCGCCTGCATCCAGAGAGACCCAAAATGCTGGGGAAAACAATGGGTTGTTGCTCTGTGTTTTGATCAGAACATTTCCCCTGCAGGCTCACACTCTGTGGTCACCATCCAGTGAGGTGTTCAGCACAAACGGCAGGATGCACGTCCAGTTTCACAAGCCCTCCTCTGCGCCACAAGCCACTCTTGGAACAGGAAGGATGGTAGAATAGGAGGCAGCACAGATCTGGCAGCCCACACTGCTGGACACAAGTCCAAGCCACACATGGGCTGATGCCCAGACCCCAGGCCTTTGGCCACGTCTGTCCAGAGGGAGTCACACGCACAGACGTAACACCATGTCCCTTCAAGGGCTGTTTTGAAAAACTTAGTGGACATTCAAAAACAAATGTCTTGTCCTGCCATACAAAACAGGGTGGGCAGGAATTTGTCACTGTTTCAGAAACGGAGGGCCCCATGACTGATCTCTGAGAAGTGGCGCCTTCTGGGTTAGGCCAGACATTCATCCAGCCCAGCATCCAGGCTCACGTCGGTGCCCCCAGGGCGGGGGGAGAGGCAGTCAGAAAGAGTGCAGAGAGGCCTGAGGTTTCCCCCTGATGTTGCCTCCCAGCACTGGACTTCGCAGGCTCATTGCCTCAGGGGGAGGAGGGGCCTTTGCATCCCCATGGCTCGTGGCCCTGATCCTGGAAGAGTTCTCCTTCTTTTTATCTGTTTTCTCACCTTCTCATGTGGTCACTAAATCTCTTGACTGAGATCCGCCCCACAAACTCCTGCGTCCTTCAGTGTCTAAAAGCGGTGCCTGTGAGAAGTGTGAACTCCGAGTGAAAAGTGCTCTCACAGCTGACTTACGGTCACCCTGTAGAGTTTTCAGGGCAAGACAGAAGCAGAGGTGGTTTGCCCTTGCCTGCCTCTGTGTCGCAGCCCTGGGCTTCCTGGGTGGTCTCCCATCCAAGTACTAACCAGGGCTGACCCTGCTTAGAGATCTGTCAAGGTGAAGCTGAGCCTGAGCTGGACAGGGCCGTGTGTCCCATACTCTGCCCAAACCCCAGGAGCTGAGAGAAGCATTTTGATGATGTCATTATCAGTAGCGTTTCCCACATTTTGTACCTCAGAGGGATCCAGTTGTGGAGCCAGTGCAAAGAACAACTCAAAATCATTTTGTCTCACCTGCTTCTAAACTCTGAGGAGGAGGAGGAGGAGGAGGAGGCCTCTGGGGAAAGTTAAGGGATCACATTCAAAGCACCTGGTTTATGGCTCACGGGAGGCTGTGTCCATCTTGTGTTTTCTGCTTCCAGGACGTCAGGGCAGGCTCTCTTGGAGGCATTCGGCTCATTTCAGGCAGGAGTGGGCACTTAGGACATTAAACTCGAAACAGCAGGGATGCCTGAGGAGCAAAGAACCGCGCAGCCAAAGCCCAACACCAGTGCAGAGCTGGCCTGTATTTTCTTATTTGGAGAAGAATCGGTTTTGATATTGTGACTGCTGCTGCTCGGGTAACAATAAGTGATTTCAGCTCAGCAATGTAATGAGGCGCAGGAAGCCGACGTTCTTCAAAGCAAAAGGATTTTATTTGCAAGTGATGGTCACAGCTCAGTCAGGAGAATCGCGCCCTTGCAACGCAGTGCAAGCACTTTTATTCCCAAACTTCAAAGGGGCAAAGGGGCAGGGAATGGGGGAGGAGAGGGTGCAAGTCCCTCTCCAAACACCAATCAGAAAACAAACAAAGCCAAGACAAGATACAGTTACAACTTCTGAATGAGATTACAAAACCCCGCTGTCAAACATCTTCCCGTGAGATCTCGCAATGGTGCTGAATGGAAAGCAGATAAGGTTCATTCACAAAATCCAGGTGGGCTCGCTACGGCACCCAGCTATCTCCTTTATCAGATGGCTGTTTCCTTCAGTAATACCCTCAGGCTCCTGCCTCACATTGCTGCAACAAAGAAAAGTTCACACTGTCCAGTGGTGGTCCCTGCACGTCTTCCAATGGCTGGGGACCTTTGGGTGCTGGCAACAGATTCAATTTGCAAGTCCAAAGAGGGTCTTTGTCTTAGTTAAGGAGTCGGCTGGGTGTTAGTCTAAGCTGCATTCCAGAGCCAACTTCCTTGTCCCTTAATATCAAACCTTTCAGGCCACTGCTTTGGCCATCAGACACAAATTTCAAAAATAACATTTCTAAACTTAAACGTTAGGGAAACCTTAAAGGAATAAAACACATATACTTATAGGCAAGACTTTCCTAAACCTAACAATAACAAAACCTTAACTAAACTGGAGAACCTAGTCAAACTAAAATCCTAAACAGTCAGAAAATCCTATATTCAACTCTAAAGGGACTTTTATTATATCCTAGAATGGCATAAACCAGAGGGAAACTATGTATCATTGTACAATCCTACATATATGTTCTCTGTGAGCCTTATGGAGACTTCTGAACCACACAAGTCTCCTTGTCCGGGCATGGAGCCAGTGTAACCAGGCAACCTGACTCAGGAAAATATTTTGTTTTATTTTCCTGGCGGTAACGATATCCTGCTTTTCTCTACCTTCAAGGAGTCTAAATGTGGTTTAAAATCACCTTCCCTTTTCCACCCCACAACAGACACCTGGTGAGGTAGGTGGGCCTGAGAGAGTTCTAAAAGAACCCAAGGTCACTGAGCAGGCTTCATGTGGAGGAGCAGAGAAAACCAACATGGTTCTCCAGATCAGAGTCTGCTGCTCTTAACCACTATACCACACTGCCTGTAGCAACAAGCAGAAGTTTTGCAGGGGAAGCTTTTCCTGAAATGACGAGGATGGGAAGAACTCCCCTGCCCAGTGTCCTCCTTCACATCACAGAAAAAGTAAGTAGATTCTAAGAAACTGAGCAAGTCCTGAGGTCTTCTTGAGTTTCTCCCACGCGCTCTGCATCCCCAGGCATCGAGGCCACCTCCTCTTCTAGGCTGCCATCCAGATTCACTCCTGCTCTGCGCCTACCTTTTATCTTCTGAAAACTCTGCACTGTCCAGGTGGCTGACCAGTAGGGTTGCCAACCTCCAGGTTGTAGCCTGGAGATCTGGAACTACGACTGATCTCCGGACAACAGAGGCCGGCTCCCCTGGAGAAAATGGCTACTTTGGGAATGGACTGTACGGCATTATTTTCATTTCTGTTACAGGCTGACTGACCTCTGACTGAATGGAAGTGAAGAGGTTGATTTGCACTGGACTTGAGATCAAAACCCCTTAGAGAAATCCTGGCTCACTTGCCGAGGATTTTACTGGGTGGGGTTACCCAACTCACCTATTCCTCAAGGACATTCTTAGTGGAACAGATTGGATCAGGGCTTTTTTTTTGTACCTAAAAAGCCAGCCCAGAAATGGACTTGAGCTGGCTGCAGGCATTCAGATCAATGAGTGAGCCCTCCTTGGAGCAGGCCCCAGAGATGGCGTTTGTTCTCAAGTGGAGATGGGCCACCAGTGGATGCTGCCCGGGCCAGCTGGACCCCAGCTGCAAGAGCGGGTGGTGAGAGATTCCAGAGGCTGCCCTGGCCCCGTGGCTCTGGTCCCACTGCCCACTCCCCTCCTCTGGTTGCATAAAAGTTATTGTCATATTCCATGGAGGTTCAGGTAGGCAGATGAATGGAAAGCGTTCCTCTCCATTACTATCTGCACTTGACTGGAGTCTCATTACATTACGACGGTGCTTTAGCAGGCGAATGGGCCTCGCGTCTGGGTTCCGAGCACCCCTCATACCTCCCTGATAACGTAAATTACCCTCCGCCTCATTGCTTCAAATGATCAAACATCAAATTGCAAGTTTTTTTAAAAAAAGGAGAGCAAAAAAAAAACGACAAAGAGAAAGGGGGAGAAATCAGAAAAGCTGAAAAGAACTGCAGGTTGAATCTTGACAGCCAGCAACGGAGATGTGCTTGTCCCTCTTAAATGCTTGCTAAAGATGAATCCGTCGAAGGCTCAAAGCGTGGTAATTTTGCTGACATTAATGCACACCTGTACAACCCAAACATCGCTTTGTAACTCAAGGCCTCCGCCATCTCCTGTCTTTTGTAGGGGCAGGCATGCGAGGTTATAACGGATTGTTCTCTATCACAGGCAAAACTACTAAAGATAGATGTTGTTGATTGCTGTTGTTGTTGTTGAACAAAGCGACTACCATTCCCTCAATGAAAAATCCCCCAACCATGCCGAAAACTCTTCCAATCTGAGCCAAGCTGGAAATAAGGTGTTGGGGTGGGGAGGAGGGGGGTTGTTTGCATGTCTGGGTGGTGGGGGAGGGCCGGTCAACCTCACATCAAGAAATATGGGTCTAGGAAGGGTAACGAGGCGCAGTTGGAAGAAGAGGAAGCTGTATGTCTTTCCCAGTATTTAAACGTCTGCTTAACGTGCTGCTCAGTGAAATGGCTAATCTGATAATGTGGAGAGTGTTTGTCGGAGTAGGGCTGTGAAATGTTTACCACCGTATTTCATGGGGATTGTGCTGGGTACAAAAAAAAAACCCACACAGGAATCACTCTAGCGTACCAGAAAATGCTCATTGCACTATCGTAGGACTATTAAGAGGTTTGTTTAGAAGTGTGTGTCGTGTGGAATGAGCAGAAAAAGAGAGCGAAGCACCAGGCGTTTTGCTTGGTTTTGCTTTTGGGGGGAGGAAGGGAGTTGAAAGGCCATGAAAATGACAAACAAGTCAAGTTACCCAGAAGCAGACGTGGGGACACACGGTGGTGGTGGCGGCGGCGGCAGCAGCTGAACTGCTCCTTCTGTGCTCGGAAGGGACTCGTCCGCTTCAGCACTTTGTGGGACAGAATGAAGCTTCTGATCACACAGCTGAAGAAGGTGAGCCGTTCATAATTCATGATCGCACTTATCCAACTGCTTTGGCCTCCTCTCTGCCAGCTGATTGTCCCACTTGCCTTCCCTCACATTAACTCATTGTTCGGACTCATTCACTGAATAATTTCAGCTGTGAACAAAATCCTTGAGTTCACTGGTGAGCCGTTTGCTGCAACTACAAATGCGCCAGGGTGAATGAGCCAGTTACAAAACAGTGGCGTGGAAGCATCAGCTCCACTGGACTCCTGCCAGGGATGCCAGCCTCCAGGTGGGACCTGGGGATCCCTCAAAATTACAGCTCATCTCCAGACAAAGGGAGCCGTTCCCCTACACTGGGCTCTCTGGCCGGTACCCTACTGGGTCCCTGTCCTCCCCAGGCCCCATCACCAACCCCCCCCCCTGCACACACACCCCAGTTTCTCAACCTGGGCCTGGCAACTCTGTTCCCCCTTGCCAGCAGCTGTGGGCAACTGGCACCCTAACTCCTGGTGACTTAAGAAAAGGGATCATCAAACTCGCAGGTGGACTGGATTTGATTGGGTGTGCCAGTCACATGATCCCTCTTTTCCCTGGCTGGCTAAAGACAATCACTGTGGGATGAGCCTGAACGAACGATGGGGTGCGGATCAGGCGTTTTACAGTCACCTCAATGGATTCATGAGCCATGAGGTGGTGGAACTCCGTTGGCCCCCAAGAGCTTGTTTCTTGGGTTTCTTGGTCTCCAAAGTGTGTTGTGGAGCACAGGGGTTGTTGCCTGCTGTGGTACTGTGGAGTTTCCTCTCCCTTCGATACCACCCTACTCTGTTGCTGACTTGGGTCAAACAGGTTTCCGTGGTGCTTCCCTCTAAAATCCATTTGCTCGGGAGAAAAGAAACGACTGTGAACACCATGAGCTAGAATTTGGGGCGCCAAGTTGCCTGCTTTAACATGCAACGGCCCCTGCTTGGCCACTGCTTGGCCACAAGCAAAGGGTGTTGGGGAACGGGTGGCAACCGCAGTCCCAGAGTGGCACAATGTAGCAGTCCTCCAGGTGGGAGGAGTCACTAGAATGATGATGTGGTAAGGTCACTTCTGGGTGCTTGTTTGAGTGGCATCACCACATCAACCCTTGTTGCTTGTGGAGGATGTTCCGGCCCTCCTGGCAGTCCCTGGCAGGGACGGGCCTTGACCACAGCCAGGGCTTCTCAAGCTCCGGCTCCAGCCCAGGGGAACTCTGGGCCCTGCGGGACCCGAACCAGTTCTGCCGGCCCCGCAAGACGCACGGAGATGCTCCGATGGGCCTCTGGTTTGGGCCACTTGAATGCCTCGATGTCATCAGCCGGCCTCCCTACAACAAAGAACTGTCACTGCGTCTCGTCGCTCTGCGTTCACCCCTCCACTGACCCCTCCCAACGCTCGAACCGATCTTTCACGGGAGTTTCTGCTGCAGCCAAACTCTCATGCTCTTGCCAGCTTTTTACCACTATGTCTGAACAGTGAGTTTTATGTATTAGTTGAATGTTTTGAAATATGTCTGCAGACCCCTTTGAGCCTGACTTTGGTCGGGGAGGGCAGGATATAAATTTAATAAGGAAATAAAATAAAGGGTGTCCTCGCCCCCCCCCCCCATCCCCCATGCTTGCCAGTAAAGGGCTGGCGACCCTCATCACCACACACAACATGGCGCTTTGCTTCCAGGTTTCTTCTCAGGCTTTTGTGGATGCGCCTCAGTGCTGAGGGGAATAAGCTCCAACACCTGGACATTGACTACTGGGATTCTTTTGGGAAAGAAGAGCCTTCTCCCAACTTCCCTTGACCTCTATCCAGTGGTGGGATTCAAATAATTTAACAACTGTTTGTTTACAAGCACCATTTTAACAACCGGTTCTGCTGAAGTGGTGCGAACCGGCTGAATCCCGCCGCTGCCTCTAGTCCTTGGTCTTGGGTTCGTGTCAGGAAACTCCATGTTGAAAAATGCTTGGAGGGAGTGGAGCCTGGGAAGAGTTTGGGGAGGGGAGGGACCTCAGCAAGGTCTGATGCCATCACCCTCCCCACCCTCCAAAACTGCCATTTTCGACTGGGGAAGGGATCACTGCAATTCCAGGAGATCTCAAGTGGAGATGGACCACCTGAATGACCTCTTCTGCTCAGCCCTCCCGGGGTCTGCCCCCATCCCTGGGCCCATGTTTTGGCCCACCTGTTGCTTCCGTCTTCATCCGCACATTTGCAACATTCAGGGAGCCACAGATTTCCTGAAGGAGCGGTGCCGTTCGGCCTGATGGCTCAGTGGCTCCTGCTTCCCTAGTTAAGAACTTAGCCAAATAGTTGCCATCATAACAAGGGTTGCCAACCTCCAGGTGGGGCTCAGAGCTCTCCTGGAATTGCGTCCAGTTCCCCTGGCGAATGTGGGTGCTTTGGAAGAGGGGCTGCTGGGCACTGTTCCCTGCCGAGCTCCCTCCCTCCTCAAAGCCTGCCCTCCCAAACCTCCACCCACGATGCATGTCTGGGCATCACCCAAGCCAGAGCTGGAAGCCCTAAAATAGCTGCCTCTCCTCTGCCCAGGCCCAGTTAAGCTGGGCTCTTAAGCAGACCTGACCTTGCCGTTGTTGTGTTGGTGCTGGCCAGGGAAAAACCTCTAACCCAGTCCAAGACTGAATAAAACAGCCGGGGAGGGAAGTGCAGAAAGCTGAACAGCAAAATCACCAGAGCTGCCGCTGAACTGTGGGTCAAAGGGGTAGTAGGTCAGAGAATTAGGTGGATTAACATGAATCTGATAAACTTCCCACAGTTCACAGGCCTAGAAAACCAGAGGATTTATCTTCAAGTCCCCCTGGTAATATTAGCACGCTCTGTTCAGTCACACTGCTTATTCTGGGGGGAAAACCCTACACAGTAGTTCAGTGTGACCCACCTCCCAGGAAATGCGTTCAGATTTGGGAGAGATTCAGAATAAATCTTAAAGTTGTGTACTTTGTCTAAAACAAGAAGTTTGGGAGTTTTTTCCCATACTAGTTCTGTACCTGAAGTTCTGAAAATTCAGTACGAGTATCTCATACCTGGGTCTTTATCTGGACTCTGACTGTCCTGCCCCCAGAGACACCCTCACTATTTTCCTTATTTAAGCCTCAGTTGTCCCTTTAGTTAGAATGGGTTTAGTTGTCTTTTGTATAGTTTTCTATGGGAGGGAACCTTAGTTAGATGCTGTCCCTTTAAGAAGCCCTCTAGAGGCAAGAGCCTGACCGTCTTCTTCATTACCCAGTAGTCCTTCATTACCCAGTTAGTTTAGCTCAGGTGTTTGAGGAAGGCTGGAGGCAGCAACATCTCAGACACATACGGTGTTATGCATAAAGTGTAAAAGATCCACGATAGTTTAAGCAACCCAGTTCCTACACATTTGCAAGGAAACAGAGTCCAAGTAGTGGACACTGGGAGAACTCAGAGGAAGAAGTGAGCAGCACAGATTTCCTCAGACACAATTGAGGAAGATTTAGAGGCTGCAGGCTCTTCAGATAGTCTCCAGAGTTTCCAGCATTGCAAGGACTCAGGGGCATAACTTCAATGGAGAGATGGGGAGTCAAATGTCCCTGGGCGCCCCCTTGTGGGGGGGGGGGGCACGCAAAAATGCAGGTTCATTTGTGGGTTTTTTGTATTTTTGTATTTTCCCATTTTTGGCCTGCAGGGGGCGCCGTTTTTAGGCTAGCAGCACCAGAATTTCAGGGATTTTTGGGGAGACTCTCCGGATGATACCACCCAGGTTTGGTGAGGTTTGGTTCAGGGGGTCCAAAGTTAAGGACTCCCAAAGGTGTGCCCCGATCCCCCATTGTTTCCAATGGGAGCTAATAGGAGATGGGGGCTACACTTTGGAGGGTCCATAACTTTGGCCCCCCTGAATCAAACTTCACCAAACCTGGGTGGTATCATCAGGAGGGTCTCCTGAAGATACTCTGAAATTTGACACTGATGGGAGTCCACCCAGGGGCGTAACGAGGCAGCCCTGGGCAAACTGTAGCCCTGGGCAAAACCTGAGTTGGATGCCCCCCCCCCATGGGCGGCCACTCCACGACCAAAATTTTTTTTGCACCAGAACATTGGTGCCTGCAGGGGGTGCATTTTTAGACATAGCAGCACCAAAATTTCAGCATATCATCAGGAGACTGTCCTTATGCTACCCACCAGGTTTGGTGAGGTTTGGTTCAAGGAGTCCAAAGTTATGGACTCGCAAAGGGGGTGCCCCATCCCCCATTGTTTCCATAGATGGGTGCTACAGTTTTGAGGGTCCATAACTTTGGTCCCCCTGAACCAAACTGCACCAAACCTGGGGGGTATAATCAGGGCAGTTTCCTGATGAGACCCTGAAAGTTTTGAGACTGTGCCTTCAGAAATGTGCCCCCCAGCCTGCAACCCCCATTGACAGCAATACAGAAAACTCAATGCAGAACAAAGATTCTTGGGCAAATTTCTAGGATGTTCCTGCAGGGGGTGCATTTTTGGATGTATCAGCACCAAAATGTCAGGGTATCATCTGGAAAATATCCTAATGGGACCCCCCAAGTTTGGTGCAGTTTGGTTTAGGGGGTCCAAAGTTATGGACCCTCAAATGGGGTAACCCATCCCACATTCTTTGCTAAGGAGATGGGGGCTACCCTTTGAGGGTCCATAACTTTGGACCCCCTGAACCAAACTGCACCAAACCTTGGGGTTGCCATCATGACAGTCGCCAGATGATACCCTGAAATTTTGGTGCTGATACGTCCAAGAATGCCCTCCCTGCAAGAACATTCCGAAATTTGCCCAAGAATCTTTGTTCTGCACTGAGTTTTCTGCATTGCTGTCAATGGGGGTTGCAGGCTGGGGGGGCACATTTCTGAAGACACAGTCTCAAAGCTTTCAGGGTCTCATCAAGAGACTGCCCTAATGATACCCCCCAGGTTTGGTGCAGTTTGGTTCAGGGGGGCCAAAGTTATGGACCCTCAAAACTGTAGCCCCCATCTCCTATTAGCTCCCATTGGAAACAATGGGGGATAGGGGCACCCCCTTTGGGAGTCCATAACTTTGGACTCCCTGAACCAAACCTCACCAAACTTGGAGGGTAGCATAAGTACAGTCTCCTGATGATACGCTGAAAAAACTGCGCCCCCTGCAGGCCAAAAATGGAAAACTACTAAAATACCCAAAAACGAACCCAGCATTTTGATGCCCCCCACAAGGTGATGCCCTGGGCAGCTCCCCACCTTGCCCAGTGGGCATTACGCCAGTGAGTCCACCTGGTCCCCAGTTTGTGTCTTCTGTAACAATCGGATGCGAGATGTGGGCTTTCCCCAGTTCCTGCTTGTGTGGTCCCTGATTAGGACTCTTGGGGTGGGGAGAATGACAAAAATGGCACATGCCACAATGCTGTGAGGTAAGGTTGGCTGCCTCCAGGCGGAACCTGAAGATTTCTCAAAATCACAACTGAACTCCAGAGGACAGAAGTCAGTTCTCCGACTGGCTGCTTTGGAGAGCAGAATAGCATCACCTCTACTCCCAAATATCCAGGAATTTTCTAGCCCAGAGTTGGCAACCCTACTGGGGCGTCATTTCTGTCTATCACCATTTGTAGAACTTTCTAGGATTTCTTCATAACCCAAAACTTGGTTTTGCTTCTCTCTGAGGGGGGCGGGGGCGGGGACTGGCTAATTTGTAAGGCAAAAGGTGGGCCTAAACTGTTCCCGGCCCCTTTACTTACCTCACGGAAGCCTCTCCCCTGAAGCTCCCAGCTCACTTCCAGTTAGAGATATGGACACCAAACAAATCCAAAATGGAACTGGAACCTCCCTGGTCTTTGTTACTGTTGTTGTCACAAACCTGAAGTGGAGAATTCAGTTGCACACGTATGCATGAATGGCCTCTGTCACAGCCAAAACCCCCAACATGAAGAGCTGATGGGGGGGGGGAATGGAGTGGAGCCACTGCAGGAGGGGGCTGCAGCTGAAGCATCCAGTCATCCTGGGCCACCTTGAAAATTCAGAGGTGAGTCTTTTTGCATTGAACAAATAGGCTCCAGTCCATGGAAGTTGATGCCTCAAATATGTCACTACTTAAGATGCTGAGGTTTTGGGACGGAATGCTCGTCGGCTGGCGCAAGGCCTTACGGGGCAAGTCATCCATATATCTGCAGTAGTAACAGGTATACATGTGACATTCTCTTTATGGTCTGTCTAGCTCGATCATTTGCAAAAATGGTCCCATGGCATGAATTTGCCCCCTCCCTGACAGTTCCAAGAAGTTGTTCTTTTTTATCCAGTTCTGAAAATGAGTCAAGTTTTTCTTTCTGGGAAAGAGGGCGAAGTGAAGGCCAGCCTGGAATAATGGGAGCACGAGCTCTGCCATCAGGGGAGGAGAGAGTCTGCTGCTACCGGCTGGCACCCCTCAACAGAAGGAAGAGGGAGCGTGTGGACTTGACCCATGGATGTCATTTGTAAAAAGCATTTTTAGACCAGATCGATGCTTCCCTCAGCACTTTAATGCACCCCATTGGTGTTCTAAAACTCTAATGATGCAGTCTGTGAGAAGCTGTCATTTATTACCCACAGATGGGGTGATAATTATTGACAAGATTGTAACTAATAATTAAACCCGTTTGCTCCTTTTAATCAAGTTGGTGTGAATTATTTCCAGGGAGTTCTGGAGCAGCCCTTTGGTCACTCATGCCTTGTGGCCGGAATTCTAATGCCAGCCAGCTGAGGCGAGATGAAGGGGCAGCAGCTCTAGTCAAGGAGGAAACTCCTTGCTTTCCCTCCCCAGTTGTGCTGTGACCCCTCTGCTATACGTCAAGCGTCTGGGCAACGATGTCTAGACGGCAGGACCCCATTCCGGGGCACCAGGCAAGCTCACTGTAGGACAGGGCTGCTGCCAGGTTCCCCTGCTGGTGCTCATCCCTGCTCACCACCACTCCGAGAGATGTTGGGAAGGGGGGGAAAGCACAGCCCGGCATCGTGTGCACTGCAACGTCACTTCTGGAGAAAACCCCTCATGCCGCTGCCCTCAAGCATCCCACCGGCTGGCAGGCCTGGCTTGGCAACTCTGCCTCATGCTGATGAATACACAGGAATCAGATGTGAGTTGTTTGCAGCCATGTTGCTTTGAAAGGCATCCAAATATGCATGCCTTTCTGGAGCAGCACTGAACCCACACCACTCTCCAGGGAATGCTGCCGCTTTTACTCAGACATCAGAGTTGTGCAAGATGGGAGGTGCTTAACAAATTCTTCCTGCAACAAAATTGCCAAGCAGCCGCTGCGGGGGGGGGGGGGGGAAAACGACACGTACGTACAACTGAAACAGCTGGGAACTGTTTTGTATGAGCCCAAGCATGTCAGGCAGTGAAATGTGCAAGAGAGCAGACAGCTTCTGGAAGAGGCACTTACACTGTGGCAGGCAGAGGGCCAAAGTTAGCCCCAGAAACTGATCTGCCAGCCCCAAACAGAGATCTGCAGTGCCACGTATCTGCGACCGGTAGCTGTACCCTTTGAGTTCTTCCTTTGTGCTTACAGGAGATGGATGGAGGCTGCTTTGTGTTTGGAGGATCTGGGTTGGCCTAGTATCTTTCACCTGTTGCTAGGAAAGTCAGTGGCCTGTGGAACCACTGATAAAACGCACATCTGCCACCAGCTCTGCCCTTTTAGCTGTTCGTACCATTATTCCCTCCCCCCCCCCCCCCCCCCACCCCCCCCACCCCACTTCAGGTTTAGGAGACTACCCCTTGGAATCCAGCCGCATAGCTCTACAGATTGGGGTCTAACTACACTACCATGTAGGGTCCAGTATGTATAATTAATTTGGCATCATGTCTAGGCGTGGGGGAGGCAGCCATCCTACCTGACCAAACTGGGGCACTTGGTTGTTGAATGCATTCCAGTCGGCACCTCCTGTTTGATTCAGGCTTCTGGGACCTGCACCAATCAGGTTTTGTCAGGCTTTGGGTTACTCCAGCAAAAATTTGTTTCTGTATTCATATTATCTACTGTAACAGAACAGTCTGGCAGGTGCTGCTAATTATCTTCCCATTAATGACAAACTGACATTAGGAAGAACCTCCTGACAGTCAGGGCTATTTGATAGTGGGATTCACTGCACCAGAGGGTGGTGCATCTTGGAAGTTTTTAACCAGAGTCTGGATGAACATATGTCAGGAGTGCTTTGAATGTGTATTCCTGCATGGCAGGGGGTTGGACTGGATGACCCTTGTGGTCTCTTCCAACTCCATGATTTTATGATTGTGAGTATCAGTGTGAGACATACCATTGCAAGAGCCCTCTAATAACTTTACTGTCTTTTCCCCGGTTGAATTTCATGTTGTAGTCAAACACTTACTAAGATTTACAGCTGTTTTTTATGAATGTTATGGCTACATTACATGACATTGGCCTTTTTTGTTGCTGCATCACACTGGCTGCTCATGGTTCTGCTTATCAATTATTTTTGAGCTCAGGCTTTTTACCCACTTATTCCAAATGCCTTTGTTAAATAAAGAATAACTTTTTTACATTCTTCCTTAAGCATAATTGTACAAATCACTATCTGGTTCTCCCGTAGTCCCCTCTCTTCTAAACAGCAAAGTTCCAGACTCTTCCTTCTAGCGTCATAGGGAAGGCGCTCCAATCCCTTCATCATCTTGGTTGCCTCTTCTGTATTTTTTGCCTGTTCTGCAATGTTCTTTATGAAATTACGGTGACCGGAGCTGCACACAGTATCCAAAATGAGGCCACATCATAGATCTGTAAAGGGACATTATAATATCAGCTGTTTTAATTTTAATCCCTTTCCTAATAATTCCCGACACGGAGTTTGCCTTTTTCGCTGCTGCAGCTCACTGGACTTACATTTTCATTGAGCTGTCCAGTATGACCCTAAACTCTCCCCGCCGCCCCCCAGTCTCAGCAGATGCAGACTCCGTCAGCATGTACTTGAAGTTGCAACTCTTACTTTCAGTATTCACCACCTTGCTCTTACCTACACTGAATTCATTTGCTGGACTGCTGCCCATTCATCCAATTCCTGGAGCTCTTCGCACTGTCACCCTTGATTTTCACCATCCTGAATAATTTGTGTCACCTGCAGACTTGGCCACTCCCCTACTTACCCACAGTTCTAGATCACTTTTGCACAAATTAACGAGGGCCAGCCTCCTCGTGGGAGCCCACTGCGTGCTTCCCTCCATCGTAAGAGCTGTCCATTTATTCCTACCTTTTTCTTCCTGTCATTTAACTAACTTAAGAATCCGTAATAGAGCCCGTCCTCTCATCCCATGGTTACCAAGTTTACTCAGGAGTCTTTGATGAAGCACTGTCTCAAAAGCCTTTTAAAAATCCACATGTTTATCTTATCTACATGTTTACTTTCTCTCTGAAGGGTTCAGGAGGCAGGACTTCCCTATGCAGAAGCAGCCAGGGTGATTTTCTCTCTGCAGGCTTGTTCCTTCATGTGTCTAATAATTCTATCTTTGATTATAGTTCCTACTTTTTTATTTTTTATTTATTATTTCGATTTTTATACCGCCCTGTCCCCGAGGGGCTCTTTTGTTGTGGTGGTGGTTGCCTGGGACAGCCATTAAGGTAACTGGCCTTAATATCTCCTGCATTCCTTCTATACTCTTCTTAAAATCTTAATCCATATTTTGAGAGATCAAGATGAGAATTACATGAAGACCATTTTTATATATTTAACCAATATTTCCAGATAGCATTAAAAAAAAAAACCAACCCCCAAACTTCATTTTACTCATTATTCAGGTTCTGTTTATTAGGATATAATGATATATTTCTTTTTATGCTTTGTTGCTTGAAACGTTTTAAATATTTATTGTTAGTGGCGTTGTTGTGATATTTGACTGTAGGCCTGATTTTATGGCCCATTTTAAATTTATCTGATTTGGAGACCTTGTTATATCCTTTTATGTTTGAGTTTCTGATTTACTTGAAGAGTTACTTTTTATTTTTATCCTGCTTAATGCACTTTTGCATGATGGCAAATGGCTAAACACTTAATAAAATGAATGAATGAATTTCACTCCATTTCTATTACTTCAGATCATGAGGTCATCCGATTCGTGCTGCAGATTTTTTCTAACCTTTTCTGCATGACAAGTGTTTCCTAATGGGTGAAATTGTGTCTTTGGTAGGCCAACATGGATGATGTAAATATTGTAGGTTTTAATCTCCTACAGCAGAATTGGGGGGCTGGGGAGAGATATGTTGGATGAAGAATCCTGTGAAACTCAAAAGCTTGTGTACTGCCACTGGCATAAACTGATCCAGCAGCACTATTTGTGCTTCCCATTGGATAAAGTGGTGACACAGAGAATCAGGGCCCTCTACACAGTGGGTGGCCAGCAATGGCGCTGCTGAGAATGATGGGTTTGGAGACAGGCGGGGTGAGAGTGGAAAGCAGCTCCCGGACATCTTGGGGAGCAGCAACGTGGGTGGAGCCAGCTGGGAAGGCGAAGCCGGTCCAACTGGCAGCTGCCAATCACAGGAGCAAAAGTCAGCTGATCCAAAAGAAGCCATAACTCCCCTCTCCCTCTTTGAGCATCCAGAGAAAAACAGGGATGGCCATTCTGAACAGAACACTCTTTTGCTGGAGTTTGGTGAGGGGTAAAGGAGTTCCCGGAGGAAACAGCAGCAGGGAGGCTGACAGACGCAGACGTGAGTGGGGGGGGGGGGATGCCAGGAAAGGTCCTTCTTCAGAGACACCTTCTACAGGCAGCCTGGAGCTGGGCCCTAAGGCAGATTGGGAAAGAAAAATGGCCTTGTGTCAGGGGAGTTGTATCTAATTGATTGAGATGCATTCCCTAGCTCAATGTAATTGCTATAAAATATATGTAACCAGCCTGCCATATGTTACCATTGCTGTTCTAAGACATTTTTTCCTTGATCTGTGCTTTATGGCTTCACACGCCGAGTAGATAACTAGGCTTACCCCTGACACTTTTGGTCTCATGGGAAATGGGATTGTTTTCGTTGTCCTGCAGTGGCAGGATGCCAGCTGGTTCTATCTCTATCTATCACTGACCTTGGGGTGCCTTAGCTCCAAATTCTTTGGGGAAAATGGGAGAGGAACTAACATCAGAATAAAGGGGGTAGCAAAAGTCAGGTTCGCCAGAACTGGCTTTGACAAGCTGGGTGCTTTGATATCAATCAATAAATGCTGCTGATCAACAATACAGAGTCGGTTTATTGCTTCAAGGTTCAAGACCTAACACCTTGGCAAGGGCACCCCAGGGAGGGAAGGAAGGCAGGAGAGCTGCCTGGTCCCACACCTGACTTAGCTCGGCTAGGTGGCTCTCACACCCCTGGGTGGCCAAGGCATCACCGTCTGTGTGCTGCACCCAGTTCTGCTGTAGCTCAGGCAAGCTGGGAGCCACCCTCCCTGGGTCAGGTGCTTCTCACCCCAGGCCATGCCCTGCCTTCCCTGGGCTACTTGTGGCCCTTCTGCTCTGCGCTAGACTAGCAGGCTAGCAGCCCCCAAGGAATTTCCCCAGCTGCTGTCATGGCCGCCTTCCCCCAGGTGCAGGGAAACCAAATGCCACAAGAGATCCCAGTCTCTCATTCCCAACACAGCAAGCAACCCCAAAGGCAAGGGTGGAACACGGCCCCTCCCTTTGTCCTCAATGCCAAGCTGGCTGCCCCTCCAAGTACAGAGGGAGAGCTTTTACACTGGCGTGCAGGGGCTGTGGCGCAGCTTCGGCCGCATTAAGGCTAAAAAGAAAGCCACTGTGGCTCCCATCAAGAAAGATGCATAACACATGGATCACAGGACTTTATTTTATGGCCCTGGAGGTTCTAATCCCCTGGGGGCAGAGGTGGGATCCAGTAGGTTCTCACAGGTCCCCAAAAGTAGGTCACTTATTATTTGTGTGTGCCGAGAGGGGGTTACTAATGGGTGATTTTGCCACGTGATTTTTGCCTTAGTTACAGCCCTCCTCTCAGCAGTAGCATGCAGAACTTGAAGCAGTCTAGCCGGAGGTGCACCGGCGTGCGTGGCAGCCTGCGCCTGCGTACATTCGTTTCCCCCCCAAGGACTGGTGCAGCGGCTGCGTCCTTGCCACAGCCCCGCCCAGGAATGCCCCGCCCCCAGAATGCCCCGCCACGCCCCTGCCGTGCCCCACCCAGCCCCATTGGCACTACACCACAGTTTGAATCTCACCACCATGGGAACCTGTTACTAAAATTTTTGGATCCCACCACTGCTTGGGGGCCACTGGGCAGTTCTTTTTATCAGGCATTGCCCCCACTGGTCCCCATGGGGCTCACAACAGTGTGATTCCAGCCTTAGAGCATGAAGAACTGTGCTGAGCACACCAGGCATTGGGGGGTGGAACACTCTGCTCTTGATGTTTCAAGGGAGGGTGTAAATCTAATCTCTGTTCCAGCTAGGGTCCATTACCAGTGGATGGGAGTGTTGCACTGGCATTAATCCCCCACTTTCTAAGCACAACCCCTTTCGCTGCACAGTTTAGTGTCTGAAGGAGGTGGCACATTAATTTTGCAGAGGCAGCAATTAGTGTTAAGATGGTGAAGGGCTCTATGCAGCCCTAAGAGGCCTCTGCGGAGAGAAAGAAGAGAAGAAATGGGGAGGGGGCTCCAAAAGAGTGTGAAGGTCCCAGGAAAAGAGGAATGTCCATTTCACTTCCTCAACCGCAACACTTCCCTGGCCGCCTCCCTCCTTCCAGAAGCAATCCCAAATGGCAGCCTGCAAGGGTTTTCTGTCCGGAGTTTTCGCCTCAAACATGACGGCACACCCAGGCAGTGCTGAGGGAGCCCAGGGTTGGCGCCTGTGACTCTGCCCTGTGCAGCGGCCCAACCGTCTGAGCTATGCTCCTCGGTTCCCACAAGCAGGATGCCCAATTTGGACTGGCAGGGAGAAGAGGCTTCCACCCACCCGCCCATTCCCGACCTCAAGCAGTCCTGGGGGGGTGGGGGGGGGGTGGGATTTGGCCCATGGGGGAATCCATAAGTATCATATAAAAACAACATGTTTGTACAGGAAGCCTCAGCAGGGCAGGCCCTTAAGGGCAGATTGGGACCTCCCAACCTGGGCGATCGCATTCCCTGCCTGTGCTCGAATATGTGCCACTGCCAAGTGCAGCCTCTTGGACCGTGTGGGCACAACCAAGCAAGGGCACCCATGGCCGGTTCACTCCACGTGCTCCTCCCTGCTTGCTTCCTGTGGAAGGAATGCAGAATTCTCAAGGACCCCCTCCAATAAAGAGGCTGTTCAAAAAGATGACACTGTCAAAGGATCAAGGGACAGCTGGATAGTGGTGGCCCCCACGCCTGGTTCAGGCCATGCCAACTCAGGGTTACTTCACAAGCAAAGGCCATGAGTGATGGAGAGCCCTGGGGGTGGGGGGAAGCCATCTTGCAACCTCGGGGAAAGGCTGGCAAAGGGGGCCGAGCTGAAGGGACAGGCAAGGGGAAGAGCCTGGGCTTGGAAATAGCCAGGCCAGTGGGGGAGGGTAGCCAGGTGGCAGCCTGAGGTTACCAGAGGGGCCAACAATGGGGATTCCCAATGGGGATTCCCCCCCCCAACAGCCCCCTTGACAGTTGAGTCCAGAAGCCCCCAGCTCAACTGGGCAGCTCCTGGGGGCTTCTGGACTGTGTCCGTCCAGCTGAGCGGGTTAGTCATCTGTTCCCCATTGCAGAATCCTCACACACACCCTGCCTCCAACCTGCCCTCCCCAGTCACCTCCCTTGGGTAGAGCGAGGGGGAGTTGGGCAAGGCTCCCCAGCAGCCATGCCCAAGCTGGGGCGCCCTCCATGGGCTGGGCTGAAGTGGTTGGTTTGGGGGCACCTGGTTCGTCTGCCCCCCAACCCCCACTCCAGGAGGCAGACAGGCAGTGGTCCTGCTGGGGGAGGAAGCCAGGAGGGCAGTGGGCCAGCTGTGAGAGACTCAAGACTCCCCTGCATAGACAATGAACAACTTGAACGTTCCAAGGTTTTATTACTGATGACAAGTAAAAGGCAGAAGCCTGTTCTGAGCTCACCCCTCAGAACAGTTTGATAATATGCAACAGTGTGTGTCCCCCCGCCCCTGCAACGTGTGAAACAAAACAGACCAGCATTCACTGAAACAGTTCTTCAAACCCTCAAGGTTGGAGATAAGGCAGCTGGAGGGAGATAAACATAGCAAAACAGCAGCCATAGCATAGTATCATAGCAACAACCCATTCCCCAATGCAGAGGCGTTCCTTCCATTGGGCAAAGTGGGCAGTTGCCCAGGGAGCCACCTTGTGGGGGGCACAAGAACTGCAGGTTCGTTTGTGGGATTTTTTGTATTTTCAGAGTTTTTCTGTTTTTGGTCTGCAGAGGGCGCAGTTTTTAGGCTAGCAGCACCAAAATTTCAGGGATTTTTCGGGAGACTCTCTTGATGATAACATACAGGTTTGGTGAGGTTTGGCTTAGGGAGTCCAAAGGTATGGACTCCCAAAACGAGTGCCCCCATCCCCCATTGTTTCCAATGGGAGCTAATAGGAGATGGGAGCTACACATTTGAGGGTCCATAACTTTGGACCCCCTGAACCAAACTTCACCAAACCTGGGTGGTATCATCAGTAGGGTTTCACGAAGATACTCTAAAATTTTGGTGCTGCTATCTTAATAATTGCACCCCTGACAGCAGGCACCCCCTAAATTTCCCCAGATTTTCCTTTTAAATCCACCCCCTTCCTGCCAATGCTTGTTTTCTTTCTTTCTTTTATTCTCTCAATGCCTAATAAAGGTTGTTATTATTATTATTATTATTATTATTATTATTATTATTATTATTATTATTATTATTATTATTATTATTATTATTATTATTATTATTATTATTATTATCATTAAATCCACCCCCTTCGGCATGGATTTAAAGGGAGAATCTGAGGTCCCCAGTGTAAACATTGAAAGTGATGGTGTTTCAGGGTGGGGGGATAATCCACTCCAAAACAGCATCACTTTCAATGTTGTTTAAACTGGGGACCCCAGATTCTCCCTTTAAGGTGGATTTAAAAGGAGAATCTGGGCTCCCTAGTTTAAACACCATTGAAAATAATGCTGTTTGGGGGTGGATTCCAACATCACTTGTTTCAACTAGGGAGCCCAGATTCTCCTATCTCCTTGCCCCCAGGCCACGGGGCCTCTGCCTTTTGTTTCACATGTAACTAGTTCAGTAGAGCTTGCCAAGTACTTCTTATCTTTCTTTCACAGGGAGTAACTCACCTATTCCCAAAACAATGTAACTGTATTACTGTCTCTTCTCATGCTGATATTGGGGGAATGCAAAGGTGGGGGCTTTATGGGTTGAACCAAACTGTAACCTTAGGGCCAGATTCAGATTCAGCTACCTGGCCGTTGGGCTTGACACAGTTCTAATAAAGCTCTTGGACCTTTCTTGAGACTTATTATTGACTGGAGTACCAGACCCTTACAGGCAGCCAAGGCCTCCCGTCCAGAGATCTGGCCACTCACTGCAGGAGACCTGCTCACATGAGGGGGTTGCCAGCCCCCTGTTCCTGGAGGTGGGGGGTGGACTTGGGGCAGCAGATTTTGGGGAGAGGAAGGGGTGCAGCCAGGGTGTGATGCCACAGGAGATGTCCACCCCACAAGGGCGCCATTCCCTCCAGGGAGCTGAGCGCTGGCGTCTGCAGGTCAGCTGTAACTTCACTGTCAGGCTGGCATTGCCCCCTTCAAAAACCATCCCAATCATTCAAAGATGGTGACATCCCTTGAGAACGGAGCTGCCCCCTCCAGAGAATGCCTGATGCACCAGCAGAGCACAGTCACTTTGGCCGTGGCAACATAACGGAGGGGTCGCATCTAGGCAGACTGATGGGGGGCAGTGAGAAGGAGGAGCGGGAGGCAGGCCCAGGGGCTCCCGTGGCAAAGGGGGGACTCACACCTGGGTTTGTCAAATCCTAGTTGGACACGCCGACCACACTATGCCGCTGTGCACAAGATGTCTCCCCAAATGCTTACCTGGCACTCAAGGAAGAGTTGGGTTGTGAGAGAACTGAAGCAGCCACTCACGGACACAGGGTGCTCCGCCTGATGCTGCCAAGGCCAGTCTTGCCTGCTCTGACTGGCAGCCGCTCCCCAGGGTCTCAGGCACAGGGCGCTTTTTCACAGCCCCTCCTGTCAGACCTTTCCGAGGGAGATTTCGGGGATTGAAGCTGCCTGTACGCTCCCCCCAGCCCGCCTTGGTCATAAGAAATTGAACAACAAAGATGGCTGAGGGCCAGGGACTGGAGTGGGGGTGCCAGCTCCAGGTTGGGAAATACCTGGAGATAGGTGGAGCTTGGGGAGGGCCAGGTTTGCGAAGCGCAGGAGCCTCAACGGGGCGTGGTACCATGGAGGCCACCCCCCACAGCAGCCACTTTCTCCACGGGCACCGTTTTTGGTGGTCTGGATACCGTTGTAATTCACAGAGCTCCGCAGGCCCCTTTAGGCGGTGGGCCTCTGATCATTTCTGTTCCGCCTGAGTCCGCATTGACATGTCTGAGCATTGAGGCCCAGGTGCTGCAGCGAGGTCTGAGAGGGGTTCCTTCCGGGGTCCTGCTCCATAAGCAGAAATGGAGGCATCAAGTATTGAGGTGAGCGGTGGGGCTTCCAAGCAGTCCTGGGCCCCTGCTGGGCTTCGTGAGAGCAGTCACAGGCCTTGTCTTGCTCACCGAGACAGGGAGACCGGGGGTGGGCGGGTGGGGGGGGGGGCTATTTGGCCAGCCTTCCATCTTCCTTCCCACCACTTACCTGAATCACATTATGTTCTCAGACATTCTGGACACTGGGGTGTTGTGGGGTTTCCAGGCTGTATGACCATGTTCCAGTAGCATTTTCTCCTGATGTTTCACCTGCATCTGAAGATGCCAGCCACAGATGCAGACAAAACGTCAGGAGAAAATGCTACTGGAACACAGTCATACAGCCTGGAAACCCCACAACATCCCAGTGATTCCGGCCGTGAAAGCCTTTGACAACGCATTTTTCTCTCAGAAAACAGGTTTCGATGTTCTAAGAGAACATTTTGCTGGGTGCTGAGATTCTTTTTTTAACTCCACGTTGCCTTTTTGAGCAGAGCACGTGCAGGGGAGGGGGGGAGGCGGGGGGGGGGGGGGGAGAGGCACCAACACAGCACTCCTTGGCAGTGATTTATAGACTGGGTCAGACACAAATTGACTCGTATGCAAGAAATGTAAATGGAATAGAGACTTTTGATGGAGAAGCTCATTTTCAGACTTAAACGTTTTAGATTAAACACACTTGCACACAAATGCAGGTGGGGAGGGGGTTGTTTTATATCATTTACATTACAAATCAATTCATTATCCACCCAGGCAGGTTTGCACTGATTTTCAAGGATCGGAGGTTTGATGAAGAGGATTCATTTCGAGAAATAAACCTTTTAAATTAACCACAAGATGAGGGAAATTTCTTTATTTAAAAATGTGCCAGCTTCCTTCTTTGTTTCTTTTTTAAAATATTATTTTCAGCCCAGAAGTCACAGAACGCCTTGTCTAAAGAAGAAGTGTCGGGGGGGGGGGGGGAGATTTTCCATACTCAATGAAAGTTCTGTGCTTGAAGCCTAGCCTCAAAAGTGGTGTCTGGGGTGGAGTGGGCTGGGCTGGGCTGGGCTGGGCTGGGCTGGGCTGGGCTGGGCTGGGCTGGGCTGGGCTGGGCTGGATGGCCCAAGGCAGTCATCCACAGCAAGGACAGGCATGTGCTGGGTTCAGATCTAGTGTTGGGTTGAAAGCTCCCTGGCTCAGCAGCAGCAGCAGCAGCAGCAGCAGCTAGTTCTGAAGAATCAGGGCTGCACACTTGAAGAAGCTGCTGTCGCTGAGCAGAAGGTCTGGTATTCAAAATGTGATCCAGGAGACAAGAGCCAACATGAAACTAGCAACCTATCTACACTCTTTCACACATAGATTGTTGCTGCCCTGACCCATGGGCTGTTAGAAGTCGGATTCAGGAGCCAGCGAGCCATCAAAGGAAGATACAGAAATCAGCAAAGAAATTCTTAACGGTAATGGACGAATCTATCCACAACCATCCTCAACAGCTCTCCTGCTTCTCTTGCAGACAGTGGAGGCCAGCTGCACAGCTTGCCTGCTGAAGTCTTTCAGGTCTCAGCTTTAATTTATTTTCCTGGTTGTATTAAATCTGCCCCTCAACTCACTCTTAAAGGGACACATCTCATCATACCCGGTAGTCACAAGATTGCTGACTTTGTTAAAACTCCACACACACTTCCTGCCGCTATTGCTACTGTGGGAGGAAAGACTCCAACTTTCCTGTATTGGATCTATCATTATTTCAATAGATCTAATATGGTACAAATGCTTGAAGTTGAAATAAAGTTTTTAAAAATCCTCCTGATCATTGGGGAGGGCCCAGGAAGAGTGGGGGAGGCTGGGAAGAACAAAAAAACCCGGGAGCAGATAATAAGACTCCCCCTACTTGTCCCGGCTCTGGGGAATGAGAAAAGTTGTTCGGAGCAAACAAAGACTATTCACCTGCTGCATAATAGCGACGGTGGGGTAACTGGAAACACCGCTGAATTTGTAGTAGAAGTGCTCAAGTCAAAGACATAATGGAAGCTTGACCAACCTTACGTGCTTTGTCCAGTTACACAACAAGCACTTGACACTCAAGACCCTTTATTGTCAAAAATGTATTGTAAACTTGAAAAAATGAAAATGTTTACTTTAAAAAAAAATTAAAAAGTGATGACTTCTAAATGCAATTACTTGCATTTTAGCTTCCTCTGCATTCATCCTGGTTTCGTCCCAGGTAAATAGGTTAGGGGGCCACAGAGTGTGACTCTTCCTGGGTCCCTCTAGAATCCCTAAATTGGAATCACTGCAAGTGCTACCAGGTGACTATAAACAGCTGTTAGGTCTCAGACTCTTAAGTCAACAAACAAACTCCAAGTTATTGATCAGATGTGTTTATTGAGCAGGCATTGAAGTACCACACCGGTAAAGCCAATTCTGATGAAGTCGGCATTCACAGTCCCCTTTATCCCCCAAGCAAGCCCCCCTCCCATTTTTCCAAGAGTTTGTGAAAAACAGCTTTTGGAACTAAGGCGCCCTAAGATTGCCAGCAGATAGCAAGAGAGAGAGCCACCTGGCTTCCTGCCCCATGAGATACTGAAAGCAACATGATTGTTCCCATGGGACAAGAGAGCCAGGGAAAGCCTAGTTGTTGACAAGCCTGTGAAGCCATAAAGCAAAGACCAAGGGAAGGATGCACAGATGGCAGTGGTTACATATAGCAGGCTGGTTACGTATATTTCAATAGCAGCAGCAAAGTGTTACTTTAAGCAGATCCATGGTTCTGGGAATACCTCTCAATTAACTAGATTTCAACCCCCTGACATTAGCAAATGACAATCCCAGGGAACATGAGTGTGAACAGTTTCCTTTCCCTTCCCTTTGATTCCTCAGATACACGGAGAAAGGGCATATTTGGGGGGGGGGAGGGGGAGCTGGCATCGGAGAAAACTGCAGATTCCTTGTAGAAAAGAGAGTGACGGTTCTTGCAAAGGCAACTATAGAACATTCAACAAATTAAAGTTTTGAACAGAGTAGCAGACAGTTGTGCACCAGGACAGGGGGAAACCTTTCTGTGGTTTCTATATAGTTTTTCCTAAATAATTTTAAAAGAGTATTACAAATACTCTGGCTGAAGGGAATAGAATCTTTAGGAAAAGTACAAAACGAAGTCAAAAATAGCAAAGAAAAATTCTTCAGACTTGTGGTAGGTTGGAATGAAGGAGAGGAACAAATTGTTGCCAGCTAATGATGACATGGACACTGCCCAATAGATACCTGTTCCTTGACTATAGCTGCACTCCACAGTTCATTCACAATTGCAACAGAAACGTCGGGGGGGGGGGGCAGGGAGGGAGCCTGGGGATGGTACTGCTCTCCCATATCCAAATTTTCAGTGACCTACACTGACTTTCAGGGGAAATGACAGCACTGGTTTCCTGCTTCTTTTGGAAGATACTGTACTGCTTAAGACCATGCCGGAGGAGACTGGAGGTTTTTGTTGCCATTGCTGTTTAATATCTACATGCATCCCCTTTCCCAGTTGGTGCGGAGCTTTGGGTTGGGTTGTCATCAATATGCTGATGACACCCAGCTCCTTCTGCTGATGGAGGGCTGTCCAGTGACCGTCCCTGAAGCTCTCCAGTGTTGTTTGGAGGCCATTGCTGGTTGGTTGCAAAAGAGCCAAGCGAAGTTAAATCCATCTAAGATGGAGGTCCTCTGGCTGGGTTGCGATGAGAGACCAGAGGATTTCCAGCTGCCATTGCTAGAGGGAGTGGCTTTACAACCTATCCCTGTTGCCCGCAGCCTTGGGGTGTTTCTGGATACCTCCCTTTCTATGGAGGCCCAGATAACCCATACTGCACGCATGGCCTTTTTCCATCTTCACCAAGCTTGGCAGATGGCTCCATATCGCTCTCGATCCGATCTAGCCACTTTGATCCATGCAACAGTCACCTCCAAGTTGGATTACTGTAATTCACTCTACACTGGCCTGCCTTTAACTCTGATTCAGGAGCTGAAGCTGGTGCAAAATGTGGCCGCGAGGCTCCGTAATGGGGCATCAAGGAGGGAGCACATCACCACATCTTCCGCAAACTGTGTTGGCTGCCTTAGAGTTCCAGATCAGGTTGAAGGTATTGAAGCCATGAGTGGCCTTGGACCTGCATAACTCCGAAACCACATTGCCCCATATGTCCCGCAAGCGAACCTGAAATCAGCAGCCAGAGGCGTACTGGGAGAAAATGGCACCCAGGGGCAACACCTGCTCCTGCTCCCCACTTATGGCGTTCTCCCGGGACCCCCCTGCACGCCACTTCAGCCGGTGTTCTCCTGGGCTGTGACAAGGCCCTGGGGGAGGCACCGCGGCTGTCACTGGCCCCCACAGATGGCCTCTCTGGGCAAGGCAGGGGGGTGCAAGGGTGTGTGGCTGGTAAGAGTGGGTGAACCTGGGGGGCAGGGCGGCCATGCATTTTGTGTGCAGGGCCAGCTAGAGAGGAAGAGCGACAGGAGGAGGAGGCGACCATGGCTGCAGTGCCGAGAAAAGGAGGATCAGGGCTCCCAGTGCAGGTGTGCAGCGGGCATGGGCCGCTGATGGGAGGGTGATGCGGGGGAGGCGAGGTGGGGGGTGGGGTCTGGGACCAGCGGGGCTTGGCTGATGGGCTGGCCTTTTGATCTGTCCATCCATGGGCCCCCCTTAAGGAATGAGACCCCCACGTGACACTGACGTGGCCGGGGAACTCCAATCCATTTTGGAGACAGTGCCAGTGTCCAGGGGGCACCTCCAGCCCTGCCAGCTGCCCTCCCCCCTCTCCCACCCAGTGCCGCCACCCCCACCGGGCCATGAGCTGAATCGCCCCATCCCAACCACCTGGACTCCCTGGAGCTCCACCACGTGGCGCCCCCCCCCCCCGAGCTCCCCGCTGCACCACAGGCGTTACCAGCTTCCCCAGAGAGGCCGGCAGCTGGGGGAAGGGGAGGTGGGGGACAATTTTGTGCCCCCCAGGTGGCGCCCGGGGACATGTGACTGGACATGTGACTAACCATGTCCCTCTGGCAGATTCACCACTGTCAGCAACTGCTGGCCTCCTGGTGGTCCCCAGTTCTGCCAGTATCAGATTGGCCTCAAACAGGGCCAGGACCTCCTACCTGGTGGAACGCTCTGCCACCTCACATCAGGGCCCCGTGCAGGTTGATGCCGTTCCGCAGGGCCTGCAAGGCAGAGTTGCTCCGCCAGGCTTTTGGCTGAGGCTGGAAACTGAAATTGCTCTTTTTATTTGCATTATTGCTGGCCCTAAATCCTTACTCCCCTATTTGCTTTACATGGCATTTGTTGCCAGTCTATTTTAACTCCAATTTGAAGTTTTTAAGTTTTTTAGTTGATTTTAACAAAAATTTAAATGTATTTTACCTTGATTAGACTGGATTTTAATTATTACAATTGTTTTAATTGTTTATTTAATTGAATGTTATACGTTACTTATTGTTGTAAGCTGCTCTGAGCCCTTTTGGAGAGGGTGGCATATAGATCAAATTAAATCAATCAATCAGATGTTTCCTGCTCAGATTGGCAGCGGTCCTCCTGGGTCTCAGCCAGAAGTCTTTGACGTCACCTGCTGCCTGATCTTTTGGATTGGAGATGCCAAGGAACCAACCGCATCCCAAACAGGTGCCCTGCAAGCCACTCCCCAGACGGAGGAATTGGAGTGAATGTTCACCAATATTCATCCTGCTAAAGGGATATATCAGACTAAGGCTGGGAACTTTAGGGAATTTATTAGGACGTCCTCTGAAAATATTCATTGGACCATATTGTTATAGTGAAAGGTCAGTTTTTTTGTGTCCAGATAATGCAAATTTTACAACACAACAAAATAAATTGCGGAATCTGAGTAAAACAAGAAGATCAGTCGAAATTTGCATTGTCTGTGTTATTTTGCATAATGTATTCTACAACTTTTACTGATTTGCAGTGAAAAATACAAAGGGAATTTCTGATCTTAATTAATACTTTTTTTTTACTTGTCTATACATCTTCACAACCATGAGGATGAGAAAACTGCACATTTGGGGGAAAAGGCAACACCAGACTCAGAAAAACAAGTTCTGCAGCCAATACCACATTCCACGGTTTTTGCAGAATTCACTCTGTCGCTGTAATGGAAGAGTCAGTCTGGCTCTCAAAAGCCAGCATGCGGGGTGAAGAGAGGGAGACGAAGGACTGAAATGCTGAGAGATTGGGGGAGGGGGGCAGACAAAAGGGCCTGACCGTACAAAAACACACATGTGGAGAGAGGGTTTAAGCCTGCAGAAGGGCTGCAGACAAACAACAAAAAATGTCTTGTTCTAGGGTTGTAAACTTCACAGGGGGACAGTAGAGGCTATGGGTGTGCAGCATTGTGGGGGGGGGGAGTTTTTGGTGTCAGGTTTAAAAAAACTGTATTTTTTGTTAAGCTGGAAAAAGCCAACAAACCCACCCACCCCAAAACAAAACAGTATGGTGGATTTTTTCCTGACCTTTTCCAGTCTTTTTTGAAATTTTTCGGGTCTTTGAAACCTGATCCCCAAAAATTCTGAGCCACACAACTGAATGCCGGCTTTGGCTCCACCGAACTGAGCATTCAGGTCTGCCCGGCTGCTGTCTCCAAAGCTGAAGTGGACTCCAGAGACAGCACCAGCCAGGCCAGGCCCAGCATTCGACTCTTTGCCCCCCGCTGCCTCTGCCCCAGGTGGACATTAGAAGCAGTGGTGGCGAACCTTTGGCACTCCAGATGTTATGGACTACAATTCCCATCAGCCCCTACCAGCATGGCCAATTAGCCATGCTGACGAAACTGATAGAAGTGTAGTCCCTCTTCTCTAGTCTAAGATTACCAGCTACGTCAGAGCTACCTTCAGTAGGCACATGAGGGGGGAGCCCCATTGTTGTAATGGCAGTGGGGCCGAAGCAGCCCAAAAATGCCACACAGAATGTCTGCCCTTCAAAGCTCCCCTTTTAATCTAGGGGAGCAGATCCCTGTCATCTGGAGATCCACTGCCATTCTGGGAGAACTCCAGGCTCTACTGGGAGATTGGCAACCTGACTTGTAGCACTGGAAAGACTGCACGGAACTGAAGCCAGGGGTCCTCTCTTGACAGAAAGGGGCAAGAGAGGTGTGCTATAGTGCTTCAAGCATCAGACCAGGATCTAGGAGACCTGGAGTCAAATACCTACCAGTTTTAATGCCTAGTGGTGATGGGCATCCTGCCCAGAGTGCCTCAGATTCGAAGCTGTCAAAAAAGCAAAGAAGTGGGTAGACGACCGTCATGCAGAGATTAAAACCCTTCTGGAGCCACAGCAGCCACTCCAAAGGCAGCCGTGAGGCTCGGGGTGGGGGTGGGGGGCTCTTTGTTTTCCAGTGGGGCTGTGGATGTTTCATTGGTGAGCCTGGGAGTGCCTTGCTTACTCTTTCGGGTGCCGTCACACTCAGGCGGGTAGAAGGGGGATCAGCCGTGGGGCTGACCTTCAAATCTTTCTTTCCAGAGGTTGCAAAGCTCCACAAACTGTCTTCCGTGAATCGGCTTAAAACAGCAATTCCCACTTCATTTGACAGTTGCCTGCATGAAGAAATCTGCTTATTGGGAGTCAGTCCTGGCCCGGAGTCAACAGGCAGCCAGGTGTGAGAAGTTGAAGAGGAATATATCTCATTAATGGGGAATTGTTTTTAGGTTAATAATCTTGCGTTAATTTTCCTTTAAAATATTGTCTTTGACCATTAAACACTCGCACTGTTATAAAAAGGAACGTAATAAATGATCTTGAAGCAAATTCTCCTGCCAAATGTCATAATTTATTTGCATAATTAGCTCTTAATTTTAATTCAATATGCAAATCCATGCTTCCTTTAAATTGCAGCAGCCTGTTTCTCCAGTCCCGGCTGCCGTGAATTTATTGTGATGCGGCTGCTGGAAGAAGCTTCATTGCTTCTGGGGAGGGCGGTGGGGAGTGGGGAGTGGGGAGTGGGGGGTGGGGGGTTGGGAGGGGCTGCCTGCAAGTAGGTGAAGTGGCCCCTTTTGAAGTGTTTGAGCCAAATGGAGCAGTGGGACACCTCCACACTCTGTACCCCCAGCGCCACAGGTAGCGCAGCCCCTTTGCATTTGCCTCCCCAGGAGGTGTAGAATTCTTCCTTATCATATTTGGGGTATTTCTGCTGCACTTCAGAAAGTTCACACACACACTGCCAGTAACTCTCGCCACCTTACCGTGTGGGGGATCTCCATGTTGCCAGTGTGGTGCAGGAGGAGAAAGAGCACACAGTAATTTGACATTGTGTGAATTCTTAGAAGAGATATAGACAAACCATGCTGATGCTCACAAGTAGACATAGAGGACTTAAAATGGTCTTGAGCGCAGGATCTGATAGCTGCTCTGAATCCTTTTCAACTCCTGGAATCCAGGTGGAAGGCCAGACATGCTCCAGAAGGTACATCGTTTGTGGCAGAGGTCAAATGGAAACCCACTCTTCCCCTCTGTAAATGCGGATTTCAGCTGCCGTGGCTGGAGAACAGGACGCTCACCTTGGGGTTCTGGGGCAGTGCCTGGAAGGCAAACGGGTCACAATCTCTAAGGGTGAGAAAGAGCAGCCAAATCCACTTTGCCAACGTGACACATCAAGGGTGGACTTTGCATTAAACTACAGGAAATGTTTGGGGGAACTGGGAACATCTGTTCCATGGGTCAGAAGAGTTTCTGCTTTCTACAGTTTTTCCTGAATTCTTCCTCTCTAGTGGAAATGGAGGAGGGGACAGACATATCAACAGTGGTCCCTTCCAGCAGTTTACAACGATGCTACAATAGTGTTACAACAGACTGTTTCTGTCTGCACAAAATTTTAGTTTACTTTCAATTTGGGTTCATTTTTATGCTTATTTTATTTCTTTTCATTATTATACATATTTATAATGTTTACCCTACTTGTTATGCGTTGCCATTGGTTTAGATGAAAAACACAGTTCTGGGTGTAGCTGCTTTTTTCCCATTTAAAGTCACCATGTAGTTTCATCTCTAACAACCATTTGGGAAGAAATTCTCATGTGATGCACCATTTACCTAAGGGACCTTACCCGCCAAATTTCTGGTAGGTCCAAGGAAACATCTCTGCTTTTAAAGCAAATGCAACTACCACACGGTATATGCCGGGGGAAAGATATTTGGCAAACTCACATGACAGAGGCAAAGGGAGGCATTTGGCACCTGAGAAGTGGCAGGAAGTGACCACAAGAGATCAAATTTGTAATCCTAAGAAAGCAGGATAGAAACGCCCTGACTCATCAGTTTCAGGTGGGTCCATCCTCTGCCGCTTCCAACTGTGTCTCTCTGGATCTTGGAGTACTGCAGAGCTGCCCTCCCTCCGTTGCTGACACCAGACATGACTGGGCCACTCCTTCTGCCAGAACAGTTTCGTGTGCTCCTTCCAGAAGAAAATGGGGAAATACCCAGTGCCCATTGACTGCAAAGCCCAGCAGTTGACGGGTGGCAGGAAGGGCACATTTGCCGGCAGTCCCAGGTGTGGGGAAGTCAAGGAGGACGTTTTGGAGTAACCTGAGTTCCAGGGTCAGCGTGCATGTTAGGACGTTCACTGAAAGGGACAAATTGACATAGACAATGGGAGATCTTTTTCAGTAGGGAAGGCAGGGGAAATTAAATGTTCCTTCATCAAAGCCAGGGCAGTTTGCAAGCTGCTCTCCCTTGTAACTCTATCGCCTTCACCTCCCGGGATGGACTCTTCAGGTGGGCCATTTGTCCTTGCCCGCTGCTGCTGTGGGCGCCTCTGAGCGCAGCTGGCGGCCCGAGAGGGGCCTTCATTGTATCCTGGGAGATGTGCATGAAAGGTATGAAGGCAGGGGGGACGGCTGGCCATTGTCACCAGGGCCGAGAGCAAGAGTTGAAAGGAGGACCCAGCCAAGGGGGTGGTTCATGGCTGGGGCAAGGCCCAGCAGGTGGATGGATCCGGTTACAGTCAAGCTGGCCTTAGACCTTGCAAAGCAAGCAAACAAGCACTGGCCCTTTGTTGGCCTCCGGCCTGGATATGTGAAGAAGAAGAAGAATGGCGGGGGGGGGGGGAGAGCAGGCTCAGCTGGAGCTCAACTTTAGCCCCATATAATCCTAATTTCCAAACCACCCCCCTTGCCACTTTGCCTCCCATGGACCTGCCCACCTATCTGGGCCTAGCAAAAGGGACTCACTGGAACCTCTTAGGCCTGACTTGGCCATTCATAAGAGGCCCACCAAGTATTGAAAAGGAGAGAAAGCCTCACCAAGCAGCAGAGGGGAGGCCCCAAAAGGGCTCCTCTCCTTTGGAAAGCTGCTGGGGCTGCAGGGACACCACAGAGAGAAGGAAGGAGGAAAGGTTTGGGCACCAGGCTGTGAATGTGTCCTTCATTGGCTGAGGTTGTAGAACAGGGCTTCTGCAAAGATTTGTTAACCAGGAAGAAAACATGTTTCCATCTACCCAAATCGCACCCCTCTCTGGCCAATTGCAAAAACCTGGTGGAAAAATTCAATTACAGCCTCAAACCCATTCCATTTCTGAGCAGAAAAGAAATTATGCAAATCAAAATAATCCTTCTGCAAATATATTTGGCTTGCACATCCTCCCTCAGTTTGCGCTGTGCTTTGTTGTGAACCCTGTTCAGAATGCTGTGCATGTAAAACCTGAATGCTGGATAAAGATGTAGTTCTGGTCTGTTGTGGGTCTGCAAGGATGCCTCACCTCTGCCTTGGTCTCTCACCCCAATACTGCTTCGTTTCTGAAGTCTGACAAGATCAGCTGTACTTTCCCTTTACATATCCCGAGATGGGGACCACATCTCTCAAAATGGATAAGCAACCCTCTGGTGGGATTCTGCATCCATTTTTCTGGCTCTACATTTTTCAAGGGCACAAAAGCTACAAAAAGTTGCCATTGGTCAGCTTAATTACCGGCCCACCGGCCCCCACCCTCGCTCAGAGCCCTTATGCCGAGGGACTCAGGCAGATTATCAATATTCTGAATAAAAATTTGGGGCTATTGGAAGTGCTGTACAAAATATTGCCAAGCGTCATGGATAAGAACAGCTAGACAGTAACATCTCAAAGGCTTCGGGAAGTCAGCAAGCAATCGACAAAGGGGAACATCAGAAGACCCCTGCTGGATCAGACCCTTGCATAATCTTGTCAAGCATGATTCTGTGCCCCACTGAAGCCAATCAGACTCTTCCCATAAACACTCAGGCCTTCCCCTACTAGTGTTCCCTGCTCCGCACATAGAGGCAGATTGCCTCAAGTGGAACCTTTGGTTTGGTATCCCGTCAGGCAGGGGTCGCCTGCAGGCACCGTGACACCCGACTCCTGCTCCTTTCCATGTGCCTGCCACCGGTTTTCAGAAAGTGGGAGGGGCCAGGTGGCTTCTGAATGTCCACTGGAGATCTCATTGTCTATGCAGAGTCGCTAAAAGGTTACTTTGGCAGCAGCTGCCATCGCAGTCATGTGGTTGAAGGTGGGGCAGCTGGGGCAGTCATTTTGTGATTAACTCCACCTCCTGCAGCAGCCATTTTTTGCTTGCACCCACCACACTGTGTCAGAAATTCTAAGGCAGTGATGGCGAACCTTTTCGAGACCGAGTGCCCAAATTGCAACCCAAAACCCACTTATTTATCGTAAAGTGCCAACGAGGCAATTTAACCTGAATACTGAGGTCTTAGTTTAGAAAAAACGAGGCGGGCGTTACTCGGGAGTAAGCTTGGTGGTAGTCGGTGGCTTTGCTTTGAAGCAACCATGCAACTCTTCCAATGGGTGAATCACAACCCTAGGAGGGTTTACTCAGAAGCAAGCCCCATTGCCAGCAACCGAGCTTACTCCCAGGCAAAGGATTGCGCTTTAGTTCTTCGCATGAAAATCAGTGGGGTTTAACAGCACTTACCAGGGTTACCTACACTGCTTCCCCAAAATTAGGTCTTAAGTTTAATGCTAATAATCGAGCCCAGCGGCCCAGGCCAGCCTAGATGTGGGGGGGGGGGACTCTGCGCGTGCCCACAGAGAGGGCTCTGTGTAAAGGATTCAATGGTGTTGATGAGAGGGGCAGCCGCCCGGCCTTGACTACATTCCACAGCCCGGGCGATGGCTGAAGCTTCTCGGGCGGAGACCTCATCTCTGCGAGGGAGATGAGACCTTCGCTCCCATGGGGAATCCGGGAGGGGGGATGGGATGGACAGAGTTATAACCTGTGGTTCGGGCGGGAGATCTTATTCCTGCTACCGCGTGTACCTGAGCTTTCTAAGATGTTCGGAATAAACGGTCTCCTGCCACCAAAGAGCCTTTTATTTCTGCTTCGGCGCGGAATTCCCACATTGTGGCAGGAATCGTGAATTCATCTATATTCCCAGTGCAGTGGACCTCTGCGCCTCAGCATGGAGAGTGTTGGATACTGGGGAAGCTGCGCGCGAAGCCCTTAAAGAGGGTTCCGACCTTTCCCTTCTGGATCTGGAGGAACCGGGCGGAGAACGGGTCTCGCTGGTGACTCTTTTCCGCCCTCGTGATCAGCACAAGTCTTCCTTTACTCCGCTGGAACGAGGGGACGTGAAGACGCATCTATGGGGATCTCATATGAGGCCGCTTTGGGCGCTGTCTATGGATCGAGCGCCTGTGGATCGGATATCTACCCGTTTTCGTATGGGATTACAAACCTCAGATGCAACCTGTCACGGAGGAGACGGGCCTGACCACCTTTCACGCTGCAACCCAGGAGTCCATTGAACGCATTCCTGGATTCCTCAGATTTTGGTGATGTTCTAAAGAACCACCGCGGGTACAGCACTGGGGCCCGTCCGGGCGACCACCGGTGACACTGGGACTATACCAGGTATTGGGAGGGGTATCCGCACCGTCATTCCGATTGGACCCCCCTGATCCCGGACCAGCGGCTGCACCTGAGATGCCCCCGCGGAGCCACCGGTATATCGATGCGTTCGCTGGCCCAGACGACGAGAGGGAGTCTGGAGAAAGCCTGCACTCCTGGTGCCAGATCTGTTCCCTCTCCCATCGAAAGAGAGCTGGGATGAGGAAGTGGTTTTACCGACTGCGAAAGATGCCCAAGAAGCATGGGCCTGTGAACGCCAGCTATGGGAAGAGGAACGGGAACAGCTGCAGCAAGAGCGTGGAAACCTGCAGAGAGACCGGGAGCAGCAGCGCAAAGAAGTCCAACTCGGACTCAACCGCGCTAAAGAGGCGCTCCAATGGCAATATGCGCGCGAGAATCTATCAGTTCATGATAAAGTCCTGGAACACTCCGAACTGAACTTTACAGCGTCAACACTAAAGTGTTCCAGGCCTTTATGCATATCAAAGTGAACTTACTACGCAGCTGTTCAACGTGGACGAACTGGCTAAATTGGAACGAGAGAAAGCAGCTTTGCATGCGCATCTCAGGATGCATTGACTCGCGAAGGAGAGAGAGAGCTGGCTGCCTTTGGAGAGGGAACTGAAGAAGCAGCAGACCAGGACAGCCTGGTGCTGGAGTTTCCACGCTTGTCACGTGGTACAGCCGGGCGCCAGAGGGGCGACGCTGCTGGGTCCAGCCACCTTCCGCTGACCAGCTCCCACCGGAACACCTGCGGTGACCGGGCGTTGATACCTCCAATCGACTCCTCGCCCCCCCCGCGCAACCGCCGCCTCAACCCGCTCAACCTGCACAACCGCCGCCCCTGCGGGCTCCAAGGGCCGTGGAGAGGGGTTACTACAGACCTCCAATACCTGCCCGCTTCGGGAGCGGGGACCGCTTCCAAACTTCCCTACTCTATCTTGCAACTCGGGATGCCCACATGGGAGGGACTAAGTGGAATGATTTATACCGGGTTCTGAGCGCCGGTGGTTGATGTGGACATCGGCTCAGTCCTGGATGCCAGGCAGCAGCCGTAATTGGTTTGTGACTCTTTTGAACCTGTAAGATGAAGATACCTTCGCGACGTGGTGCCTCGTATTCCTCCAAGCCTTGAGGGTTGCCTTCCCAAGATCCAGGGAAAGCGGAAAATGAAGCTATCCGCACTATCAAAACTATTCAGCAAGGCAACCGCTCGCTTGCAGAATTTGCCCGCGGAATTTCGTGGCGCGGCGGCTGCCTCGACTTCCCTCCTGAGTGGCCTGAGCGCATGAAATGCGAGCGTAATACTTCTCGGATGCTGTCGACGGCAAGCTGCATGGAAACGGTGTTTTTAATTCGGGTCCCCCCGCGACTATTGTTGATTGGATTGCATTAGGATCCTTAGTGGCGCCTCGCTTGGAGTACGCTCGTGTCGGAGGCCGCCCATGCCCGAAGTCGGCCACTGCGCCCACCTTTCGCCAAGCCCAGCCGCCTTACCGGTATTCTCATTCGAGCCGCCGCCGCCGGCTGGGATTTCAGGTGTCTTATTTGCGGAGGTCCCGGCCATCTAGCCGCCAACTGCCCGAAAAAACAGAAGCCAACCACTCCGTCAGCAAGCACCCCATCTGCCAAGCCACCACGCGAAATCAGGGCCTTCCCCAACGGGCTCGCCAGTTTTAAAAGCAGTCATCGCGCAATCTGGAGGAGGGGGAAGCAGCGGTTTGCCTTTCTTCAGCCCTCCCCAATGGACATGGGTTCGACTCCAGACGCTGTGGAGTGAAGGCAGCGCTCCGACATTACAATCCAAGCCGCTTCTGGCCAACCCCGCTAAGCATACTCCGTATTATAGCCTCAGCCCTTGTGGATCTCTGGCTGCCCCTATTGTTTAAAGTGGCCCCAGGTGCATGGAGGAGCCAGGTCTAGACCAAATCCCCCTGGCTGCGCCTATACCTTTCACCCAAATGGACGGTGAACTCTCGGTGGGCGAAGGACCTGCCCAGTTCAAAACGCGAATCAGTTCTCCTCCGCTGCCATACCGACCATTGGGAGTAGGAAAAATAAATTAGTTTTATTCTACGCCAGTGGCCAAACACTCCATAGTTCTGGGTATGCCATGGTTGTTGTTACATGAACCAAAAATTCCTTTGGAAAGAAAGGATCTTGGAATTCACTGACCCTCCCTCAAGCGGGGAACACATGAATTGGGGGGAAAACTCGACTTCTCCCTGACACACACACCCCCCCTGGCTTCACTGTGCCGCATTGCTCCCCGGATTCTACCGGCATCCCACCGGGCGTAGACAAGATCTAGAAGCCAGAGTATTTCAGGAGCAAGAATGCGATCAGTTGCCACCCCATAGAGAGACACTGACTGCAAAATCAGACACAGCCAGGGGCTGAATCGCCCAAAGGTAGAATTCCACCGTATGAGTCCCAATGAGGAGAAGGAACTTCATGCCTTCTTAGACACAACCTCGCCAGCGGGTTCATACGGGCGGGCTACCAAACAATACCACATGCCAGTTCTGTATTAGTTTGTAAAAAAAGAAAGATGGCCCTTTACGGGCTCTGCACAGATTACCGAGGCCTCAATGCAGTCTCCCTGTCCACAACATACTCTCTGCCTTTGATCAAGGATCTTTTAGAACATTGGGCAAAGGACGCATCTTTACTAAGTTGGACTTGAGAGAAGCTTACTACAGGGTCAGAATTGCTGAAGGCTATGAACACTTGACTGCGTTTAACACAAAGTTTGGACAGTTTGAATACTTGATAATGCCATTGAGGTTAGAGTGGGGCCCCCGGAGACTTTATGGCCCTTATCCTTGAAGTTCTCCATGATTTATTGTACAAGGGAGTAGTGGTGTACTTGGAGGATGGCGTTTTAATTTTATTCACCAAACCATGGAAGAGCATAGAAGCATTGGTTCGGGAAGTATTGAGCAGCTTGCTCTTTCAACTCCCTCTTTGCCAAACTTTCCAAGTGCTGTTTCCACCAAACCTCTAATGACTATTTGGGTTACCGAATCTCGCCCGAGACTAAAAATGGATCACTACTACAAGATTGATCACGGTCCTCCAATGGCCGGCCCCCACCAACCGAAAAGAACTCCAATCTTTTCTAGGTTTTGCTAATTTCTATCGTGACTTTATACCCCAATTAAGCTGAACTGACTCTCCCTCGGGCCTCTTACGCACTAAGGGTAAGAATCCACTGTCCGCCAAGCCCGGGGCCCCCGCCTAGTCTGAAGGTATCAGACAGCCTTTCGAAAGCACAAAGTCTGCTTTTACCACCGAACCTATCCTAAAAGCACCCCTGACCCAGATCTCCCGTTTAGCTGGTTCGCGTGGATGCCTCGGACAAAGCGCTGAGGGCAGCCCTGTTGCAGAGAAATAAAGATGATAGGCTGGTTCCGTGTGCTTATTTATCAAAGAAGTGATACTCGATTGCTGAACTCAACTGGATTGTGGGGGGATAAAGGGACTAGCGGCCATTAAAGTAGCACTCTCCACTTGGCGCCCACTGGCTGGAGGGGGCTAAACACCCCTTTCAAGTTTGGTCGGATCACAAGAACTTGGCCGCCCTCTCCACGCCCCTCAAGATGTCAGCGAAGCAACTTCGTTGAGCCAATTTCTTTTCTCGTTTCTCTTTTCCGGTCCATTTTTCCCGAGGAAAAAACCAATAAACTGGCTGATGCGCTCACCAGCCTACCCGGGGAGGGGGGTGGAGCCAATGCAGGACATTCAGCGCACTGTTCTCTCCCCCTCCCAGTTGGGGCTGGCTATCACCCGATCTCAGACATCCACTCCTCCTTCTCCGCCCATTCCCAGCCTGGTCTCTCCTTTCCCTCACGGGAACTTGAGGCCCAGGCGGGGCGACTTGAGCCTCCGGCGGTGGGAAGGCGACTCCCAGTTGCGTTTGGAGAATGGCGTTTGGCCCGGGGGGATTGTTGATGCGTGCCTCCCTCCCTCCAGCAAAGCAGGTTCTCGAGGCCTGCCATGATGCCCATTTCGGCTGGACATTTTGGCTTTCTAAAAACTCTGCATTTGGCCATGCCGTCAATTCTGAGTAGTAGCGTCGCGCAAGGACGTTGAGGCGTATATTAAAGGTTGCTCTGTTTGTGCAGAAGCCAAGACCGTTCGAGGAAAGCCCCATGGTCTGTTGAAACCTCTCCCGGTGGCCTCCAGCCCCTGGGAAGTCATCTCCATGGATTTTATTACAGATTTGCCAGAAAGTCATGCCCACACGGTCTTGTGGGTGGTAGTGGACTTATTTTTCTAAACAAGCCCATTTTATTCCAATGCTTCCATCCCCTCCATCCTACGTTGGTTCGTCTGTTCATTCAGCATGTTTACCGTCTACACTCCGCCCCCGTTAAGGTGGTCTCCGACCGCGGCCCCCAATTCATTTCCAAGTTCTGGAAAGCTTTTCTAGGAGTTGTTAGGGGCCGCCCCGGTGATTTGCAGCCCCCTACCGCGTTCAAAGTGACGGTGAGTGGAAGAAGAGCGAGCAGAACCCTAGAGCAGTATTTACGTTGTTACGCCAACTACCACCAAGACAATTGGAGTGCGAGCTCATTCCGTTCGCGAATGCGCGCCTATAACAATGTGGTTCATAGCAGTACAAAAAAAAACCCCTTTGAAATTGTGTCTGAATTGGCTCCTTCCCACCGTTGCCGCAACTACCCAGCGGGAAGCATTGGATCCTCCAGAGTTTCAACAATGGATTTCATCTCTGGCCGAGGGGTGGGAAATCGGTCCAGACTGCCCACAACAGGCTAAAGACTCTGCAAAAGCTGCAAAGCGGATAAGCACCGCTTCAGATTTCCCTCTCGCGTGTGGAAGCCTGGGTGTATTTGTCTACCAAAAATCTCAGAGAGCGTGCATAAAATTTTCTAAACTAGGCAAAAGATTAGGTAGGACCTTTTCAGATTACTAAAGTGATTAATGATGTCACTGCCCGATTGGATTTACTTCAACTCTCTTAGTAACATTCATCCTGTCTTCCATTCCAGTTTGCTCAAAGGGAGGCTCCCGTTTCCGATGCCTGGCTTGCGACCAGCCAGAGGCCCCCACCGACTATTATTGATGGCCACAAGCATTACGAGATTGACGCCATCCTGGACTCTCGCTTTAATCGCAAACGCTTACAGTATTTAGTCTCATGGGTGGGGTATTCCTCTGGCTATAATCAATGGGTTTATTCCGAAAATATTGACGCCCCCGCCCTTATTTCTGCTTTTCACCGCGCCTTTCCGCACAAACCTGGGGGGGAGGGGGCTTCTTTAAGGGAGGCAGAGTGTAAAGGATTCAATGGTGTTGATGAGAGGGGCAGCCGCCCGGCCTTGACTACATTCCACAGCCCGGGCGATGGGCCAGCTTCTCCGGCGGAGACCTTATCTCTGCGAGGGAGATGAGACCTTCGTTCCCATGGGAATCCGGGAGGGGGGATGGGATGGACAGAGTTATAACCTGTGGTTCTGGCGGGAGATCTTATTCCTGCCACTGCGTGTACCTGAGCTTTCTAAGATGTCTGAATAAACGGTCTTTTTCACCAAAGAGCCTTTTATTTCTGCTTCTATGGAATTCCTTACACTCTGAGTGCCACCTCTGGCACCTGTGCCATAGGTTCGCCACCACTGTTCTAAGGTGTTTCACAGGCTGAAAAGGGTTGTGGATTTGTGGCTTTAAGGCTTCACACTTGCCTCTCTATAAGAACCTTCAAACAAGTACCTGCTCTGGACTCTTTAACATACTTACATCTAGTTGTTACATTAATAGATCAACATCAGTTGATGATGCCACTGAACTCCCCAGGAATAAAACAAGGAATTAATCCGTGGGACACAAGAAGTTTCAATCTCCTCTCACAGGAAATGGGGTGCGGGTGGAGAGGAGGTCCCAGGCACTGGAATGCAGCCTTCGCCCAGCTGTGTCTCTTTCCTGCACCCAGGTACGGACTTGTGCTCTCCAGGCAGGGATGGGCTGAAAATGAATCTGCAGAAGGTGAGGATGGCGCCAGTGCTGGTGGGAGCGGGAACAGAAGGTGCCATTTTCACCTCCGAAGGGGGTGCTGACAAACTAAAGAGGGGTGGAGAGGAAAGGCTACACATCTAATTAATTTTGCCTCACAAGGATAAGGAACTGAAACACAACTGTTTTCAAAGCATCAACATGGAACATCACCAGCTTTGCTTTCTGAGTGCGCACTGAGGAACAGCAGTGCAACGCATGAAAGTACAACCAAGAAAACAGTCCAGTCCTGAGAAATGCTTTGTGTGGCCAAGGGCACAAGGGCACCCGTGGAAGAGTGGCTGAGGGGTCCCTCATTCAATCTCCAGTTCAACCCCTCATTCAAACTCCAGTTAAAGGATCCGGCAGTAGGGGATATGAATGGTGGCATTCCCGGATCCTGGAGAGCTACGGCTCTTCTGAGTAGACTAGACAGGACTGACTCTGATGGGCTGAGGGTTTGATTCCATCCAGGGCAGCTTCCCGTTGTCCCTCAAAGTTCCATTCTCACAACTACCAATCTCCACACTCTGAGTTTAAGTAATTGATGCTCTGCCGGGGCTGCCTCCTCATTGTGGGCAGATTCTGGAGGAATTGTCCGTGTTTTGAAGCTGTAGCAGAGGAGGCGAAACTGAGATTCGGCTGAATGGCACAGCAATAAGATTTCCAAAACTGCACCCCCCTCTGCTACCTTGGATAAATGAGTTCATGTCTTTGATTTTCATTTTCTCAGCATTTTAAAAAAGCAGGCTGGTACTTACTGGCCTCCATAGGCAGGGCTAGTTCATTAAAAAGTGCTTCAGGCCCCTTGGCACCAAAGTGGCACAGGATACCTTGGTCTGCTGAATGCCAGTGCAGCACCATATGGCTTGGCAGGAAACGGAGCTGATGCTTTGCCAGGCTCTGCAAAAGAAGTCCCTCTTGTGCGATCAGTCACAAGGCCCCAAACCAAGATCCACAAGAAGAGAGCAGGCTGGTGGTTTGCTTCCAGACTCAGAGTGTGGCTGAAGTCATTCTGAAGGCTTGTTTGGAGGCAACTGGACAGGCTTACTCTTTATTATTATTTGCATGGATTACATACGTGACTTGCTTTTTTTTAACCTAGGATCTTAAGCCAGAGAGATCTCGGTCCCAGACCAAACCTCTGACAGGGAAGCCAGCCTCCAGAATTACTGCTCATCTCCAGACTTGTGTTCTTCTGCTTACACATGAGGAGGCACTCTCTCCTGGGTGTGCACTTTTTCTGTAGAGATCTCTCCAGGTCTGGTTTTTTTAACTCTGCCCATCAAGTGATGCTTAAAGGCACAGATATGCAAAGCACTTATTCTTAAAGACACAGGTCTCACTACACCCGGTAGTCAAAGTTGCTGGCTTAGCATTTAAACTACACTTTTATCCACATTACTGTTCCCAAAATGATCTTGTTATAGAGCCCTGCTAGAGCCCTTTTTCTTTCTCCCACCTTTCTGCTGTTGCTGCCATCAGAGGACAGAGAGGCAAGCACTGTCTGTTCCAAGCACTGTCTGTTCTTTCTTTCTTTCTTTCTTATTTATTTATTTATTTATTTATTTATTTATTTATTTATTTATTTATTTGTTTGTTTGTTTGTTTGTTTGTTTGTTTGTTTGTTTGTTTGTTTGTTTGTTTGTTTGTTTGTTTGTTTATTTATTAGATTTAACAGACCGCCCACCCCCGAAGGGTGTCAAGATATCAATCTATCAACATGAAATGCAGAAGTCAGTGTGTTTGGGCTAAACTTCTTTTCTTTAACTTGAAGCAGCCAGCAACATGGAAGGGGGGAGGGGAAGATGTGGATGGCAGTGTGAGGGAGAAGAAAGACTGGCTGGGTCCAGAGGGAAGATTTCAGGGCAAAGTTGTGCTCACTGGCAAATCTGCCCATTCTGGTGGCAAAGCAAATTAAAAGTCATGTTAAAAGTGGTCTCACTTATCATGGAGAAAATGGAAAGTGACAGCAGGGCTCCAGGAAACAGGTCCATACAAGAAATCTCACTGTAACAGACATTCGGTTCCATCATGCAGCAAGCACATTTTGAGTTAGAGGCCAGTGACAAGAAAATGATACACGCACAGACACACGCACGCATTCACGCACGCATGCACGCACGTGCACGCACACACACACGCACACAAACACAGAGCCCTTTGGGAACCCACTGTCTGGGGCAATTGCTTTCTCTTATTTTGATAATACTGGATGGAAGGGTTTGAGGCAAACTAAATGAAAGAGCCAACTTCACCTGGCAGAATGGGATGCCTCACAAGAGAACTTTAGAAAAGTTGACTTCCAAAAGTTGGCTGTGTCACTGGACACAGTGTTTAACAGACTTCCCTCTGTGATACACCTCTGAGGATGCCAGCCACAGATGCAGGCAAAACGTTAGGAACAAGATCCATCAGACCATGGACACACAGCCCGGAAAACCCACCACAACCAGTTGAATCTGGCTGTGAAAGCCTTCGACAATACATTGACTTCCAAATGTAGATATACTTTTTCAGCTCTTTAGAAAATATGTTTCTGTTTAGATACTACCAGTCTCTTTCTGTCCTAGAGGGCATCTTGTATTTGTAAGCCCTTACCCTGAAGGCACTGATGCTGGACTGCCAACCATTTACCAAATCTTAGTTGATTAATCCCCTGCCTTCTCACCAACTGATTGGTTAATTAACCTACATTTGTAGGTTACCAAGAACCTTACTATTAATGTCATTTTGGAGCCACTGAAGAACATGTGAAATAACTGCCAAGAAATGAACAAAAAGTTTCAACTCACTGTTACAGAAGGTGTACGGCCAAACTGAAAATGAATGCATCTGTCATGGTTGGTGTGTTTTAATCTTTTCCTTGACCAATTACATTTTGCCGTTGCTGGGTTTTGCTGGTTATATTGCTGGTTAAACAATTAGAACTTGTAGTTTAATTTCTACATGGAATAGATATGCATACACAGTAGGGTTGCCAGCCTCCAGGTGGGATCTGGAGATCTTAGAAGGTGGAATGGCTGATTTAGAAGGTCCTTCCCCAGGCCCCACCCACAAATGTTCAAAAATTCCCCAAACTGAAGTTTGTAACTCTAATGACATCAAAATGTAAAATATGCACCAAACAGGACCACCAACCATGAAGAAAGCAGAAATGTGGTGTCAGAGAAGCCAGGATGGGCTGCACCTTCCCACCATGTAGATAGCACTGTGGAAGGATTGTGCATGCTTGTGTTGGCCTAATGTGCCTCTACAAGAAGATCTGTGATCCAATTCACAGGTAAGGCAAACCAGATATCACCGATAGGAACACTCCATTAAATACCAATTCAATACACTACATATGCTGAGAAAACAGGTAATTGGTTCTCTGGTTAGAGGTTATTACCACCTAATAGGGGAGGCAAAACAGTTCAGGGGACAACAGAATACGAGGAAAAGGATTGTTCTGTCACTTTGCATGAATGTGAGCTGATATAGCCATACAGGGCTGGTTCCAGAGGCGTATCTAGAGGAAATGGAGCCTGGGACAAAACCCGTTTTCCACCGCCCACCCCCAGCTCCATTTTCCCTAGATACTCCTCTGGGTCTTGCTGATAGCCCTGAACCACACCACTCCCAGGCTGGACATTGGAAAATTGCAGTGGCCCAGACCTGGCCAGCCCTCTTTCCTCTGGTCCCCAAGCCCAGCAGGCAAAAAGCAAAGAATCGGGCCTTGAGAGAAGATGAGCTTGAAAGCCCGAGCCTTTGAAATGTGCGAGGCCCTCCCGGGCACAGGGGGCAAGGCATCTCTGTTACACAGGCTGTTCTCTGGAGTGTGTTTTTTGGCTGATCGGCCTGCCTGGCCTGCCCGTCGGGTGCCACTTGCCTGCAGCGGCCACTGATGGAGGGCTCATCGCCACCCTCGTCAGACCTCAACCGGCAGGCAGCAGGTGCAGCCCTGAGCCCAGGCTAGTGTGTGGGGCAATTTTCTGCCCCCCTCCCCTGTGACCAAATGACAGCCACGTGGGGACATATGACCCCATATGTCCCTGTGGGCAGTACGCCCCTGGCTGGTTCAAAGTCCTTTGTCACACCCAGCAAGGGACACCCATCCCTAAATGGGACCATGCAGGCCAAGAAAGGTATGCCAATTATCTCTTGTTAATCTTAACATCATTAAATTGGGGTCGGACGCCTTTTATTATGTATTATGGTTTTTTGCGGTTTTATGAGTTTTAAGCTATTTTATGGGATGGAGCCTATGTGTTTATATTTGTACGACCGCTCCTGTTGATGTTGTAGTGAATGTTGTTCACCGCCCGGAGCCCTTCGGGGATCGGGCGGTATACAAATTAAATAAATAATAATAATAATAATAATAATAATTAACATGAAAAAAATGGCACAAAAAGAGAAATTAGCATGAAAAATAAGACATTAGCATGAAATAAGAAATAAGAATGAAATAAGCATGAAATAAGAAAAATAAGAAATTAGCATGAAAAATAAGACATCTTCTAATGGAGGAAATAAATTGAAATGTGGGCCTTCAAACTGAACCTGAGCAATTTCAAAATTCCACACATACACACACAACCACACATACACACACTGACCCCGCAGTCAGAGTCAATTCATCTGAGCCACTTCTCCTCCCCCCCCTCATTTCTGCTGCTGTTTGGGCTTCAGATGGCCCCCACGTCATCTAAGTTGCAATAACAACACTGATGCACATAAATTCTATACCTTCTCACATACCATTCTCTATACCTTCTGACAAGTTCTTGAGTTGTGTAAAGTGAACACGTATTGTGTAAGAGGAGAATTACAGTGACAGCCCCACCCCCCACAGATCCGTTTCTCCTTCGTTCCTACAGAGACAAGCAGAGTGGGATGGGCAACTTGGGTGTGCAGAATCCCCCATCCTGTGGAGAGAACCCACCTGGGTGCAGCTGGAGCAGACATAAGCACTGCTCACAGTGAATGCGTGGGAGTTGGGAGTGGAGATGGCCCATGTCTCCCTCCTGCCCCCTCGCCTCTCCTTCCCGTGTGCTCATTGTTCACCATTCAGGAAAGCAGGGAAAGACCCGGGTGCCAGTAAAAGAGCACAGAAACCTCTGGGACAGGGGTCTGCAACCTGTGGCTCTCCAGATGATCATGGATTACAATTCAAATCGGCCTCTGCCAGCATGAACATCTGGAGAGCCGCAGGTTGCAGACCCCTGCTCTAGGAGCACAAGGCTGAATTCTTCCATCTTGGTCCTTCTGAGGTCAACATCCTTTTGGCACCTGAAGGCCATGAACAGCATCGAAGCAAATTCACAGAGTGAACAACCTGTCTGCATTCCTTCCTGGTTCCAAGCACTAGGCATCTGCTGCCCGAGCCTGGCTGAATGACACCTCTACCTGCTTCTTGTAGAATTCCTCTTGAGCAGTGGTGTACTGTCCTGTCATCATTGACATCCCCCGCACCGCACTCAGCCCCTAGCCAAACTCCCCACCACACATACACACACACACACACACACACACACACACACACACACACACACACCCCAACAAAGTGGCCTGCAACGTAGGCTGGCAGGTCAGTCAGAGGGCGAGAGGGAGCAATCCAGTCCTGCCCTGCTCTTGGGGCAGCTCAGTGTTGGCTGTGTTTACAAACCTGGAAGCCTGCCAGGGATAATTGGGCAGCCAGTCCTAGGCAAGTTTGCATCCACTTCATCTCATGCCCAACCGGACCACAATCCAGACGTTCCATGAAGCTGCCCTGGACTGAATCAGACCCCCAGGCCACCCAGGTCAGTGTTGTCCATTCAGACTGGCAGAGGTATTCCCCATGGCTTTTCTAGAAGGAGATGCTGGGGATTGAACCTGAGATCTTCTGTGTTCCAAGTAGTTGCTCTGCCACTGAGCCCCGGTCCCTCACTGGAATCCGCATCAGAAACACCACACAGGCGTCTGCTTAGCTTTGAGTTGAGGCCCTCCTGGCAAGAAGGGATGAACTGGGCTCTTTGCCCCAGTGGTCATCAGGGGCACACGAGCAAGGGCCCCTGGACGAGCTCTGCCTCAAAGGGTGGAAGGAAAAACCTGGACGTTCCCTGGCACATCAACCACACTGTTTGCCAAAAGAGGGCTTCTTTGCCCACTGACGACCCCTGCAAATGACCCTGTGTTGTGTGTGTCTCCCCCCAACACACACACATACACACACACACACTGACCTTCATCTAACCCTGGCTCAGCCATGTATGTCTCCCCTGTGAGCCACCTACTGCTACTCATGAGTATTTCCTGCAATGCCTGTGGAAGAATGCAAAGTGTCAACCTCAGCTTAGTTTTTAACCTGGAGTGATAGCTTTACTGATTTGCCACTTTACTACTCTTGTTAATGAATTTTTAATCTTCTTAATGACATTAAACACGGAAAGTAATTAAGGAAAACAAGTTTGAAACTGCTGACTTAAACCCTTTATTCAGAACTATTTAATGTAGAATTAATTTGATTTTGCCCATTATTCAAATGAACGCATTACCTTCCCAGGCATCGGACTCTGCTCCTCACCTCCCCCCCCCTCATATTATTAAATATATCATACAGAGTTTGTTCTTTCCCTTGTGATGCAGCCAGTGAGCGCTGACATCTACCAAAGGCAGGGGCGGATCCCTCCAGGGTCCCATAACCCTGCTGCTAAAAGGATTCATTTATGGTTCGGAAAAGAGCCCAATGAGAGGGATCGTGGAGGGCAGGGGGGACAGGGGGCAGCCAATGGGTGGGTGCTGGGAAAGGCGGGACCTGGTGGGGGCAGTGCTGATGATCAGGAGAACCTCAGTGAAGGTGAAGCCTTCCTTATGGAAGCTCAGGGGGAAGCCGGGTATTTGCCCATCTTGAAAAGCTTTCATCCCTCCTGTGATCACACAGAGAAGCCAGGAAATCCAAGGGCCGCTAATACTGATGCCATCACATCTTTTTCTGAGATGTCATATCCATGCCTCTAAAATGCTGTCTTTGAACATTGGGGTATTTGAGGGGGGGGGAGCAAAGGTTACCACACGCTCCCCTCCTCCATGCTTAAAATTAATGGATGCCTCTGGTGCAGTTTCAGTTTTTCCATCTGACAGCCACCACTGAAACGCCATCAGTGTCAGGCTGTGTGATATGGGGGTTGGGCTACTATTGGGATTGATGCTATGCTAGGCTGTGTTCTGTTTGCTGCTGTTCTATTTCCCTCCTGCAGGTACCTTACCCGTAACCTTGAGGTTTTGGAGAATTGTTTCAGTGAATGCGAATCTGTTTTCTTTCACACGTTGGGCGGGGGGGGGGGGCACTGTTACATATTATCAACTGTTCTGAGGGATGAGCTTTCTACTTGTCATCAGCAATAAAATCTTTGAACTTTTCAAGTGTTTTGTAGTCTATGCAGGGGAGTTCTGACAGACAGGATGTTGAGTGACAACTACATGTACATCAAAAAGCCCCCCCCCCACACACACACACATCATTCTCACCTGCCAGACTGTAGGTTAAGGTTATCAATCCCCAATTGGTAAATACCTGGATATTTTGGGGGTGGAGCCTGGGAAGAGCGGGGTTTGGAAAAGGGAGGGGCCTCAGCAGGGGACAATACCACAGAGCCCACCTTCCCAAGCAGCCATTTTCTCCAGGGGAACTGATCTCTATCACCTGGGGATCAGTTGTAATCCCAGGAGATCACCTGCATATTGGCAATCCTACTCTAGGATCTCCCTGGCAATTTCCTAGAATTACAGCTGATCTCCAGAGATCAGTTCTCCTAGAGAAAATGGCTGCATGGGGGGTGGGGGTGGACCCTGTTGCGTGAGACCCTGCTGAGGTCCCTCCCCAGTCTCCTGCCTCACTCCTAGCTGTCTCCCTTCTCCAAATCCCTGAGAATTCCCAACCCAGAGGTGGTAACTCTGGGCCTGCGTGTTGGAGGGAGGATTGCCCCAAGCAGCCCTCCTCCTTCCTTCTCCACCGCCCACCTGTTTGTGTCACAAGCTCTGTGAGCTGCACTCTGTTCCTGGAGGACTCCACTTGACACCTGACTTGAGCTGGGCCAGCTGACCCCAAGGGGTCAAGTTTGCATGAGAAAAACCAGCATGCAATTCTCCCAGGTCTCACAATAGCAGCCCACGAGTGGATTAATGGCTCATCACAGACCTAACACTAACTGAGGCATGAACAGTTTGCAGAACTTACAGGGCATATTTTTCAATGAGCGGGAGGACAATTAAGTGCTGAGGACCCTTGTGGGTCAGCAAAAGTCCAAAGAATCTTCAACTGGAAGATCTTCAACCAGAAAGACGCCCAAGCAATATTGAGATTCTACCGTACCCAGGGGGGAGGATACATTCCAGCTGCTGTTAAATTGTTTACAGCAAAATCCATTTCACAATTAACATATGGAGCCCAACTAGGTAACATATCCAACTTTACACTTCTGGAAAAAGTTATAACAACATTCCTTAGATCTCTATTCAATACACCAAAATGTACGCCCAACACTGTATTGAGACATAAAGCAGGAATAGCTAAAGTAGAAACTATGGTCTGGAAGAGAGCCATCAAATATTGGATTAAAGTCCACCTACACCCCCAGGGCCTATTATACCCAGCATTTCTGTTTAACATCACCATATCCAATCTGGTCGGAGAAGATTATCCTGAAGCTTAAACAGATTGGGCTAGACCCTATGCTGATGCTTGAATGGGACTTGCCCTTAGCTCTTAAGATGGTATATCAACGATTGGATGACATTGACTATCAAAATGATAATGCCTCATTTCCTGCTCTATATAGACCATTGAAATCTGGTAGTGGTACAGTAATGGCCCCCTACATTCAACATATTACCATAGCCAAATACCGATGGGCCTTTTCTAGAGCACGGTTTGACGCATTTCCATCATCTATGCTTATAGGCAGATTTGGGAAAATCCCTTGGAATTTGAGGAAATGTGTGTGTAATTCTGGGGACGTTGATTCTATGACACATATCTTGTTACACTGCATGTTGCATAAGGCAGAAAGAGAGCTCTTTATTTTACCTCTGCTTGTGCAACATGGCTTGATAATTGCAAAGGATTCTGACCAAGAGATTAGGAAAATGTGCTGTTGTAAAGACAAGGATACAACCATCTCCTGGCAGCAGGTAGCAAAGTTCTGTGCATTGGCTTGTAAAAAACGTATGGTCCTACTTAATCAGGGATGAGTTAGCAGAAGCCAAACATTCATGTAAATGGTTAGCTGTAATAATTGTTGTAATTTGCTGTTGTGGATGTGTGCTGTTGTTTTGTTTTGTCTTTGCTGGCCTTTGGCCGTATTAAACTATTTATCTTATCTATCAACCAGAAAGATTATTCGGGGTCATCCAGATCAGGGCTGCTGTCCCTTATTTCTTCCTGCAAATAGGAAGAAAATAATAAAAAAGGAAAAACTCAGAAAGAAGTAAAATGCTCACTTTTGTGTGTGTGTGTGTGGGGGGGGGGGCACAGATTGACATACGAGTATTTTCTTTTCCTCCATGCCTCCAGTCTTGGGGGTGGTGTAACGTGGAGTCTATTTTTTAAACAGCACCAGGGGACAGAAGCAAAGAATTGCAAATTCTCCCCCTAAATACACATGAGAAACAGCGGATTTAAGCATTTTTCTTCCATCTTGGTTGGTATCAAAGTTTTGCCAGAAGAAATTTCTTCAGGTTCCAGAAGACACACACAGACACAGACACACACACACCATTTAAGAATACACACAAACACACACTTCTTTTACATGTGAATGGGCAGTCCCCTGTTTTCTTCCCTACTGAGGCTAGGAGATGGAGGGTGAGATTTGTGTCTGGTAAAATGCTTTTACATGAAATTAAAGATGCTAAGAGCCCTCAGAGTCTGAATCCTGGTTCTTGCTTTCTGGTCTGATCCTTTCTCATCACTGATCTCTCAAACCTTATCATATAACCACACACACACACACACACACACACACACACACACACACACACACACACACACACACACACACACACACACAGCAGGCAGACTCTTCTTTACAGAGCGGGTGAAGCCTATGCCCAGTCTCTTTTGCTCTCCATCTGTGAATTTCTGCCTGCCAGCCTGCTAGTAAAACCATTGCCTGTGCTTTCCCTGTGGAAAGTGGGTTAATACCTGCAGAAGGGAAGCAGATATACAAGACAAAACTGTACATTTGCAACAACAACAAAAAAAGCTGGAAATCCAAAATCTCCATATCCCCAGCTTTTGCTGACTTTTTTTGAAGCTTCGGGGGTCTCTTAAACCTGATCCTGAAAAATGCTGAGTCACAGCATAGAATCCTAGAGCTGGAAGAGACCATGTAGGCCCGTGGTGGCGAACCTTTGGCACTCCAGATGTTATGGACTACAATTCCCATCAGCCCCTGCCAGTATGGCCAATTGGCCATGCTGGTAGGGGCTGATGGGAATTGTAGTCCATAACATCTGAAGTGCCAAAGGTTCGCCACCACTGATGTAGGCCATCTAGTCCAACCCCCTGATCAATGCAGGATTCACCCAGACTCAGCATCCCAGACAAGTGTTTGTCCAGCCCAGGGGTAGGGAACCTGCGGCTCTCCAGATGTTCAGGAACTACAATTCCCATCAGCCCCTACCAGCATGGCCAATTGGCCATGCTGACAGAGGCTGATGGGAATTGTAGTTCCTGAACATCTGGAGAGCCGCAGGTTCCCTACCCCTGGTCCAGCCACTGTAAGGGGGGAGCTCACCACCTCCCTCAGCAGCTGATTCCACTGTTGCACAATTCTTCCTGTAAAATATTTTTCCCTGATACCAGTCAGGCCTTTTCTGCCTATAATTTATGCTCATGATTGCGACTCTTCTCCTGCGCTGCCAACAGGAACAGCTTCGGCCCTCCTCTACGTGACAGCCCTGCAAATATTTAAAGAGAGTGCACCTGATCCCCTACTCTCCCTCTCCTCTAGACTAAACATTCTCCAGGCCTTCCTCCTGGGGCTGGGTCTCCAGGCCCCTAATCATCCCCACTGCTCTCCTCTGCACCCACTCCCTTCTACCCACATCCTTTTCGAAGTGAACATGCCTATTCTATTAGGTGCTGTGGAACACGGGCAAGATAACAAACACTGCTGAAATTATCTTCTTTGTGGGCTTCCTAGAGGCACCTGGTTGGTTACTGTGTGAACAGACCTCTGGATTTGATGGGACTTAATTTGATCCAGTTGGGCTTTTCTTATGTTCTTATGTATCTGTGCTCAAGAGACTGCACAGCACTGCCTGAAAGCCAGCTAGTGCAAGCTAAGAGTTTGCCTCGGATATCCCTTGCAGGACAGACATAATGCCAGTCTTTTATGACACCATCTGTCTCCAGAATTTGTCTCCTTGAGTGTATTTCAGGAGGTCTCTTTTTTAACAGCAAGGCTTTCTGGGACAGAAGTTATCCTTGGATTCTTTTCCAGCCAGCCTCAATTCCTTGATGCCTCTCTGCATCAAATGTGAATCCACAGCAGCCCACCTCTCCCTACACAGGAGGCCAGGGAGTTATATGCCCACCAGCAGCTAACAATTTCCATGCATCACTGAGCAGGAATGTAGCTTTCCAAGGCATGAGCATGACAACAAAGGGTCCAAGACAACAAACACAGGTTACAAAAGCAACACAGGAGAACGTATCTTCATGCTGCCATGTATTCACCCTTGAGGGTTGTTTGCTTCCTTGGAGTCTTCCTTGAAGCAAATATTGAACAAATACAGGGAGCCCTTGGTCCATTAAGGTCAATATTGTCAACTCAGGTGGGCAGTGGCTCTCCAGAGATCTCACGGCAAGATCTTTCACATCACCTGCAACCTGATCTTTTCAACTGAAGATGCTAGGGGTTGAACCTAGCAGGTCCTACCACGGAGCCACAGCCCCTCCACTCTGTTATTTAATTATTTAACTTGCAGCCCACCCTTCCCCAGATGGGTTCTGAACAATTGACAACAGAAAAATAATCCAATCTTATTATATAATTGAGCAGCAAGTTCCCAATGATGAAGCAGAAAAGGCAAAGGACTCTGGGAGATGTAGTGCAGAGGGTGCCATTTCTTATGTACAGAGGGACTGATGGGACTACAACTCCCAGACTGCTTTTCACTCAGCCGCTAACACTTCTTAAAGCTCTGGAGTCCTCACAGGGCTATGCTATTCCTTGTCTGCGCCAACTCTACAGCAAGTCAGCAGCAAGCCCAGCAGCAGTGCATTGGCCAGGACTGACCAGGCTACCCTGCCCCAGGCTGCTTGGGGTGTGTGGGGATGCTCCGACGATGAGAGCAGGGCTGTGGGGAGAAGAGGCATCGCCCACCCAGAGCACTCCAGGCAAGCTGCCAGGAATTGGGCTGAGCCCGTGGGGGGAGAGTCACAGCAGGGCCAGAAAGAAAAAAGAAGAGCTAGGATAGCTGGCCAGAAAGAGAAAATGAAAGCTGGGGTAGGGGGGCAGCAGAAACATAAGCGAATTTCACACAGGCCAAATATAACGGGTGTAGCACACAATACAAGCAGCTTTTGGGCGGGGCGGGGGGGGACTTCACACAGGTCCCATCCCCAAAACGAGTTTGTCCCGTTTCATTTCCCTCAAGGCGGGATTTTTGAAAATCGCTAAACCAGCCGTTCTCTTGCAAAATCCCAGGTTGGAGCCGCTCCCATGTGAGCAGCCAGGCCGGAGGCGCTTCATTTCCCTCCCTTCCACCCATTCAGTGAAAGTGCCGCCCCATCCACCATCCCTCACCGGACGTCCCGTGCAGGTCACACAGCAGGTTGTGGGCAGATCCTCTGGGGAATTCTGTGAGGCTACAAAGTGCCCCAAGCAGTGAGAGTGTGACCCATCTACAGTGACACGCTCATTATTGCCCTGCCGCTGCAGGGAGGCCCCTTTTCCTTTTTCTGTTTATTTTATGTATGTTGCACGCGGTGGAAGCATTCTCAGGTGAAGCCGATGCGTGAGTGTTGGACGATAAAGGCATGGCTGCAAGGAGTTCATTTCTTCCATGCCTGTGGTGCGAGAGAATTTTTTAAAAAAAGAGAGAGAGAGAGAGAGAGAAGAGTCTCCATGCGAAGGTGCAAAAGCAACCTGGGGTGTTTCCATGGGCTCCAATTGCTGCCTGTGCAGCCACGTGTAAGAAGCAGGGGAAAAGGAAAACTGGTTCCTTTATAATGACTGCAACCCATTACATATTTGCTGTGTAAACCCACCTGAGAGAATAGAAAGTTGAGGTAGGAAGAGAGAAAGAAAGAGCTGGATTAAGTGGGCGGACAGAGAGGACTGGGGCGGCAGGGAAAGAAGGGAGCTGGGGTAATCTTAAGGAATGGCAGGATGGAGAGTGAGTGGCAGAGAAGAAGGGAGTAACAAGATCAGAAGAAAAAAGAGTCCCCTTTTATGGGTTCCCACTTGCTGGAGCCTGTTGTATTTTTCTCACACCCTGGCTCCCATCACTTCATTCTTCCTGCCTCCAAGCAAAGCCAAGATCCAGCTTTGCAAATGGAGTGTGTGTGCCCAATGGACTCCCCCCATCTTCATAGGCACCCCGCTGCTCCCCTTTGGCAATGCTGGGATGTTTGTGGGAGGTACAATTTCAGTGTTGGTGCTGAGGGCCCTGCCACATTTCTTTCCCTGAGACGATTAGCTTTTTAGAGCCTGTTGCATTTTTTTTGCACAACAGGCTTTATTCCTAGTAAAACAATAAGACCAATAGGCATCCCCATCCACATTTCAGCACCATTAAACATCAGCTTCTTCCCCCACTCCCAGCTGCGAAACAAGCACAAGGGCTGCTGCCGAGCACTCTCCACTGGCATTTTCATACAATTTCCTTTTTTAAAAAAAACCTGGGTTCTGTGTTATCAGACATTCATATCATGCTGCCCAAACTCCCAGTGGGGTTGCTTTCCAACAGCCTATCAGCAGCTGCATTGTACCCTCGGAATCCACCAGAGCCATGTCATGCAGCCTCATAATGGTTCTTCCTGGGATAGCTTGACCTAGGACCTTGCCCACCACCGGGGCTTGTAGATGGTGGTCAGGCTGATCTGACCAAACCTGTAGCAATAAAATTCCCCACCAGGGAGCAAACTCAGTGGCCATTAAGGAGGCTCTGGGTCAGTGATAGCGAACCTTTTCGAGACCAAGAGCCCAAACTGCAACCCAAAACCCACTTATTTATCGCAAAGTGCCAACACAGCAATGTAACCTGAATACTGAGGTTTTACTTTAGAAAAAATGGTTGACTCCACTCTGCACCTCTCTAGCATCTCCGCCTCCTCTGCCTCTGCCCCCACTTCGGGCAGCAGCCACCCGGCACAGGCCCCAGGCCCGCCAGTTGAGTCCTCCCTGCTTGCTGCAGTGCACTCACATCATGCCCAGCGGCCCAGACGAGCCTAGATGTTTGTGTGGGGCAATTTTCTGCCCCCCCCCACATGATGAACTCTGTGTGTGCGTGTCCACAAAGAGGGTTTCTGAGTGGCCATGGCGCGCTATAAGTTAATACACACCACTTTGCTCTGGGTATTCCTTGAGAAACTCTAGTCTATTGATCAAATGATATATGATTGAATGACAGCTGCCAAATTGTTGACAGCCAAAACACTTGAAGAGCTCTAGAATGCTTAATATTAGAATATGAATTCAAGAAGTGCGGTATCTATTGAAATTATCCTGACTCACAGAACTACTATGAATAAAAGATTGGAGGTGGTGGTAAATAACCTTTTTTTAAAAAAAAAAAAGTGCTGGAAATCTCTTAGATTTTTGGCACCAAAAACTTGGCCTAGGTATTGATTTCTACAGTTGCTTTTATTTTTTTGTAATATATTACACTATAAAATAGATGCATAATCACTGCCTATAGAAGGTAATAAGAAAATGTGTTGAATGTTTAGTATTTGTGTTACACATTACGTTTTGTGAGTATGTGTGTTGTGAAATAACAATAAAAGAATATATATTAAAAAGCAAGAATCTCCCCAGTCTAGAAGTTGAGACTTTTTTCTTTTATTTCCTATTTCTTTTTCACTTCCTCCTTTTTGAGCATTTCTTGTCAGCTCTTGGTGTCTGTTTTTGCTTGTCTCCATCATTTTGCAGGCAGGCAGGCAGGCAGGCAGGCAGGCAGGAAGGAAGGAAAAAGAAGGAAGGACAGAAGGAAAAAGAAGGAAGGAAGGAAGGAAGAAGGAAGGAAAGGAAAAAGGAAGAAGGAAAGAAGGAAGAAGGAAGGAAGGAAGGAAAGGAAAGGAAAAAGAAGGAAGGAAGGAAGGAAGGAAGGAAAGAAAGAAAGAAGGAAGGAAGGAAGGAAGGAAGGAAAGGAAGGAAGGAAGGAAGAGGAAGGAAGGAAGGAAGGAAGAAGAGGAAGATGATGAAAGGAAGGAAGGAAGGAAGGAAGGAAGGAAGGAAGGAAGGAAGTGGATCTCAACTCCAGCTGCACAGCAGGGAACCCACCTCTCTGTTCCCAGCCATAGTTGTCAAAAAATATGAAGAGAAGTTAATCATCAAATGTAGGAAACAATGAAAAGAGGAGTAGTAGCTATATTTCTCCTCCCCGACAAAGAGGGCAGAGCAGAATTGGTAGGTACTGGAGATGGGGCTGGGGGGGGGCTACGGGGAAGGCTAGGGGTGGGGCGGTGAGGAAGGACGGTTGCTTTGTTTTATTGATTTAAAAAAACCCCACACACACATATCCCAGAGGCGCCAAAAAGCACAGGGCAATGATTAATGTCCCCTCAGAAAAAGAAATTATATAGAATAAATTAAACTACTGTGGCAGCAAATTGAAAAATAAGGATGTAAATGAGGTTTGAATACTTAATATCTGAAGAGAGGAAGCTAGTCAGGGGCCTGGAAAGAGTGAACTGATTTTGTTTGGGCCAGTACATGTTAGCCCTTGTGATGGGAGTAGGACAGAGGGGCTTGTTGGGGGGAATACAACTCCTACTCCATCTCCATCTAGGTCAGAAAATTGGATCTCTCTCTTTCCTCAGGCTTTACTGGGGTAAACTGGAGTTACCCTCATTAGGTTTTTACCTACCTCTAAGAGCAAGGATACCCAAATCCTCCCTCAGCAAACTTTTCCTGGGCAAGCAAGCAAGGTTCTTTCCCCTCTTGTAAAGTTGCCAGCTCAGGTTTGGGAAATTCCTGGAGACTTGGGAGCAAGAGGGGGAGTATAATACCATACAGTTCATCCTCCAAAGGAGCCATTTTCTCCAGGGGAACTCTCAGGCCCAACGTGGGGACTGTCAACCTGGTCTCTAGGACCTGCCGCACTGCTGTTAACTTTAAACCCAGGTGGCAGCACTAGTAGCCGCATCATGGCTCAAGAGAGGCCTTACGATTTATTCGAAAGTGCACGATGGTGGACCTACGCCACAGATGACCTGACTGCGGGCCTCTGACTTCCCACCTAACGTAAGCGAGCCATCCTAAGCGCTTCCCCACCAAAGTCAACTCCCAATCACGCCTTAACAGGACTGCACCCGGAGCTAATAGCGGGACCCAGATGAACTTCGCCGCTTCTTTCTCATACAGGTGGGCTCCCTACATGGAGGAGTTCATAGCCAGCGGATTTCGGACCGGACCGGGGCATGAATAATTCAAACCTAGGGGACTGGCAACTGAGAGGGAGGTTGCAGCCGAACTGGTTGGTGGGCCTCGTGGGAAACCAACACGAGCGAACTCTACAATCTAGAGAGCAGTTTTCTCCTGGCTTTGCGACTCGCTATCTCGAGGATCCGTTGACTGAAGAAAAAAGCCCGGGCCTCACTACAACGACTAAGACAAAGGGACCCGTTACATCAGCGACTTCGCAGCAGAGTTTCGCAGACTCGCCAGCAGCCTCCGAGGGTGGCCGGAACTAGTCCTGGTACAACTGTTCAAGGACGCCCTCCACCCGAAGATTCTGCAGTGGAGCCTAATCAACGGAGATCCAGGAACACTGATGGAATGGATCCGGAGAGCAGGGGAGGCTGAATTGAGAACTGGCCAGGTAGAACAGTCGAGCACCAATGGAACCGAGCTCAATGCCTTCCGAATCGCCCGACCCATCTGCCCACCAATGAGAGGAGCCCTCAGCCGGGGGTCTCCGACAACAGCCGCACACACCATCGCCGCCTGGGCCTCTGCCTCGACTGTGGGGGGGAGGGCCACTTCGCCGCGTCATGCCCGGAGCGCCGCACTCAACCTGCACCAGGGGGCAGCCACAGCCGGCCCCACTCAAAAATCCCAACGCCGGCCCAGAAACCCGCAGTGCACCCACCCTCCATGACGGCGTCAGTCGCCCACCGCCTGGGCTACAATTCGGTAGGCGCATCGAAGTTGACTTTCGGAGAGCTCAACGGTCTCGGACTACGAACCGGTGGGAAATGAGAACGACCTGGCATGAGGAGTGCTGATGCCCAGGTCACACCAGCAGGCGCAACGACCCGGGTGAGTGCCCTCACCACCAAGCCAATAGTGGTCTCGGTTACACTATCAGTCCCGAGATCCCCGAGTACTACCCGCTCAGATGCCCTCATTGACTCTGGGTGCTCACGCTGCCTAATCCACCCCGACCTGGTAGAAGTGCTGGGCCTCCGGGTTGGTCGTAATCCAAAGAACCCCATTCGCTGGAGCAAATGGATGGATCTTTGTTGTGGGGGATCCTGCGCCAATAATAATAAATCCAGAGCTAGTGACTGCTTCTATGCGGGCTTCATTGAATCCGCCCGTAATTTGTGGTGGGCCAAATTGAAAAAGTTGCCTTGTACTGGGCATGCCTTGGCTGGCTCGCCACAACCCAGTTATCAAGTGGTCAGAACACCGAGTACTCCTCCCCGAGCGCACCTGCCAAGGTGGGCGGTAACGACTTTCAGCCCGCGAGCAAGCTTTTCATCGGGTAATCCACTCACTCTCCGCTGGTGTTCCCCCTCCCTACCGGGACTTGGCTAATGTGTTTGATGAGCAGGAATGCGACAAACTCCCGCCCCACCAGAGCACCGACTGCTCCATAGAACTGATCCCGGGGGCACAACTTTCAAAGGGGAGGATTTATCAAATGAGCCCCAGGGAACTTGACGCTTTGCAGGAGTTCCTAGATAAGAACCTTGCTAGGGGTTTCATCAAGGCCACGACTTCACACATGGGAGCCCCGGTTTTGTTCCGGAAAAAGAAGGATGGGACCCTACACCTTTGCACGAACTACTGGGGCCTCAACGCCGTGTCGAGATCTAACAAATACCCCTTCCCGCTAATCAAGGATCTTTGGGGGCATTTGGCGAAGGGGCGTATCTTCACGAAATTGGATCTGCACGAGGCATACTTCCGTGTTCGCATCGCGGAGGGCCACAAACATCTCACTGCCTTCAACACCCCCCTGGGCCAGTTTGAATATCTGGGTGATGCTAATCTCGATTAAGTGGGGCCCCCGGGTGTTTATGAATGTGGATCAACGAGGCACTACACACAATTCTTTTCTAAAGGGAGTCGCATCGTAATTTGGATGATGTCCCTATTTACCTCGGGATAATATGGCATTAGCACGCGACACTGCATTGCGCGACGGTACCGACGCCTCACCGACCACGAATTTACAGCGAACCTCTCAAGTCGCGAAGCTCTCACAGAGACCGGGTGGACTTCCTGGGATATCAGATCTCAGGGCGGGGGTGGAGATGGACCTGGGCAAGGTGCAAGCAGTCATCGACTGGCCGGCTCCCTGCACCTGCAGGCACCTTCAGTCATTCCTTGGCTTCGCCAACTTTTATAGGGACTTCATCCCAGACTTTGCTTCCATCGCAGTCCCCCTCACAGATCTCCTTCGCACAAAGGGGGCCGGACCGGGAGGGGGCGGCTGGGGGCTTCCATTGATTGGTCCCCTGCCTGCCAGATGGCTTTCCAGACCCTGAAGACTGCTTTCACGACGGAGCCTGTCCTGGTCCATGCCGATCCGAACAAACAGTTTATCGTGCACGTTGACGCATCCAACGCGGCTATGGGGAGCTGCTCCTACTACAGAGGGGAGAATGGGAAACCTCTACATGCCTGGGCGCTTTTCCAGCGTCTCTATAAGTTCTCTGGGTCCGAATCTCGAATTGGATGGTGGGGGGACAAAAGGGGAGACGGAGTCGCGATCCGCCATGCCTTGGCGATGGCAAGTATGCACACTGGCTGGAGGGAGCTCCTCCCTGCCGCTCGAGGCCTGGACAAGACCATAAGAATCTGGCTTTTTTTTTTTCCAAAGAAATCCCCCCAGTCGACTCTCCTCGCCAAACAACTGGCGGCTATTGACTTCTTTGCCAGGTTTAATTTCACTCCTGAACTTTTTCCCGGAAAGAGAGCAACCTGTTACGGGGACGCCTTCTCTGTCTCCTGGACTCCTCCCGCTGGGAGAGCGGCTGACCCCATTGGGATGGTGTTCTCCCCCTCTCAACTTGGCCTGCAGGCGGTCACCAGATCTTGCACCAAGCCATGAGGCTTCTAGTCCGGCGTTAAGCCAACCTCGCCTTCGGCCTCTTGAGGTGGATCTCTTGCATGCTCGGCTTACGTCCATCCCTACTCGCAGATCAGGAGAGGCTGGCGCTCTCACCGAGCAGGAGGAGGCCTTTGCGGAGGGGGGGGGGGGGCGTTTACATCCCGCTAATTCTGCATGGGGAGAATCCTCGGGCCCGGTTGCCATCACGATGCCAAGTCAAGTCGGCACAGGCTGGGGAGCCGATCAAGACTCTCCACCTAATGAGATGGCAATTCTGGTGGCCCTCCCTCCGCAAGGATGTAGCCCAGCATTACATAGCGGGGTGCCCAACTCCGGGCCGCCAAGAATGTAACCACAGGGAGGCAGCTCTGGTTGTTGCAACCTCCCAGCCCTGACGCCCGTATGCGCTCTATGGACTTTATCACTACCGACCTGCCGGCCAGCAGGAGGAAACAGCTGTTTGGGTAGTTGTGGACCTTTTCTCCCAAACAGGCTTCACTTTTATTCCCTGCAAAGGGACCCCCCGGCCGCTCCAAAACTGGCATGCATGTTCCGCCCCACATCTACCGGCCACACGGGCCCCCCCCCCCCCCGCAAAAAATCATCTGGCCACAGTTTGTCCCCGGAGTTCAGCAAACTGCTGGTAGTAAACTGGGACTCTCGTTGGCATACCACATGGCATCCAATGGCCAAACCGAGAGTGTTAACGGCATTCTGGAGCAGTATCTCCACTGCTATGTAAACAGGCATAACGACGACTGGGCGCCCCTCCTCCCCTTCGCAGAATATGCCTACTAACAACTTAGCTGCGCACCTGTTATCAAAAGTACAAAAGCCCTTTCAAAATCATCTATGGGCATGACAATGGGCCTTTCCCCCAGGAGGGGGAGCCCGCAAACAGGCCACCGGACCTGCTAGAATGGGTTACCTCCCTACGTGACACATGGACCGCAGCATTGGAGTCTTTAACTGCCGCTAAGAGGCAGACTACCTAAGCGCTTCATGGACTGTAGCGATACGCCCGTGGACTACAAGGCGGGCGACGGTGCTTAATTCTTATCCACTTCCAGGAACCTAAAAAAAAAAAGGGGCCTCCCGGGCACCTGGAAATCTGGGAGCCTGGTTCATCGGACCTTATTGCGTCTTTTGATTCATCAACCCAGTCGCAGTTGAACTCGAGCTCCCAAAAACACTTGCCCATGTGCAATTCAGTATTTCACATCAGCCTTCTGAAGAAGGCTGCCCTCTGTGACAACTTCGCACTTTCGGATGAGTCGCCACCGGAAGTGGTACATAGTCAATGGCGAAGTACACCAGGAGGTTGCCGCCATTGTGGACTCATGACTGCACAGGGGATGCTGCAATATCTGGTCGAAAGTGGAAGCGATTCCTCCCCCCCTGGCTACAACGAGTGGGTGGGCACAACATACGCTGCAGCTCTGGCGCCTCCAGACCTTCCATCGAATCCTACTCCTAATAAACAAGGTTGGGAGGGGCCTTAAAGGGGATGTGGATGTCAGGGTTAAGTGACCTCTGCCAAGTTTCTGTTTCGGTATTAAGTTTCTGTTTCCCCAGTTATGCCTGTTCCTTCACTGGGAGGACGCTAACAACTCCTATATATATATCGGACCCGAGGGCAAGAACCCTCGAAGTTCCAGCACCCTGTATCTTAGGGCAACACAATTCAATAAAGTTTGTTCCTTTGTTTCAAAATCAACTTTGTCTGAGTGTGTCCAGCCTTAGACATGCCAGCATAGCCAATGCTGGCAGGGGCTGATGGAATTTGTAGTCCATTAACATCTGGAGATGCCGCTCGGCAGGTTGCAGACCCCTGGACTAGACAATGCTACTGCGACAATGGATTTGTTATTGGTTGATTGACCAAACTCAAAGGGTGCTCACTAATAGCTCATCTCCATCCTGGAGAGAAGTGACTAGTGGGGTGCCACAGGGTCCTGTCCTGCTCCCAGTGCTATTCAATATTTTTATCAACTACTTGGATGCTGGAATAGAAGGCATGCTAATCAAATTTGCAGATTACATAACATTAGAAAGGGTAACTAATATCCCAGACGACAGAGTCAAAATTCAAAATGACCTGGACAGATTAGAGAGCTGGATCAAAACAAGCTCCTCTATGGAGCACCTATTTGGATCGGAGCTATAAACAAAAATATAAACACAGCCCAGTCCCGTTTCTTCCACAAAATTCATGGGCTTACCAAATTGTGTTTCATATGCCTTTAAACCCTATGCTTCAGAACTCAGGCAAAATATCATATGCCACGCATGGCCCACCGGTTGAGAACTGTCAGATACTGGCCCTACCGTGATCCACCATTTGCAGGATCACTCCAGCTTGTTACACCTCATGCTTTCCGACTGCAAATTCTAGGTGGCTGAAACTAGTTGAGGGAAAAAATCAACACTCTTGGCTTTCATTAGAGTCGCTAGTCCCTTCTTTCCCTATCATCAGAAGCATACATATAGCTGCTTGAAACCTAAGCCATTAGAACAAGAGTATCGATTTGACAACAGCTGCAGGAAAAGCGTGTTCCCCCTGACCCTGCTTATTCCAATTGAACAAGGACACATGGCCAATTTATTTACAGTGGATCACCAACCCTAAATTAAGAAAGAGCTTTAACACTGGCCAGATTCACCCTAACGCCTTCTATGCCTTGCTCTATGGCAGAATATCAACAAATTGATAAACAGATGGTGCTTACAGGTCCCATCTGCAATATGGGTCAAGGTGGAGACACACTTCGATCATACCACTCTTTCATTGTGTAAGGCTGCAACTGTGAATGTCACACCTGTACTGATCCCATTGCTGTATAACAATCTAACTGGTGCTCGTAAGATACCTATGCGTTTGAGCAACATGGATCTCACAGTGTGTGAGAATGTACCAAAATTTCTGCTAACAATAATAGATGACGTAGTCTAGATGAATACCAACCAATGTCTATGTATTATGACCGCGCATATTAGCCAGCATAATTTTGCTAGCTTCTGCTTCAGTATCCGATGACGCTTAAGTGAGTTAATCCTAAAGCTGAAGGAATGTCCTATAGTTACAGAAGGACCATGTATATATTTTAGTATTTAGTATTTTTTAGTACCAGGTGTCTATAATCAGAGCAATAATGGGCAAATTTTGTATGCTGATTTTGTATGTTTATTCTATGCCAATAAAGGCTTGTGACTGGATCAAAACAAACAAAATGAATTTCAACAGAGATAAATGTAAGATACTCTATACTTAGGCAGAAAAAATGAAATGCACAGATATAGGATTGCTTGACAATACTACATGTGAAAGGGATCTGGGAGTCTTAGTAGACCAGTGGTGTGATGTGGCAGCCAAGAAAGCCAATGCAATTGTGGGCTGCAAGACAATAGGAGCATAGTAACGTCTAGATCAGGGGGTCTGCAACCTTTACGCTCAAGGCATCGCTTGGACCCATTTTTCCACGGAAAGAAAACACATAGAGCACTAAAATACTTTTTGACATTTAAAATGAAGATAACACTGTGTATTTTAAGTTTATTTACCTTTACACTTTGTATAAAACAATTATGGCATTATTTGCTTATGAAATCCATGAAGTGCTACAGAGAAAAATATTTTTATTTATGTAAAGAACACATTTTTAACATTTTGAACTTTTAAAAGAAAATAAATAAAAATTAACAAAAATATTGACTCCAAACGGTGACCTGACACCCCCCCAATAATAATACCCGCAATCTCCAGCCACAGGCTGCTGCCTTGCACCTGCCTCATCCCACCATGGGTGCTCTGGGGGGAGGGTTAGCCTTGCTTGATGGTGGTGGCGGGCGCTTTCTGCAGAAAGATCTTCCCTCCCATGGCAGAGCTGAGAGCTCCCAGGCTCTGCTATGAAGGGAAAGAGGCTGTAGAAGCCGCCGCTGCCCCTCGTATGGGCTAAACGCCACCCAGAGAAGCTGGGGGCAGGGCAGGGAGACCAGCGGCCAGAGCCACCCTCCCTCCCCTCCCTCCCTCCCTCCCTCCTCCTTCCCAGGACACCCCCCCCGCTAATGATCAAGCAGGCCACGGAAGAGCTGTTTGCCTGGCTCAGCCCCTGTTTCTTTACGTTTGGGAGGCGGTTCCCAGCCTGCTCGACGGGGTAGCTGGCCGGAGGCTTCTGCAGCCTCTTTCCCGCCATGGCAGAGCTGAGAGTTCCCCAGCTCTGCCATGGCGGGAAAGAGGCTGCAGAAGCCGCCGCTACCCTCGTCAAGGGCCAAACTGGCGATCTCAAGCCAGAGCAGCCGACTAGGAGCAGGAGACTGGCGCTTCAGGCCACCCCTCCCTTTCTCCCAAAACAGTGGACCGGACACCTGCCGCTGCCGCTTTTCTCTCCCCTCTTTTGCAAAGGGGATTCCCCACTCCCCAGGGAAGGGCCGGAGCCAGCACCTCACAAGCCTCGAAGAGCCGCTTATGGAAGCTCATGAGTCATGTGAGGTTCCCCACCCCCCGGCTCCAGATCAAGGGATGTACCGTATGCGAAGTGGTGATATTTGCCCAGGGACATGGGGTCACCCATGTCCCCAGGCACAGCTAATCTGGTCAAGGGGGGCACAAAATCGGTTCCCCACATGACCAGATGCCTTCCGACCCAGCTGCTGCTGCACCTGTGCAAGTTTCTCTTATGCTGTGGCTGCTGGTCCGGGAAGAGGAGTTGGCCGAGCTCTTACTTGCAAATAAACATTTTTAAAAGTAAGCACTTACTGAAGGGTAAGCCCTGCTTACTCGCGAGTTGGGCTCCAGCCCCTCTTCTTGGCCCAGCAGTGCAGAGAAAGTCATGCCTGCCTGCTGGGCCAGGAAGAGGGGCTGGCTGGCCCCGACACCTCTTCCTGGTCCAACAGCTCAGGCACAAGAGAAAGTCATGCTGAGGCTGCTGGGCCGGGAAGAGGGGCTGGACCCAGCTCTTACTCATGAGTAAGTGCTTTTAAAGTAAGTGCTGACTCATGAATAAGCCATGCTATTCAAGACCAGGCTCCAGCCCCTTCCTGGAGTCTGAGAAGCAGCCAGGGTGCGAGAGAAAGTCGCACCTTGGCTGCTGGGCCGGGAAGAAGGGCTGGAGTCAGATTGATGAGTAAGCAGTGCTTACAGGGGTGGCACCCAGAGGGGTTTTTGCCTCCAGGCACCATGGGGCTCCCATACGCCTCTGATTGTACCTCTCTGTACTGCATTGGTCAGACCTCACCTGGAATACTGTCTGAGCACTGCAATTCAAGAAAGATATTGACAAGCTGGAATGGGTACAGAGGAGGGCAACCAAAATGGTAAAAGGTCTGGAATCCATGCCCTATCAGGAGAGACTTAGGGATATGGGTATATTTAGTTTGGTGAAGAGAAGGTTGAGAGGTGACATGAGAGTCATGTTTAGATATTTGAAGGGATGTCATGTTGGTGAAGGAGCAAGCTTGTTTTCTGCTGCTCGGGAGACTAGGACCAGGAATAATGAGTTAAAGGTGAAGGAAAAGAGATTCCACCTAAACATCAGGAAAAACCTCCGGAGAGTGTTCGAGGAAACAGAGTGTGACAAGCTGCTGCCCCACCATAAGACTGACTGTTAGATCGAATTACTGCCCAGTGCTAAGCTCCCGAAAAGCTGTCTTTACCCCCATGAGTCCGTCAGAAGCCCTGGTGCTTCAGGAGTTTTTGGACAAAAACTTGAAATGGGGCTTCATAAAGAGGGTGTAAGGAATTCCAACGAGGCAGAAATAAAAGGCTTTTGGGTGAAAGACCATTTATTCAGACATCTTAGAAAGCTCACACACAGGCGACATGACAGAGACGGCCTTCCCAACAGACCACAGGTAAGTTATAACCCCCTCGGCCCCATCCCCTCCGCGGTGTTCCCCCCAGTCCCATTCTCATGGGAACGGATTCTCATCTACAGCTCTTAAGAGATAAGCCCTCTAACAGTGTGGTTACAGTGATTCTGGCCCGTCACTCGCGCCAGGAAACTCAGTCAAGGCCAAACGGCTGTGAAGAGATTCCAGCACCACTGAGATCTTTACATTCTGCCTCTCCTAAGAAAAAAACCTTCCCCTGGTTTCAGTGGAAAAGCACGATGAAAAGCAGAAATAAGGAGGGGGCATCGATATTTTCCCATCAATACACCCATTGATTATGGCCGGAAGAATATCCCACCCAAGAAACTAAATACTGTAAGCGTTCGCTTATGACAAAGCGAGAGTCCAGAATAGCATCAATTTCATAGGTAGCTTGTGGCCATCCAATCATGGTCGGTGCGGGTCTCTCCGAGGGTCGTACCAGGCATCGAAGCCGGAGCCTCAACTTGGAGCAAACTAGAATGAAAGACTGGGATGATATGTACTTTTAAGGAATTGAAGGCAGTTCTAAACGAGAGCAGTAACATCATTGAAGTCACTTTTTTGTAATCCTAAACGGACCCACAAATTTCTTTTTGCCTAGCTTTGGAATATTTGTGAACGGCATCTCTAAGGTTCTTGCAGACAAATAGACCCAAGCCCCTACACGAAAGGAAAGTCAGAACGATGTTTATCCAGCCTGAAACTTTTGAGAGTCCTTGGCTTGTTGTAGGGCAGTCTGGACCTTTCCCACCCCTCAGCCAGGGATGAAATCCATTGATTGAACTCAGGAGGATGCAGCGCCTCAATTGGGCAGATTGGGGCAGTGGTGGGAAAGAACGACCAGACACAATTTCAAAGGGAGTCTTCTGTGGTGCTGCTATGAATGGCATTGTTGTAAGCGTGACTCCATAAATGGAATTAAATGCGCACCAATTGTCTTGATGGTAGTTAGTGCTTAACAACGTGAATACTCGCTCTATAGAGTTCTGTTCGCCTCTCTGACTCACCGGCCACTTTGAACATGGTAGGGGATGTAACCGCCGGGTGGTTCCCAACAAGTCCAGGAAAGCCTTCCAAAATTTGAAATGAATTGGGGCCTCAGCGTCGACACCACCTTGGTAATGGAGTGTATTATGATATGTTGATAAAACAACCGCCAGTTTTCGGGCAGAGGAATGGTGGTGCAGGGGATGAAATGTGCTTGTTTGGGAGAACAGGCCCACCACCACCCATAAAACAGTGTTTCCCCTGGCTTCCGCAACCGGCAATAAAATCCATTGAAATAACTCCCAGAGCCGAGGCTTAATGGGAGAGGTTTTAGAAGGCCATGGGGTTTTCCGGATGGGCTTGCTTCCTCGTGACAGACTGTGCATCCCTTGATATAAGTCTCAATGTCTTTGCGCATGGTGCGCCACCAGAACTGGCGCAAGGGCCAGGTGTGTAGCGCTTTTGAGGAAGCCAAAATGTCCAGCCGCATCTGGCATCGCGGGCAAGCTTCGAGAACCCGCTACGGCGGGGAGGCACGTATTCAACACTGCTTCCAAACGCCATCCTCCAGGCGCACTTGGGAGTCTCCTTCCTCCTCGCTGGGAAAGTTCGCGGAGCCCCGCCTCCTCGAGTTCCCCCAGGAAGGGGGAGACGATGTTCGGAACGGGCGAAGGGGGAGGAGATGTGGAGGTCTGCAATCGAGTGACAGCTAATCCCAGTTGGGAGGGGGAGAGAACGGTGCGCTGGATCTTCAGTAATGAAGAACCGCCCCCCTCCCCGGGAAGCACGAGACAGCGCATCAGCCAGTTTATTAGTTTTTCCAGGAAAAAAATGAACTGTGAAGGAGAAGCGGGAGAAAAAATCAGCCTAACGTAGTTGCTTCAAGCGGGATTTTGAGAGGGGGGGTGGAGAGGGCGGCCAAATTCTTATGATCCGACTCAAACCTGGAAGGGGTGTTTAGTCCCCCTCAAGACAGTGCCGCCACGTGCACAGCGCCACTTTAATAGCCGCAGTCTCTTTATCACCCACGGTCCAGTTGAGTTCAGGGCCAGAAAACTTTTTTGAGCAAGTAAGCACACGGCACAAATTTTCCATCTTTATTTTTTCTGCAAGAGTGGCTGGCGCCGAAAGTTTTGTCCGATGCATCCGATCGCGGAACTACGAAAGGAAGGTCAGGGTCGGAGTGTTTTAAAATGGGCTCGGTAGTGAAAGCTGACTTCAATTGCTGGAATGCCGCTTTTTGACATTCCTGGAGACCAAGTGGGAGGGGAGCTCCGCTGGCTTGGCAGGCAGCCTGAAAACCCTTGCCTTTGGTGCGTAAAAAGATCTGTGGAGTGGAAGGGCTAGTTTGGCAAATTGGGTATGAAATCACGATAGAAATTGGCAAAGCCAAGGAAGGACTGCAGTTCCTTTCTGTTGGTGGGGGCCGGCCATTGGAGTACTGGGCGCGTCTACTTCTCGCAGAGGATCCATTTTAAGCCTTCGGTGAGATCCGATAGCCTAAATAGTCTATGGAGGACTGATGAAAACAGCACTTTGACAATTTCGTAAGAGAGAGTTGTCAAGCAAAACGCTTGTAATACCCTCACTCTAACCAGGGTTTCATGTGCTCTTCCATAGTTTGTGAATAAATCGTAAAACATCATCTAAGTAATACACGACTACTACACCTTTATACAATAAATCTTGCAAAAAACTTCATTGATAAGGGCCATAAAGTTCGGTGCTCCGGCCAAACCGAATGGCATTATTAAGTATTCATATTGTCCAAATTTGGTATTAAACGCTGTTAAATGTTCATAGCCTTCTGCAATTTCTGACCCCTGTAATAAGCCTCTCTTAAATCCAACTTAGTAATCCTGCCCTTGCCCAGTGCATCTAAGAGGTCTTTTGATTAAGGGCAAGGGATATTTATTAGACATAGAAAACAGCATTTAATCCACGGTAACGTCGCGTACAAAGTCTCAAAGAGCTCATCTTTTCTTTACAAACAAGTAGGAACAGGGGCAGCATGGGTGTGTTTGGTAGCTCGCTGAGGCGCAATCCTCGAGCCAGATTCTTATCTAAGAAAGCACGGAGCTCCTTTTCTTCTCGGTGGGGCTCATGATAGATTCTACCTTTGGGCAGTTGAGCTCCGGGCTGTAAGATGATTTTGCAATCGGTATCCCCGGATGGGGGCAACTGATCGCATTCCTGTTCCTTCTGAAACACTCTGGCCAAGTCTTTATAAAGCTTGTGGGATTTCGCTGGGATTAGGAGTCACCGATCGGTGCAATGCGCTTGAAGCTCAACGGTTCAATGTCATTTGGAGGTGAAGTTTCCCCACTTACAATGCTCCCCGCAGGGGGGGGTCAGGTGAATTCTATAATTCGCTCTTTTCCAAATGATATTTGGCTCATGTAATAACGTAACCATGGCATGCCCAAGACAATGGAGTGTTTGGCTACTGGAGCAAGAACGAAACTAATCTTTTCCCAATGGTCATGCGAACGGAGAAAAAACGTCGGTTGCGCTTTTGAATCGGGCTGGACCTCAGTCCCTCGAAAGTGGGCTGCCATCCATTTGGGTAAACGGGATGGGCTTCGCCAGGAATTTGGTCTAAGCTAAGGGCTGCTTCCTCAGCCACCTGTGGTCGCATTAAACAGTGGGGAGCAGCCAGAGTCAACGCAGGGCGAGGCTAAGGAGAGACGTGGTATGCCTTGGTGCAGGGTTGGCTAAAGAGGCTTCTGAATAGTACCATGGGCGCGCTGCCTTCAATTCTCACCGACCCATCCGAGTAGGACCCATGTCCAAGGGCATGCTGAAGATAGGCACACCGCCATCTCCTCCTCCCTCGGTCCTCCTCGACATGGCGGCCTTGGACGAGCCAGTTGGGGGAGTGACCAGACTTCCGTGGAGGCTTGGCAGCGGGGTGCGGGAGACCGGGACGGGCGGGCTTCTGTTTCTTGGGGCAGTTGGCAGCCAGATGGCCAGTGGACCGCCACAATAGAGGTATTAATCCCAAACGGGCGGGCGGGCGGCCAGATGTGGTCTCGGGTGGAGACGTGGGTGAGCTTGGCTTATTCGCGAAAGTGCAGGGGCAACCTGTGAGGTGGTTCTTTCGGACGCTGGCGCCGCCCCGCATCGAAAGCGTAATCCAGGACGTGGGCAATAGCCACTTGTGAACTCCAGATCAATCCACTCCAGCGACGGGTGGCGCTGAATGCGATGAGGAGTACTGCGTTTCCCGGTTTGGTGCATTCATAGCTCCTCCTCGGCGAAGTATTCACATTTCATGCGCTCAGGCCAGTCAGGAGGAAGTTTAGTAGTTGCCGCATCGCAAATTCTCGGGCAAATTCGCAAAAGAGCTGCTGCCCTGTTGAATGGACTTTATGGTGCTTAATGGCTTCGCTCTCAGCATCCGATCTTGGAAGCGGCACGTAAGCGCTTGAAGAAATGCAGCCACTGGAAGCGAAGTATCATCCCGCTTTGCAATTCGTGAAGAGTCACAAGTCAGCCAGCTGCCACTTCCCATCCAAGACGGACCCGATGTCCCGTGATTTTTCACGTTCAGTAACGGCATACAGATCATCAAATTCCTCCATATGTGCGCCGCTAAGTTGCAGAATGAAGCTAAGGGAGTCAGTTAGAGGCAACCGCCGAAGCGGTCGGCAGGGATGGGAGGCCTATAATATCCTCTCTTTCAACAGCTCTTTGGAGCTCGCTGGGGCTTGGTGGGTTGCACTGGCTGGGGCGGTGGGGCTGGGAGAGCAGGAGCTGGTCGGGTACTCACCGGGTGGAGGAGGCAGAGCTGGAGCTCCAGCAGGCTTCGTCCCCTTCCGGCTTTTGAGGAAAAGGAGTCGCAGCAGGATGCTGAGACCGGCGAGGGGATCAAGTAGGGCCTTGTAGCTGCCGCACATCCCATGGCAGGGCGCGGTGGCGGGCTTCTGGTTAAGTTGTAAGCACCGCACTGGCTCGTATTTTCATCGTGATCTCAAGCTGCTTCCTCAGCCTCCTGTTCCAAGGCAGCCAAATCTCTCTTATGGCGCAGTTAAGGCATCTTGCGCGCATGTAGGGCCGTTTTTTCACGCAACATCCAGTTTTTTTGCTTGGTTCTCATCACGCTGAATGGCCGCGAGTCAGCTCGCCTGGGCGCTTGATGGCCCTTAATGCTTTCGCGCATTGGCGCTTCCAGATCCATCTTGGAGCGATCCAGGACCTTGTCATGAATCGATAAGTTCTGCTTTGGTACTTCGCCGCTGCAACGCTTCCTTGGCCCTCGGCGTTTCTTAACTTCAAGGCTGTTGGACGCCTCTGGCGTTGTTGTTCTCGGTCCCTTTGCAGGCATTCACTTCCATACTTTTGCAGCTGTTCGCGTTTCCTCCTCCCAGAGCCTGCGTTCGTCCCATGCTTCCTTGGCATCGCGGTAAAGTTCGGCACACTTCCATCGCCCCAGCTTTCGGACGGGAGGGGGAAATAGGATCTGGATGGGGAGTCTTCTTCGGATTCCCCCCTCCTCCGGATGGTGCAACTCTTCCGACTCCTCCGACGCTCCAACAGGGCTTCTTGCACATCGGTAGCCACCGGCCCGACTGGAAATCCTGATTGGGAACCGCACGGAAACCCTCCCCAATAATCCTGCATCCTGATCTCGCATAGTGCGTCCCGTTTCAACTGTGGATTTGGGACTGGCTCCGGTGCTGTGCCACAGCGGGTCTTTTGGGAGCCGAAGTTTCTCTCGAAGTAGGAGTCAAGCGAACCGCTCAATCGACCTCCTGGTGTGGCTGCATGAAGTGTAGCTCAGATCCATCTCTTTTCCTGGAGACAGGTTGCATCTGGGGTTTGTAATCCACACGGACACGGGTGGTAGAGATCCCATCCACAGGCGCCGACTCCATAGACAGTCGCCCCAAACGGCTCATGCAAATCCATCAGAACGCATCCGCTGATTCCCCCCATCCCAACCCAAGTAGGGGAAGACATCATGCTGGAACGAGGACGGGAGAGAGTCACCTCAAAGCGCAAGACCTGCCGCTCCCCTGCTGGTTCCTCAGAATAGGAAGCGAAGTGCTCAGAACCTCTCTATGGGGGCTACCGCGTCCTTTCCACAAAGTTTTCAGGGAATATCTTTCAACCTCTGCATGTTAAGCAACACCAATTCGAGATCCACTTGGAAGTTTTAAAAAGAAAAATAACGGCTCGATTCCCTCGTCATAATGTAAGTGAATTCCCTTAACGAGGCAGTGAAAATAAAAAGGCTTTTTGGGTGAAAGACCATTTTATTCAGACATCTTAGAAAGCCTCACACACACGACATGACAGGAATGGGCCTTCCCGCCCAGACCACAGGTTATAACCCCCTCGTCCCATCCCCCTCCCGGTGTCTCCAGTCCCATTCTCATGGGAACGGATTCCTCATCTCGCTCTAAGAGATAAGCCCTCTAACAGTGTGGTTGCTGTGGATTCTGGCCCGTCGCCCGTGCCAGGAAACTCAGTCAAGGCCAAATGGCTGTGAAGAGATTCAGCACCACTGAGATCTTTACAGAGGGTGACCAGTGATTTTGCCATACCTGTACTGTTTGAGCAGAAGAAGGACGGCTCCCTATGACTGTGTACTGACTATCGGGGACTGAACACAGTCTCCGTGTGTAACAAATACCCTCTACCCCTAATCAAAGACTTACTGAGTTGTTTGGGAAAGGGCAAAATTTTCACTAAGCTGGACTTGCGGAAAGCCTACTACCGAGTGCAGATTGCCAAGGGGTATGAACATCTAATGGCTTTCAACACACGGCTAGGCCAGTTTGCCTTCTGCATTCTCCCATTCGGGTTATCTGGGGCCCCTGGGGCATTCATGTGCTTGATAAATTAAGTACTTCAGGATTTTCTGTTCAAGGGGGTGGTGGTGTATTTGGACAATGTACTAATTTACTCCCAGACAGAGGAGGAGCATATTAAGACTGTACGAGCTGTTCTGCAGCGGCTCCTCGACAATGGCTTGTTTGTAAAGCTATCCAAATGTGACTTTCATCAGGAGAGACTTGATTTTCTACAAAACAGCCTGGATAGCACCAGTGCACCGATGAAGCCTAGAAAAATAAAAGGCTTTGGGAGCAAAGTTCATTTATTACATTGATCTTGTAAAAGCTCAAGTACACGCGAGTGGCAGAATGACACTTCACCAGAAGCACAGGTTATAACTTATTCACCCCATCCCCATCCTGCTTCCCCATGGGAACGGAGGTCTCATCTCCTCGCGAGATAAGGTCTCCGGCCGATTAAAGCTGGCCCATCGCCCGGCTGTGTGGAATGCACTCAAGGTTACTTCACCATCAACACCATTGAATCCTTTACACTCTGCCTCCCTTAAAGAAGACCCTCTGGTAAGGTTTGCGCGAGTTAAAAGCGGAAAGCAGAAATAAGGGGTGGGGGGCGGCCAATATTTTCGAATAAACCCATTGATTATACCCAGAGGATCCCACCCAAGAGACTAAATATTGCAGCGTTTGCGTTAAAGCGAGAGTCCAGATAGCGTACAATTTCGTAGTGCTTGTGGCCATCAATAGTCGGTGGGGCTCCTCCGCGGTCGTACAGGCATCGGGTGGAGCCTCCTTGAGTAAGCAACATTCTCGCCAAACTCCATTCTCCAAACGCAATTGAGTCACTTTCTTCCGCTTTGAGGTTCGCGGTAGCCCGCCTCAGCGTTCCCCGCAGAGGAAAGGAGAGACGATCAGGAACGGGGTGAGAAAGAGGACGCTTTGAGATCAGACAGCCAGCCCCAACTGGGAGGGGAGAGAACAGCGGAATGTCTCGTGAAGGCAGCTCCACCCCTCGGTAGGCCGCAGAGCCAAGCCAGCCAGTTTATTGGTTTTCCCGGGGAAAAATGGACGGTGAAAGAGAAACGAGAAAGAAATCGCCCAACGATTGTTTGCGACATCTTGAGGGGTGGAAAGAGCTGCCAAGTTTTGTGATCCCACCAAAACCTGAAAGGTTACTGTATCCCCTCCAGCCAGGGGCGCCAATTGGATAGTGCTGGACTTCGATGGCCGCAGTCTCTTTATCCCTACAGTCCAGTTGAGTTCAGCACCAGAGAATTCTAGACAAATAAGCACACACGGAACCAGCCTACCAGCTTTATTTTCTGCAACAGGGCTTAGTTCCAAGTGCTTTGTCCGAGGCATCCACGCGGAACCAAACGTGATCTGGGTCAGGGTGCTTTAGATAGGTTCGGGTGGTAAGTTTCCACTTTAAGAGTTGAAAGGCTGCTTGACACTCTTCTGACCAGGAAAGGGGCCCTCGGCTTGGCGGACATTGGATCTTTTACCTTTAGCGTAAGAGTCTGTGAGAGGGAGAGCCGTTCAGCTTAATTGGGGTATAAAGTCACGATAGAAATTAGCAAAACCCAGAAAGCATTGGAGTTCTTTATGTTGGTGGGGGGGGTTAGGCTATTGAGGATCATGCTTTAATTTTAGCAGGATCCATTTTCGGGCCCTCGGGCGAGATCCGTAACCCAAATAGTCAATGGAGGCCTGTCAGCATTTGGAGAGTTTGGCAGCAGGAGTTATCGAGCAAGCTTCAATACCTCCGAACTACCGAGCCATTCTCATGGTTTGTGAGTAAATTAAAACGTCATCTAAGCATACCACAACTCCCTATGGTACAATAAATCATGGAGAACTTCGCTGATAAGGGCCATAAAACTCGGGGCCCACTTAACCTGAATGGCATTATCAAGTATTCAAACCGTCCAAACTTTTGTGTTAAACGCGAAGTCAAGTGTTCCTAGCCTTTCTCAGCAATTCTGGACTTGTAGTAAGCTTCTCTCTCAAGTCCAATTTAGAAAATGCGCCCTTTGCCGAGTGCATCTTAAAAGGTCCTTGATCAAAGGCAAAGGATATTTATTGACAGGGAGACCGCATTGAGACCTCGACATAATCTGCAAAGCCAAGAAGGACCCATCTTTCTTTTTACAAACAAACGGAGCAGCGGTGTGTGTGTTTGGTAGCCCGCCGCATGAACCCGCGAGCTTGGTGTTCTTGTCCAGGAAGGCACGAAGTTCCTTCTCCTCATTGGGACTCACATGTAGATTCTACCCCTTTAGGCAGTTGCTCTGGTTGTATAATCCATTTTGCAGTCAGTGTTCTGTGGGTGGCAACTGATCGCGATTCTTGCTCCTGAAAACTCTGGCTAGATCATGATACGCAGGTGGATGCCAATGGAATCGGAGCAATTGCTGAAGAAGCCAGGAGGGGGGTGTCAGGAGAAGCTGGGTTTTCCAATTCATGTGTTCACCGCAGGAGGGTCAGTGAATTTAAGACCGTTTTTCCAAATGAACTTTGTTCATGTAATGCGAACCATGGCATGCCCAAAACTATGGGTGCTCAATACGCCAAAAATAAACTAATTTTTCTCCCAATGGTCGCTTAATCCAGGGAGGAGAACCGGGCTGTGTTTGAACTGGCCGGCCCTGCTCCTCGGGGTGCCCATTTGGGTGAATGGTACGGGCTTAGCCAGGGGACCGATCAAGATTCCAGCTCCTCTGCCACCCAATGCGATAAGGTGGGAGCAGCCAGAATCCAATACGCGGCTTCAGGCTATACGCGCTGCAGGCTTAGCTGCCGCCAGAAACGCTTTTGGACAGTAATGGGAGCGCTGCCTTCACTCACCGCCAGAGTCGGGCCCATGTCCATGGGGCTGAAGAAAGGCAAACGCCGCTTCCTCCTCCGTCGCCTTCGATGACCGCGACCGGAGGCGCTGCCCCGACTCATGCGGGTGGCTTGGCAGATGGAGTGCCAGCTGAGCTGCTGGTTTTGCTCTTGGGACAGCATGCTAGATGACCTTGGCCCTCCGCAATAAAGACACACAATCCCAGTCGGCTTACTCTGCCGCTCAGAGGGCTCTCGGTAGGGCGCTGGGCTTCGGGCTTGGTGGGCGAGTGGTGGTTTTGACGGGCTGCCCGCACGAGCCAGAGTTCCAACGAGACGCCACCTGTAGGGACCCCAACTGGATCCAATCTGCAATAGTACGAGGAACTCAATTAAAACACCGCTTCACGCAGCTTGCCGTCCACAGCATCCGAGAAGTATCGCGATTTCATGCTCAGGCCACACTAGGAGGAAGCTCCAGCGCCGCATCTAAATTCACGGGCAAATTTGCAAAACGGCGGTTGCCTTGCTGGATAGTTTTGATATGGTGCGGATAGCTTCATTCTCGGCGCCTGATCTTGAAGCCAGCTTAAGGTTTGGAGGAATGCGTACCGCAGAGTCTTCATCTTGCAAATCCAAAAGAGTCAATGAACCAGTCGGCTGTTGCCCCATCCAGGACTGAGCCGATGTCCTATTTTTTTCAAGGCCAGACCGTGAATAAATCATCATAGTCTTCCAAGTGGGCATTGAGTTGCAAATGAAGTAGGGAAGTTTGAAGCTGTCCCATCAAACGGGTTGGTATCAGTCATAGTAGCCCCGCGTTCCACAGCTCTGGCGCCTGCTGGGGCGGGCGCGGTTATGCTGGTTGAGCAGGTTGGGGCAGCGCAGTTGTTGCAACGGGAGGGGCCGAATCGGGCGCTGGCGGTGCCGGGCGCTTAGTGCGATTCAGGTACGCCCTGGCCGCATGATCAGTAACAGCATAGACTCAACTTGGGGCTCTGGTCTGTTGCCTCCTTAGCTCCTCTCCACCAGCCAGCTCCCTCTCCTGCGAAGTCAAGGCATCTTTGGTGCGCATGCAGAGCAGCTTTTCGCCCAATTCTAGCTAGTTCGTCTCCGCGAGCTTCAGTAAGCTCACGGCGCGGCGCGAAGGCCTGAACACTTTCGCTGTCGCTGTAAATCCAGTCTGAGTGTTCCAGACCTTAATATGGACTGGACAGATTCTGGCATATTGTCGCTGGAGCTGAAGATCTTTGGCACGGGTCCAACTCGAGCTGGACTTCTTTTATGCTGCTGTTCCCCGGTCCTCTGCAGGTTTTCGGGCTTTGCTGCACCAGTTCGCTCTCCTCCCATAAAGGCTGGCGCTCACGGTTCCATGCCGCTAAGTATCTCGGGCAGTCGCCTCCACTTCACATCCCAGTCCTCTCGATGGGAGAGGGAACCGGTCCGGGTTGGGAATGCAGGCTTTCTTCGACTCTTCGCCGCCTGGAAGCGACATCGGAGACACCGAATACCGGTGGCTCCCCCAGGCACTTCAGGTGCGTCGCTGTCCGATTAGGGGTCCGATTGGGAAGCGGTACGATAACTCTCCCCACCCAGGCTTAGTCCCGTGTCCTTGGATCGGGTCCCAGTGCTGTGCCACGGTGGTTCCTTGGGAGCATCACCAAAATACTTCCAGTCCAGGAATCGCCTTCAATGGATTCTTTGGCTGTCGCGATGAAAGGTGGTCAGCTCGCCTTCCATGACAGGTTGCATCTGAGGTTTGTAATCCACACGTAAAACGGGTAGAGATCCGATCCACAGGCGCCGAATTACAGGATTAACAGCCCAAACGCATCGCTATGGAAGTCCCCTATGGTCGTTGCCACGCCCCTCGCTCCAACGGAGAAGGAAGACTCGCGGCTGATACGGTGATCGAAAGAGCCACCAGCGCAGGCCCGTTCTCCCGCCGTTCCTCCAGATCCAGAAGGGAAAGGTCGGAGTCTCTTTGGGGCTACCGACTTCCTCGCGAGTAACGCTCAACCTCTCCATCGCGAAGACAAGAGGTTCACTGCACAGGAATATAGATGAATTAGGATTCCTGCCACAATGTAAGGAATTCCATAGAAGCAGAAATAAAAGGCTTTCGGGAGCAAAAGTCCATTTATTAAGACATCTTAGAAAGCTCAAGTACACGCAGTGGCAGGAATGACACTTCCCGCCAGAAGCACAGGTTATAACTCTATTCACCCCATCCCCCATCCTGCTTCCCATGGGAACGGAGGTCTCATCTCCCTCGCAGAGATAAGGTCTCCGCCGATGAAGCTGGCCCATCGCCCGGGCTGTGGAATGCACTCAAGGTTACTTCACCATCAACACCATTGAATCCTTTACACTAGGCAAGGTTCAGGATGTGTTGGAGTGGCAGGAGCCCCGTACCAGGCATCAGTTGCAGTCGTTCCTGGGCTTTGCCAATTTCTATTGAGACTTTAAACCTGACTTTGCCCAGCTGGGCCTACCCCTCACTGATTTGCTATGCACGAAAGAGAGGGGGCCGGCGGCAACTAAGTCTTTGGCACTGCTTACATGGTCCCCGGAGTGCAGGGTGGCGTTCCAGGCACTTAAGCACGCCTTCATGTTGGAATCTATCTTACGCCATGGTGACCCTTCCAAGCCCTTTGTTGTGCATGCTGATGTTTCGGACAAGGCTATGGGTGCTGCCCTGCTACAGAAAGGGGAGGATGGGAGGTTGTTGTAACGAAGAGTAAAGTCCAGTCAAAAGCAACCGTGTTAAGTTCTTTATTGAGCTGGCATTCTTAGTCAGATACAGGCAATGCGAGAACTAACCCCCAAATCTCAAACAGCCGCTTATACGGGCTTCAGACAAGCTCCCACCAAAAGAAGATACACAATCCAGGTTCCTCACCACAGAATCCTCACACAATGCGACGAAGTTTCACAACAGTTTGCAAGCCGAAGCGAAAGCAAGAGAACCACAACAGCGAAACTCCCCTTCCCGGGCGTTCCGCCAGAAACTCCAGTGGGAACTTTTCCAAGGCTGAACTACAATCTTAAATACCGCCTCCCCTAAGAAACCTCCCCCCTGGCTTGAAAGGGAATGCTTTATGAAATGCAGTAACTAAGATGGGTGCATGGATATCAGTGGCATTAACCCATTGATTATGGCCCGAAGGATACCCACCCATGACACCAGATATTGTAAACGATGTCGAAGCATGCGAGAGTCCAGGATAGTGTCAATTTGGTAATGTTTGTGCCCATCAATCTCAACCAGTGGAGGGCGTTCCGGAGGGCCGTGCCAAGCATCGAAATCTGGAGCCCGCTTGAGTAAGCTGGAATGGAAAACAGGATGAATATTGCTAAGTGATTTAGGCAGTTCAAGTTTAGCAGTTACATTATTGATAACCTGTACAATACGAAAGGGCCCAACAAACTTCTTCCCAAGCTTGGAATATTTATGCACATCCCGGAGATTCTTAGTGGATAAGTACACCCAATGGTCAACATGTAAAGGAAAATCACTGCGGTGTTTGTCTGCCTGAGTTTTTTGAAAGTCCTGTGTTTGGTGGAGGGCTGCACCAATGGCTTCACAACCCTCCACCAAGGTTTGGATCCAGTCATTAAATTCCGGGGGTTAAAGCGAGTCAGGACCCAGCAAGGGAAACGGTGGGGCAGAGCTTCCTGTAACCACTTCAAAAGGGGTCTTCTTGGTACTGCTGTGCACCGCATTGTTGTAAGCATATTCCGCAAAAGGTAATAGATCAGCCCAGTTGTCCTGATGATAATTAGTATAACCATGCAGGTACTGCTCCAAGGTTCGGTTCGTGCGTTCTGACTGGCCGTCGGTTTGCACATGGTACGGGGTGGCTACCACAGGTTCAACCCCCAACAAGTCCAAAAATGCATTCCAAAACTTGGAGATGAACTGGGGACCGCAGTCCAAAATTATCTTGGTAGGAGCGGAATGCAAATGGTAGATATGTTGGATGAACAACTTGGCCAATTTGGGAGCCGAAGGAATGGTGGAACAGGGTATGAAATGGGCTTGCTTGGAAAACAGATCCACCACCACCCACAGTACAGTATTGCCATGACTTTCAGGTAGATCCGTAATAAAGTCCATAGAGATGACTTGCCACTGATAGGAAGCAGGGGAAATTGGTTGCAATAAACCATGGGGCTTGCCTGAATTGGGTTTGGCTTCTGCGCACTTAGGACACCCTTTAACATAAGCCTCAATGTCTTTGCGCATGGAACGCCACCAGAATTGGCGGCGTAACAAATGCAAGGTTTTTAAAAATCCAAAATGACCCGCTTGCTTGGCATCATGGCCCACAAACAACACGTCCTTGCATAAGGAGGGCGGAACGTACCAACAATCCCCTCTTCGCCACACTTCCTCCTTCACAGTCAGCAAAGGATCGGAGTCATCTTCTGGAACGGGTTTGCACCCCACCTCCCTGAGCTCTTGCAAAAATGGTGTAACAACGTCGGGGTGGGTGGAGGGTGTAGTGGGTGGCTGGATCGAAGGCGCAGTCGAGTCAGCTTTTGTTTGGGACCTGGTAACCGCCAAACCTAATTGGGTCAGTGTCAAAATGGTACGTGGAGTGGCGCGTAGAGAGGTTTCCATCCGTTTTGGTAGGCGTGAAAGGGCATCCGCTAACTGGTTGGTCTTTCCGGGGGGAAAGTATACAGTAAAATGAAAACGAGATAAAAAATCAGCCCAACGGAGTTGTTTGGCTGACATCTTGGTGGAGGTGGATAAAGCCGACTGTAAGGCTGGACACACTCAGACAAAGTCGACTTTGCAAAAAAGAAACGAACTCATAGATCTCCCCTACGTTGGCTTCGGCAAGGCCTACCAGCCAGTTTGCAGCCTCCCCTCTCAGTTGGGTCCCCAGTTCGAACACTCATTCACGGTCCGTCCGGAAACCGGCCCCATGAACCTCCATGTACGAGCCCGCCTGTATGAGGAAAAAGGCAAGTTCGTCTGGGTCCTCGTTGAACGTTACTCGGAAGCTCCGGTGGGGTAGTTGGTTGGCGCCTGAGCCAGCCGAGTCGTGAGTCATTGAGCCAGTCGCTCGTCGGGCCGGGGGGCTGGAGGCCATGGTTAGGTCATCGGTGACGTAGTCCGCCATCAGGCTCTCGGCCTGGGAGGGTCTTTCTCGGTCACGGTCGGCCATTAACAACAACACCTGATGCTGAAGGTTTGAAAAGTCGGTTCGAAGTTGGTCCCGCTCATGGCTCAGCTCCGAGGTCCACTGTTGCAGCGCTGCATAGGCCCACAGCTGCTTGTCCATTTCACGATCCGCCCGTCGCACCGGTTCCTGAGATCTCGCGAGGAATGACGTCAAGCGGATTCGTTCCACCGTTCCCACTCTGCAGAAGGTGCCTACTCCATCCATGACTCGCGACGAGGGAGGCCAGTTCCTTCGCGGATCAGTGAGAGTTCTATCGGACTGGAGCACTCTCCTGGCCCAGCCATCTCGTGAAGATCTGGATGCCGTAGAGTGTGAAGAGAGTGTTCCAGCACAATGTAAGGCTGGACACACTCAAAGTCGACTTTGCAACAAAGAAACGAACTTTATTGAATTGTGTTGCCCTAAGATACAGGGTGCTGGATCTGAGGGTTCTTGCCCTCAGTTCCAGTATATATACATGTAGGAGTGGGCGGTCCTTCCCAGTGGGGGGAACGGGGAGAACTGGGAAACAGAAACTTAGCATGTAACAGAGGCTTGTGTGAGGGTCGCGACCCTGACACCGACAAGTTCTTATGATCTGACCAGACCTGAAAAGGACCAGGGCTTTGTCGGAGTCATCCACATGAACCACGAAAGGGACTGAAGGATCGGGATGTGCCAACACCAGTTCTGTGGTGAAAGTGGTTTTGAGTTGTTGAAAAGCCTGCTGACACTCAGCAGACCAATGAAGGGGGGCACCCGGCTTCACAGCCGAAGAACCTTTGCCTTTGATTCGCAACAAATCAGTTAGGGGTAGAGCGATTTGAGCGAACTTTGGGATAAAGTCACGATAAAAGTTGGCAAAACGCAAAAATGACTGTAATTCCCGCCGAGACGAAGGGACAGGCCAATTAACCACTGCCTCCACCTTGGCAGGATCCATCTCCAAGCCATCGGCAGAGATCCGATAGCCAAAAAAATCCAGTTTCTCTTGGTGGAAAGCACACTTAGCATAAGCATTTATTGTCATTGTGCACGCACAATGAAATTTAGGCAGTTTGACAAACAATGAGTTGGCAAGGAGGTGCTGTAAGAATGTTCGGACTAACTTGATATGCTCCTCCTCCATTTCCGAATAAATAAGCACATCATCCAAATACACCACCACACCTTTAAACAATAAATCCTGCAATACTTCGTTGATCAAAGACATGAGCCCCATTTAACCCGAAAGGCATAACAAGATATTCATATTGACCAAACTTGGTGTTGAACGCTGTGAGGTGTTTCAAAGCCTTGAGCAATTCGCACTCTATAATAAGCTTCACGCAGGTCCAACTTAGTAAAAATCCGCCCTGAGCCCAAGGCATCAAGCAAATCCTTAATCAACGGTAGGGGATATTTATTGGAAATGGAAACAGCATTCAATCCTCTGTAATCAGCGCATAGTCTTAATGAACCGTCTTTTTTTTTAACCAAAAAAACTGGTGCTCCATAAGTACTTTTGGTCGCTCTCCGAAGGAAACCTCTGGCAAAATTTTTATCCAGAAAAGTCCGCAACTCAGTCTCTTCTGTTGGACTCATCCTGTAGATCCTTCCCTTGGGAAGTTTGGCACCCGGAATCAGCTCGATTTTACAGTCCGTATCCCGATGGGGTGGCAATTGATTACACTCCCCCTCCTCAAACACCCCGGAAAGATCCCAATAGTGTTTGGGCACTCCAGGCAGTTTCGGCGGTGGAGCAACCTCAGACTCTGAAGCAGCAACTGCCATCTCGGGTGGGTCCCCTTCCTGCATGTGATCCCCACAAGGAGGATCGGTGAAACGGACTATGTGAGGAGACCAACATATGGTAGGATCGTGGGTCTCCAACCAAGACATTCCCAGAATGATGGGGTGTCGTGCCACCAGAGCCAAAATGAAACTGCGTTGCTCCCAATGTTCGGCACAATGTAACAGAACAGGTTTGGTCTTAAAACGAGCTGGTCCTTCCCCCCCCCAGTGGACTACCATCCATTTGTGTGAATGGGATGGGTTTGGCCAAGGGAATACGTTCCAAACCCAATTTCTCAGCTATTTGTGGATGCATGAGGCAATGGGAACAACCAGAGTCTACAAGGGCTCGTGCAAGAATACGAGTGTTTTTTGCGGGATTGGTTAGAGTAGTCATTAGAGTAATAGGAGCGCTACCTTCACTCACTGCATCTTTCAGAGGTTCGGAGCTTTCAGGGGTTGCTCATCCTCCTCATCAGGGTCATCCAACTCCTCCACTGTCAAAGCCATGGAGATCCCTTGGCCCAACTTTGTGGCTATTGACCGGCGGGGCGGTTTAGCAGTCGCCTTTTTAGTTGGGGATCCAGTACTGGGTTTGGTCTTCTTTGGACAGTTGGCAGCCATGTGTCCTGGTTCACCGCAGTAGACGCAGAGTCCCAACTGGCGACGTCTGTCGGAGATGGTTTCTGTTTCAGTAACGTCCCCAGTGGATTTTGTCGTGGTCATCCCGGCTTGCTTGCTTGATTGGGTCTTAGTGGTTACCCCCTTGGAATGATTAAGCCGGCTGGCTATGATGCTCCCCACCTCTATCCATTCTGCTACGGTCCGAGGCTCATTGTGCATGACAGCCCATCAACAGATTTCGGGATCGACAGCTTCATAAAAATACTCACATTTCATGCGGTCGGGCCAATCAGGGATTTTGCTGGCAGCAGCCCTGAATTGGCGTGCGAAATCAGCAAAGGGGTGACCACCTTGTTTGATGGTTTTGAGAGTTCTTCTTGCCTTCTCAACCACATCCTTATCCTCGAAACGAAAGCGAAGTCCCTGAAGTAATTCGGCCACTGAATTCAACTCATCGGCCTCCAATTCAAACAGTTCCACGAAGCATTCAGCGGCCTCTCCATCAAGGACAGATCCAATATCTCTCACCTTCTCCCGTTTAGACCGATACAAATCATCATATTCTTGCATGTGGGCATCGAGTTGCAGAATGAAGTAGGGTAGCTTGGATGCCGTCCCATCAAATTGAGCTGGGATGTGGGGTCGTGGGAATGCATGGCCAGCAGGAACTGGGGTGGTGGAGGTACTGGTGGAGGTTGGAGTGGTCATCTGGGCTGAGTTGCTGTACGACGACCTTCCCCGGACTGCTGTGCGGGTAACCTCCTACCTGGCTTAAGAGCAGCCTGGATGGTGAGTTCACGTTGGAGATCCGCAGCCGCCACCCGCTCTTGAGCTTCCATGTCGATCATCTCCTGTTCTTTATGGAGAGCAGCACATTGTTTCTCCAAAGCGTCCCATTCACGTTGAAGTTGAATGCGTTCAGCCTGTTGTGCTGCGGAGTGTTTGGGGCGCCATAGCTGAAGGGTCCGAAATTGCTGCACTTCTCGGAGGAGTTCCTGCTTGGATTGTTCCGCCGCCTGCAACAAGTCACGTTCTTGCTGTTCATGATCCTTTTGGAGTTGGAGATAGAGGGTCTCCCTTTCACGGTTGAATTCGTGACGTAGTTGGATCCACTGATGCACCCGGTCATCAATCAAAGCTTCACGGGCCTGCTGCCATTCCCGCTTGGCCCTTTCCAGGGCCTCGTGTTGGGCATGAAGAGTGTAAGCATCCAGATCTTCCACCGGGGCCTCCCAGCCAGGATCCCCCACATCACCATGTCGAGAGGAACTGGCCCCCAGAGGGTCGGGCGGTTCAACAGGAATGTCTTCGCCACCAGCTTCCATAGGTAGGAGCTCAGGGTGAGAAGCATCCAGATTCACCAAGCCCTCGTCATCCTCTTCTGTTGTGGGCAGGCGTGGTTGGGCACCTTGGGAGGAGGAATCCGAATCTGAGGAGCCCCTACAAGGAAGCTCCCGCTAAGTAGTTTTGGGTCAGGCCCCTTTACTTTGCCAATAGTCAGTAGTAGTTGGATCATCAAAATAGCGGTCCAGGAACCTTTCCATCGAAAGGTTTGTAATCCACATGGCAACCCGTTGTAATATGCGTCTTCACAGGGGCACGATCCATGGTTGCGCCGCCACCAGCGTCGACATGTTCCTGATACAAGGGAGACAACCTGTCGACACGGTTCGGCGAGTAGCCCTCAAGGTAGCCTGATCGACCTGCTCCTGCAGTTGGAGGAAAGCCACGCTCCGGCTGAGGCGAGGTCGAGAAAGGGCTACCAAAGACAGAGGTTCTGTTCCCACGTCAGAATCCTCTGGGGTGGTGGAGTCAGGGGGAGATGCGACAGGACCCTCTTTGGGGGCCTCTGTCCTAATCTCATATTCCGAATTGAATGGACCCCTGAACTCCAACGTATCCAGATCCATAGGTACTAACCCACGGCGAGACATCAGGTAACATTTTGTGGCATTCAAAAGTTACACTGAAGAAGTGAGTTCTCGCATAATGTAACGAACGAGTAAAGTCCAGTCAAAAGCAACCGTGTTAAGTTCTTTATTGAGCTGGCATTCTTAGTCAGATACAGGCAATGCAAGAGCTAACCCCCAGATCTCAAACAGCCACTTATACAATCTAGGTTCTCACACAGAATCTCACACAGACAGTTTCACACAGGCAAGCGAGCAAAAGCAAGATAACCACAGTAGCGAAACTCCCCTTCCCGGGCGTTCCGCCAGAAGCTCCAGCGGGAACTTTTCCAAGGCTGAACTACAACCTTACATTTGTATTCCTGTGCCTATCTCTCCCGCAAGTTTTCAGAGGCAGAGTATCACTGGACGGTTGGGGGCAAGGAGACGGGGCGATCAAGTGCACTTTGACTGCCTGGTGCCACTGGTTGGAGGGTGCGGCCCTCCCTTTCAAGATGTGGACTGACTATAGGAACTTGGCGGTGCTTCATGCTCCAGGGAAGTTGTCTGCCAAGCAACTTCGTTGGGCTGACTTTTTCTCCCATTTCAACTTCACGCTGCATTTCTTCCCCGGGAAGTCAAATTTCTTGGCTGACGCCCTGTCTCAGTTGCTCGATCCTTTCCTGGGGGACCCCGCTCCAATCGGGATGGTGTTCTCTCCCTCTCAACTGGGCTTGGTGGTTGTCACCTGCAATCAAGTGGTGCTTCGCTCCAGTCCCCCTGCCATGCCCGCCTCGCTGGAGGAGGCCCAACGGGGGGCAGGGGCCCTTGAGGTGCTGCAGGATGAGGGTGGGGACCAACTGGAGAAATGGGGGGAGTTCTGGTGGAAGGGGGATCGACTCTATGTGCCTCTGGAGGCGCACCTCCTAGGTTTGCAGGGTTCTCATGATGTAAAATCAGCAGGTCATTTTGGGTTTGTGAAGATGTTGCATTTGGCCCGTAGACAGTTTTGGTGGAGGATGTGGAGGGGGGATGTGGAGGCTTATGTTAAAGGTTGCCTCATGTGTGCTATGGCAAAGAGGGCGCAAGGGAAGGTACCCGGCCTCCTCCAGCCCCTACCTGCACTCTCCGCGACCTGGAAGGCGATTTGTATGGATTTCATTACCGACCTCCCATCCAGCAAAGGGAAGTCGGTGATCTGGATGGTCATGGACTTGTTTTCAAAGCAGGCGCACTTCGTCTTTTGCGCATTGCTGCTGACAGCGAGCAAGTTGGCCCGCATGTTTGTAACCCACGTCTACAGGCTCCTTGCTGCCCCTGATAAAATAGTATCAGACCGCAGCGGACAGTTTATTTCGCAGTTCTGGCGGCACTTTCTGAAGCTGCTGGGCACGAAACAGGCTCTTTCTTTGGCTTTTCATGCAGCAACCGATGATCAGAACAAACGTACGAACGCAACTCTAGAACGATATTTACAGTGCCAAATTAATTTCCATCAGGACAATTGGGTTGACCTGCTGCCCTTCGCTGAATTTGCCTACAACAATGCAGTGCATAGCTCTTTGAAGTTGTTTCGGGACAGTTGGCTAAGTCGTTTCCATTCCTGTGGGAGATCCAGCAGGGGCCTGTGGAACTTCAGGAATGGGTGCAGTCCATCCGGCAAGCATGGGGACCGATGCAACAGGCCCTGGAGAGGGCTAAGCAGGGGTACAAGCGGCAAGCCGATAAGAAACGGCAGCCAATCACCCTTACAGTAGGGGATTGGATGTATTTATCCACCAAGAACTTGCGGGGATTGCAAGGGTGTAGGAAACTGGGGAAGAAGTATATTGGACCTTTTCAGGTACTCAGAGTGATTAACAATGTGACAGCCAAGTTGCAGTTGCCTAAGAACTTGAAGTCTGTACATCCTGTTTTTCATTGCAGCCTCCTCAAGAAGGCGCCTCCCCCGGACGACTGACACCCTTGGCTGGCAGTGCCAGCCCCTGTTTCAGTGAACCTTACCATGAGGTGGAAGAAGTCCTAGACTCTCGGGTGCATCGTGGCCGGCTTCAGTACCTGATCGCGTGGACCCATTTCCCAGCAGAGGACAATGAATGGGTCGATTCCAAACATGTTTGGGCCCCTCGCTTAGTGCAGTCGTTTCACCGGGCTTACCCCGATCGCCCGAAAAGGGGGGAGGTCTTAAGGGGGGCAGAATGTCAGGACCATGCCTGTCAGTGCCTCAATGTCTTGCTGTGTGTGAATTGTAAATGTTTCCCTGTTTTCCTCTTCCCTTCCTGGCAATCTCCTGGTGCCAGCCCACCTTCAAAAAGATGTAAAAGGTTCCCAGGTCCTTTGAAGCTCTGTAGAGTAATAGTAGTAGAAACTGTAGTAGACATTTGGTGTGGGGCGAAATGGGGGGGGGGTTAATGGATATAGGTCCTGGATCTGAGCTCTCTAGCTCAGATCCTGCTTTACATTGTTACTCTTTGTACTACCTGGAATAAACTACTTTTGGACTTTCCTACGGTCTCTGTTATTTCCACATTCGAGAGTCTGACAAGCATAACGAAAACTGCTTAAACGATTAACCATTCACCCTTCCAAACGAACAAAAACCCACTTAAGTGCCTAAATGCTTAAATATTCATCCTTGCAAACGAGCAAACCTCAGGTTGCAAGTAGCCTGGAAAAATTTCCTGCCCCCAAAAGGTCCCGCCCCAACATGGCACGCCAGCCAATCAGGAGAGACCCACAAAGGAGATTGAGTAGTAGTGGGGATTGCTACATTTCTGGGATCCAAGATAGGCCTACATGACTTCACTGAATACATGGTGCGGTGGGGAGGTTGAAACCCCGATGAAAAAGTGCGGTTTCTTTACAAACTTGGTTTGATCTAGATAGAATTTCCCCATGGGGAATTGACCACTGTGGCAGGGTCCCTCCACTGCAGGAGCTGTGTCTGCACCCGTGGGGACATTCCCAGGGGCAGAGTGAACTTCAGTCAGCTTCCTAAGACCTTCCAAAGAGTCATATTTAAAGGGGACAGTTGATCTTAAATTAAAGCTGTTGGCTGCAAGGGATCTCCAAGTAGTGGGATACGAAGATTCAGATTGGACTGGCAACAGGCACATCATCATCATCATCATCATCATCATCATCATCATCATCATCATCATCATCATCATCATTATTATTATTATTATTATTATTATTAGATTTAATATACCGCCCTATCTCAACAAGGCTCAGGGCGGTGAACAATATAAAAACAACATACAATAACAATTTAAAAACAGTTACATTCTAAAATGGCAGCCCACCGCTCCACATATAATCCAAAAACAGTCTCCCTCAGCGAAAAACAATGGGTCTCAGTGGTGTTAAGGACCCTTATGAACAGAGGGGGGCGAGGGCACGGGCATGGGCACCATCAGCGGCTGGACTCTCCAAAGGCCCGGTAAATCCACTAGCAGGTTCGTATTCCTGCATAAGAATGGATCTATAAGCTGGACAAGTCACAAACAGAAATCAGTGGCTTATTCTTCAACAGAAGCAGAGTATAATTCTGCTGCAGAAGCAAGCAAGGAAGCACTACGGTTTAATCAGATTTGGAAGACCTGGGAAAGCCAGAATCAAAGCCCACTCAATTTATGGAAGATAATCAGAGTTGGGGTGCTGTGGGGTTTCTGTGCTGTATGGCTGTGTTCCTGTAACATTTTCTCCTGACATTTCGCCTGCATCTGTTGCCAACCCGGAAACCCCACAACACCACAGTGATCCTGGCCATGAAAGCCTTCGACAATACATAATCGGAGTTGTTTGAAATTGGTGCAGTCTGAGAAAATAAATGCATGTACCAAACATCTAGATATCAGATGCCATGCTGTAAACATTCTGAACCTGAAGGGGCTGTACAGGGTGCAGTATTGTCCAGCAGTGGAGGTGATGGTTGACATTTTGACAAAGCCTCTACCAAGAGATAGTTTTGAGAAATTATATGAGAAGTTAAATTTGGTTGGTTCAAATTAGGCCCATCGAGAGGAGGATTGGTGGAAAGTCTCTGGAGTCTAATTTGAATGAGAGAAGGGGTGTGTGTGTGTGTGTGTGTGTGTGTGTGTGTGTGTGAGGTAGTGTACTAGTTCTTTCTTCCTCCAGAATCAGCCCCTCCCTTCTCCCTTCTTTACAGTTATTCATGGAGTTAAGTGTCACCACCTCTTCCTGCCTTTCTCTCCTTTTTACTGCTTTGATTGTTCTGATATATTTGCTTTCCAGGCCACCCTTCCCCTTACAGGCTCAGGGCAGCCTACAACAATTAATTAAATAAAGCCTTAAATAAAGCCTTAAATTCAATCCTATGCATATTGAATATCAGTTCTGGCAATAGCCTGTTGAGAGATCCATCGCGATTTATCAATCAATAAACTCAGATTTTGATAACCCTCAAGACTGCTTTATTTGCAGAGAGCAGGGGCACAACACCTCCAAAGTACTGGGTTGCACCAGAAGTGCTCTTGCACGCACGGAGCAAGAAAAAGTATGTCAGGACATGAAATCTTGCCCTGACGCACCTCCTCAGTGCACCGCAAACAGGAAGTGTGTCACAAGATTTCTTGCCCCGCTGCACTTCCTGTTCCACCACACAGCTCTGTGCCATAATGAGGGAGGGATGAGGGAGGGATTAGAAATCAGAACTGCATCCTCCCCCACATCAGGACTCCTGAGGACTTTGATCAAATTCTCCTACCCGTGTTCCCAACTAATGACCTTCAATTACTGTTATGTAATTTCCAGTCACTGCCCTTATGCCAGACAGAAAATGCTAACTCCTTTGCAATGTCATTTATTTTAGACAGACAGACAGACAGACAGACAGACAGACAGACAGACAGACAGACAGAGAGAGAGAGAGAGAGAGAGAGAGAGAGAGACAGAGAGAGAGAGAGAGAGAGAGAGAGAGAGAGAGAGAGAGAGAGAGAGAGAGAGAGAGAGAGAGAGATAGATAGATAGATAGATAGATAGATAGATAGATAGATAGATAGATAGATAGATAGATAGATAGATAGATAGATAGATAGATAGATAGATAGATAGATAGATAGATTTGCATGGGGAAGATATTCTACAAACAGGGTAGGCAAGTTAGATGATTTCAACAGGGTCTACTTGAGCCAGTCTTGACGGAAGGGAGCCATCCTGACACCTTGAAGACAACCTAGAAACGACTCTGTCTCAGGATGCGGCAGCTCGACTGCTGTCCAGGGCAGCTGCTGGGACCATCCCTTGCCCATTTTGAGCCAGCCACATCTCCATTCAAGTCAAGGCGCTGGTTATGACCTCCACGTCTTGGACCCACATATTTGGAGGACCACTTCTTCCACGTGTCCTTTTGCGCCAACTGTAGTTGCCAGGCAGATGTCCCCCACTCCTGCTCAGGGACTGGCAACCACAACGATAGCATCCTGTGACCACTGAACTGTACCCACAGTACCATCTAAATGAAACAAGGTGGAAGATAATGGCGGATTACGCACAAGGCATCTGCTGTGCGATGGGGGCGAATGTCTGTCACAGCAAGATGTCTTGGACGGAGTTATTTCCTCAAGCCCTGCTTTCACTTTCTAGTCTCCACGCAGCAAGCAAGACCACTTCTAGCGTGAATTTAATTTTGCTTTGCCTCCAGAGTGGAGAGATTTTCCAGTGAGCAAAGGTTTGCCCAGACCTCTTCCCTTGGCCCACGGCCAGCCTGCCTAGTCCCACCCTTCCCACTCTTTGCATGTCCATGTCTTCCCCCTCGCCACCGCCCCCCCAATTCAATGTTGCCTGCTCCTTCCTGCTTCTGTAAACACTCGTATCAATATATCAACGTATCAATTTAACAGAGTTGGTTTTAGCAAAGAAGAGCACAAGCAGGGTCTGGTTCTGGCTCCAGCCCGCCTCCCCCGCTCTGCTTCTGCCCTCCCCAGTGACCGGGAGGGCTTCTTAAAACTTTTTTCCAGGCAAGCCTCTTTTTAAAAATGAGCCCCTCTCTCTCCCCATTGGGGAAGCAAGAGAGGCAGACTGGGCTGAAACTGAAGAAGACAAACAGCCATGGAGGCTTCTGGCCTCAGCAGCCGGTCAGGTGGCCACTGAAGGCAGCAGGGTGTGAAGGAGGAGATCCCTGAGCACACCTGGATGAATGGGAAAGGAGGCAGAAGCAGCAAACTATGGAAATGACCAATAAAACAACGGAGCTGGGGGGACACAAGGAACGGGATCCTCCCTCAACCTGGCCCACCTCACCAGCTCCACACCTGGGGACAACGGGTGAGAGTCTGTCTGGCCCTTAGCATGCCTTCATGAACCAAGGTGATCCCAGAAGGAGAGAAGAGAACGTGCCTGCAGTTGCACCAAGCTCCTTTGGCCCACCCAGACAGCTTAACCTCTGACATGGCCAGTGGCCTGGCCCAAAGGGCAGTTCAGCACCTCCACTTCCCTGCAGAGCGGTCCAACTGGACGATCTTCCTCCCTTCTTTTTCACCCCCTCTCCCTCTATGCACAGTCTTGTCCATCCCATCCTCACCTGCTTCTGACTTTCCCCACTGCTCGTAGTTGGCCTGGAGATCTCTTTTTTCCCTTTCTATCTTTCTTTTTCTGCTCCCTCCTTTTTCCTACTGTCTCCATCTTCCTGTGTAGACTTGGGTTGTTCTTTCATGCGCTCTCCTTTTCTGTCTTTTCTGTTCATATATATTTAGTATTTATTTACAAGCTTGATTTTTTTCCCCTGGATGTGAAGCCAGGCATGTACAGAAATCCTTAAGATGCTATAAAGTTGCTGAGGTATAAAATGGAAAGTGCTTACCCTGCCTGTACAGAAATATCTCACTGCATGCCAGTGGAAGGCATCGGAGCCGGGCACAGTAAATCTCACAGAGTTTAGCCTGTTTGTTTACACCGTAATGGGGGGAGGGGGAGGGGGGAAAGAGAGTGGTTCTGCTTCCTTGTCTGCCACACGCTCCTGCTGGCCCGCACACTGAGCATTCCCTGCATGACACGCCAGAAGGGAAAAGCTTTGGCTCCACAGCCCACCCTGTGGGGTCTTCTAGAATAGCAGCATCAGGCTTATTTTCTCTCTTCAGTCTCACAGACCACTAACTTCTTTGTAACCTGGGCAAGGGCCATAAAGGCTGTTTCTGGGCATGTTTAGAATCAGAGGACCGTGGAACGTGGAAAGTGGGTTCCCCTCATATATTGCGTGGGGGCAGGGGGAGATGGGACAAATGTTAGGGTTGCCAATTTTCAACTGCAGCCTGGAAGTCTCATGGAGTCACAACTGATCCCTCAGCCACAGCCCCTGGGAGACCACCAGTTGCTTTGGGGGGTGTCCTCCAAGGCTTTATATCCCCAGTGAGGGTCTTCTCCTTCCCAAATCCTGTTCCGCCCCAAATCTCCAGGAATTTCCCAACCTGGAGTTTGCAACCCTCACACATGATGTGTGTATGCCTAGTCCTGATGACCAATGGTGTATTTAGGGGGGGCCGAGGGGGCAGATGACCCAGGTGCCACTTTCAAGGGTCACATGGGTGGTGCATTGGATCAATTACCCCCCCCTCACCCCAGCCACTGCTACTGCTACTGCTTCCTCCTGGAGCAGACAAGGCCTGCTGCTCACTCGCTCACTCGCCCACCACTGCTTCTCTACCCCCACTGCAATTGCTTCCGTCTGCAGTCTGCCCAAATCAATCAGGGCCTGCCACTCACCCACCTACCACTACTTCTTCCTCCCACCTCTGCCACAATTGCTTCCGCCCATTGCCTGCCCAGAGCAAGCAGGGTCCACCACTCACTCACCTGCCTGCCTGCCACTGCTTCTTCTCCCCACCCCCCAAGGCAGTTGGGGGGGCACAATTTTAGTGCAGGTGCTGGTGGCTGTTTTTGATGAGTTCCTAGGGCCTGAATAACCCCAGCTGGCTGGGGGGAGGGTTGTTGTAGGGCAGTTATGAAGTGCCCCCAAGCTGAGCAGTTGTTCCTGGACTGTTTGGGATTGGTGAACAGAGAATATGTGATAGTGAGGGACATTGGAGGACTCAAAGAAAAGAGAGACAGATGCGGGGGGGGGGCAGTGCCAAGGCTGAAAGGGACAGCAGCAGCTCCAGCCCCAAGTGCCAGATGGGCTCAGAATGGGCTACAGAAAAGGACACCTTGTGCCAGCCTTTTGTCCCCCATCCTCTGTAAAGGAGGCCGGGAGATATAAAGGATGCAGGATAGGTGCAGAATGGGGCCTTTCCTGCTTCTGTGGCCTTGGCTTTGTCAAAGTCCTCAATCAGGGAAAAAAGGAGTGGCGAATTCGATCTTCAGCAGGGGCCTGTCAAAGCTTTCCAACTTCCCTGGAAGGAACAATTTTAGAAGGGAAGGCGGCTGCTTCTACCTACGTCTGAGGGGAGCTCAAGATCTAATTCCTGGGAGGAGGGAACTGGCTTGGGGGGGGGGGGGCGAAACCCCACGGGCAGAGGCACACTGGCCTCAGTGAAGCCATAGAAAAACTCAGGCCCCAGCGGGTAGAAGAAGCAGCTGCCGCGGCTGCCCCTTCTAACATTGTTCTGGGGAAGTTGCTCAAAGATGGACAGAAACATGGAGTGCCTTGTGTGTCCCCTCACATATTTGGCCGGCGGGGGGGACGGGGCATGTGTTCAGACTGCCTACTTTCTGGTGTCCGTGGCTGCTTCCACAGGGAGGTTTTGGTTCATGTTCCTCCTGCTAAGACGCAGTGGGTTTTCTGGGTTTATTTGCTTTTGCACAGCAGTGGCCCAATGGCAGAGGATCTCTCAGCAGAATTTCCCTGTATCTCTATGGCTTTTCCTCTGGAGATTAGGGGAATCCCCAGAAGTCACATTATATCCTCCCCAGACATCACCCGTTCAGGCACCTTCCTCAGCATCCCCTGGCATTTGCTAAGGTCATGCTGGCAACCCTAATACAGCCCCCCTGGCCCAGTGGACTGGTATTTCCTAACTCCATCACCATTGTGGGTGAGACAAAAACTCAGAAGGATTTGGGGACTTGACTGCTGCCATTTGCTTCCTGCCGTCTCCCCAGTTCAGAAGGAGCCATATGCAGCCATGTGACTGTGCCATGTTTCAGTTTTGTCTGAAGACAACTCCTTTGTGACAATATTCTGGGAAGTCAAGTAGGGCCCCTCCTCAGTTTAGGAGTTCTGAACAGCAGCCTGAGCTGTTAACAGCAAACCTGTACATACCTTCAGAGAAAAAGAATGTCCTCAGCGCCAGATACCCTCCCCCACCCAAAAACATCTCCTGATTTCCTTGGCTTCCCCTTTCAGAGATTGGGAAGGATGCCAGGAGGCGCTGGAGGTGAGGGTCACCATGGCATGAGGAACCAGGCCTGAGACAGCTGCAGGGAAAGGGGACCGAGCACTCCTCAGTGCCCTGTGCGCTCTACATATTGTGGGAAAAGCTGTTGCATTCATCAATGTCAGGCACAGAGTTTGAATAAATTTGAATGCACTCAAGCGTGTTCCCTGCAGCTTTCTATAATATCACTTTCCAGTTTGAATATTTCACTTCTTTTTTTCAAATTTCTTTTTATCCACTTTTTCATCTCCTTCCTCCCGCATTTCCCAGGGCCCCGTGAAGGCCCAGCCAGCGCAAAGCACCTCAGTACTGGCCCGGCTGCAGGGCTGGGGCTTTGGGATTCACCCCACCAGACTGCGTGGAATTAAAGCAGCAGGAGGCAAAGGCACTTGTGGTCCCGCCAAGAAGAGACGGGGCCTTCCCAAAAGAGCAGGAGGGGGGTTGGCGACACAGGGGGGTGCGCTGGTTTCCCTCCTTCACATCATCCTCCAGACTGAACACAGATCTTGCCCTCTTGGTCTGTGGTGAAGAGGTCACTGCCTCCCCCCCTCCCCCCCGCTTGCTTTCTTCTCCAGTCCCAACATGGTTACCCATTCTAACATCTCTTTGGTGATTTTTGTAAAGTTTTTTTTTCAGCCACCACTGTTTATTTAAATTTGGAAGTCTACTTCTCTGGTAGAGAGACCACGGCTTTGTGATTGATACAAAAACCAGTCAATCCCTGCCACACACAGCTCTGCTCTGAGAAGAGGGGAAGCTGGTTCAAGATGGACTGCAGAGGGGTGTGGCCACGCAAAAAAAAACAAAAGCCAACCAGGCAACAGCTCAGGGTCCTCTGAAGCCTCTATCCCAACTGGGGTTTACATGGGGCAGAGCTTCCTCAAGATTGACCACCCGGTTAATGTTGCAAACCCAGTCTAATTCAACAGGACAGGCCTTCCCAGCCTGAGCCGAGACCTTGGCAGGAGGCTGTATGTCAAGGACCCAGTGTTGCCAACTGAGCTGGGAAATCCCTGAGATTCAGGGGTGGAGTCCAGGGAGAGGGGAAGGACCTCAGCAGGGCAGAAGGCCATCGAAGGCCGCATCCATCTTCCAAGACAGCCATTTTCTCCAGAGGACCGGACCTCTGTAGTTGTCTGGAGATCAACTATAATGGTGTGATATCTCCACACCCCAGTCCGAAGAATTATCCAGCTAGCTTAGAGGCAGTTACGAAGCAGGATGCATGCCCCCAGTCTCCCCAAGACAGTGTTGCTGCTGGATGGCCCCCGGTCTTTGACTCTGCAGAGCGTTCTTCAGGCCCCACCTGGAGGTTGGCAGCCCTGCTTGGTACAGCTGGCTTGGGCCAGTGGGAACACCTGAACCCTGGGAACCACTCTTGGGGGTGGGGGCTCTTGAGGGGATCCTTGGTCAGAAGTGGCTGGGGGAGGGGTCACTTAGCAAAAAAAGGACTCAAAAGTGTCGGGGGGGGGGACATCCTTGTTTCTACAACAGGCAGCTTCTCCCTCCCTCAAATGACAGGCAAAAAGCACTTGCTTGCTCTTGTTATGGCCAGAGGTGGCCCATCCTTTATCTGACGCTCTCATTTCTTGCTCAGGAGCTTTGTTTCACCCCCTCTGTCAGAGAAGACCCTGAGAGAGGAGTTGGGGGGAGCTGAGAGCCCAGAGATGCTACCGCTTCCTCTGAGTGGCGCCTTCTCTTCCTGGCCTGTGTGCGTCTCTCGCTTGCTTTTCCTCCTCCTGTTTTTGATTTATATCCCATTACTTCGCCTCTTTGTGCCTTGCAGACATGAATTTTTCCCCCTGACATCCTCTCCGCTGCAGCCACATCAAAATCTTTGATAAAATAATAGTTGTGGAGAGGTATACTGGGGTTTTTTAATGTTTCATGGGATATAGACATCAATTAAATGACTTTGCAAGATCTGATCCATCGTTATTAATGGCATTAATGCTGACACACCCCTCATATTAAGTCCTGCACACTGGGTGATGGAGGGAATCTCGGGCACATGCAGTTCGAGTGCAGGTTACCGAGCAATTGACGCAAATCTGAGATGGTCAGGTAACCCGTAGGCTCCAGTGCCAACGCTTCGGCAGCCTGAAGCAGAAAAGGAAAGAGCGGGATGGTTTCTGGAAGCTCTAAAGGGAGCACATGACCCTGTTGGAGCAGTGGCCACCGGTGACGTCCATGTGCCTGCTGCTCTCTCCAGCATGCCCAGCAGTGAGGGAGCTGGCCAAGATGCCTTGCATAGTTCACTTGGAGGAGGCCTCAGCGAAGGGCCATGAAAGGAGGAGAGTTGAAATCAAAGCGGGAAAGTCCAAAGCAGCCACAGAAAGAGTCCTCAGATTAGCTATGGGCCAAAATATCCATGCAGGGACAATAGCAGGGCTTCCGCCTTCCTGCACCCCCAGCTGTGAAATGTATGTATGTATGTATGTATGTATGTATGTATGTATGTATGTATGTATGTATGTATGTATGTATGTATGTATGTATGTATGTATGTATGTATGTATGTATGTATATGTGTGTGTGTATGTGTGTATGTATGTATGTATATGTGTGTGTGTGTGTATTTATTTATTTATTTAAAACCATAGAGTTGGCAACCCCCTTGCTGAATGCAGGATCATCCCAGAGCATCACAGACAAGAGATTGTCCAGCCACTGCCGAAAGATTAGCTGCCTTCTTCATCATGTTGAACACACGGCATAGATTAAAAATATATATAAAGAGCATTAAAATCGAAATTTAAAATCACAATTCAGGACAGCTAGTAAACATAATCAAATACAGTCCTAAATAATAAGCCTGAAAAGAATGTTGGGTTTGACAGCATGGAGTCATGGGGATATTTTGAAATCCAAAATTTCAACATGGGAAATTTGGCCTTCAGGAGCAGATTTTCACACTGATATTTCATTGAAAGTTCCTCCTTGTTCCTCCCCAATTTACTGCTAGACTAATTCAAACCTGGACAGGCTAAAATGTGCCCAGCCACTGCCAATCACCCCCTGGCTGAAGTCAAGCCAGCTAGGATTTGATTTCTGTTCTCCCTTTTGAAGGGGTATTTTTCATTTCCATGGGATGAGCGCCCAGCCTGGTATTGATACGGATAGCCCTCACCCAGTGGTGGGATCCAACCAGACCAACCAATGGCTCACCCCTTCCGACTGCCCCCCCGCCACCCACTTACCTGGCTGCTGTGCCCCCGACCCCCCTTTCCAATGTTGGGTGGTGGGAGGCAAGGGAAGCTGGCGGCTTCGGGGGGCTGGCTGTAGCGCGGCCTTCAGGGAAGGGCAGGGAGTTGTTCTATCTCTATCTCCACCCTGGCAGGCCACGCACGCCCTCCCCCAAAGGCCACATGGCATGGCACCACTCCAGGGCAGCCGCTGATTGGGCCGTGCGCCTTTGGACCAGCAGCCTGATCTGCAGCCGCCCTGGGGTGGTGCCATGGTGAGATTCAGCTGGTTAGCTACCAAATCGGTAGAACCAGTGTGAACTGGCTGAATCACACCTCTGCCCTCACCCACACCTTTGACCCTGGGGGCATTCCCAGCCACTCAGTGGCTCCTTATATAACCCATCACGGGCATTCAAAAGAATATCTCTTCCTATGTTTTGTCTACTCATTTTCACCCACAGTGTTGGAAACATTGCTTTCTAGCTTCCTGAACAACAAAGAACAGTAAGATAAACTTTGCAAAGGTTCAGCCATTCTGCCGGATCAGAGCTACAGTGTGCTGTTAGCCAGCTGGGGAAAAAAGGGTTTGAAAGTTGGCAAATGAATTAGGACGACGACCCAAGCAAAAAGCATCTAATGCAAAATCTAGACACCTGCAGCCAAAAAGTAGCCAAGGATTTGCATGAAGCATTTAAAAAAATTATTTTCTTTATTTATATCCTTTTTACTTGAATGGGAACCCAAAGTGGCTGGCATTGTTCTCTCCTCTGATTTATCCTCACAACATTCTGTGGGGTAGGTTAAACTGAGAATGCGTGACTGGCCAAGGTCGCCCAGTGAGTTTCCATGGCACAAACCTGGACTAGATAAAGTGCATAATATATATAAAGTGCCAGCGTCAATAAATCATATCAATGTACAATTTCATAATTTCATTCGAGATATAATGACAAAGGTCCATATGAGACTTCAAACTAATGAGTTCCAAAAATTTCTTAATATGTCCATATATTGTATGGTTTCAAACTGGAACTTCACACATTTTCACCAACTGTATTGACAAACAATTATTCACAAGTTCATAGAGACCACACTGTTCAATTCCAACGGAAGTTTTGTATCTCCATTTTTATGTGATTCCCAAATGGAACTTCACAACAGAGATGATATCTCCTGTGCCTTGAGTCCATTCATGGATGGTACATAGAAAAATGAGAATCCTGTATAGAATCGCACCACGCGTCTAAATGCGTTTTCGAAGGTATCTTCCTCAGTATACCGATTCTCAATCGCTTGATTTCATCCTGGGGTTCTACAACACAAGGTTGTTGTTATTCTTACCTATATTCGTATTGGTCATCAAATTTAACCCACAATGTTAAACATACTTACAACATTCTTATATAGTGTCATCTTTCCCCTGGAGATCATCTTATACAAGCAGGAAAAAAGCTCAGATATATACATCACCTGTCATCATCCACACCGTCCCCATATAAGTCTAGAGCTGAAGTTAAAGGGATCCCTCTTTCATTCATAAAAAACAGGTCCAGTCTATTTCCCTATTAAGACCTATGCGGTCTGATTGCAACGTGTGTATCCACTTTGCCTCTTTCTGCAAAAGAATCTGTTTAATGTCCTTGTTTGTTGAAGGTATATGATAAAGTACCAAGAAGGAAAAATCCTTCTCCGTGTGTTGTTTCTCCTTAAAGTGGCTAACCATGGGAGCCTCCTCTTTATTTAATCTGATGTTACTGGCGTGTTCTAAGAGTCTGGTCTGGAGATTTCTCAGTGTCATTCCCACGTACATAAGATTACAACTGCATGTTATCAAATAAACTGAGAATGTGTGACTGGCCAAGGTCGCCCAGTGAGTTTCAATGGCACAAACCTGGACTATTTAGGTTCCAGTCCAACATTTTAACCACCACCACAAGAAATCAACATAATAGGGGTGAGAAATTGAAATAATTCCTGGTTTTTGGACTCTGTTGAAAGACTCTGCTTGCTCCATTCTTCCTTCTCTCACGACTCTTTTTCTTTTCCCACTCCATTGCTTGCCCCCCCCACACACACACACACTTTCCTTCAGTGAATCTGCCTGAAGCTTTTCTCGTGGAACGTGGCTGGCTGGTGCAATAAGGCCAACAACCCCGATTTCCTCAACTGTCTCCTGATTTTTGACTTGATCTGCGTTCAAGAGACTTGGGCACCAACCCCCGCCCAACTACCAGGATATCATTCAGTCTCTCTTCCGGCCTGCAGGCTGAGCCCGAAGGGTCGTCACCAAGCAGGCTCTGCTATGCTGATGAAGCCTGAGGTGGGAGCTGCTGCTGCTGAGACGCTGCCTCCTTGCCCCCACCTAGCCCAGGCGGTCCCCCTAATTTGGGAGAATTTTGAATTGGCTCTAGTGAACGTTCGCTCATTCCCTGGCACGTAAAGGGCCGTGAAAGATTTATATTGGACTCAACTGACAGAATATGGAGAGAGTATGAACTTAGCACTTCCATCTGCTAATTTGATTTTGGCAGGGGACTTGAATGCGAGAGTAGGAAGGGACGAAAGCAACATTCAGCGTTTAGCCGGTCTGAACTCGGACTTGTTACCCTGGCATTTCTTTGTCCCAAGACACTTAAGAGGTAATTCATAAAAAACAGGTCCAGCCTATTTCCCTATTAAGACCTATGCGGTCTGTTGGCACTAACCTTGTTAAATTGTGCTTCCAGCTTGGCCTGATCCCACTTAATGGTCTAACCAAATATATCAATACAGGAGAGTACACCTTCCTTTCACCGCAGGGAAATAGCATCATAGATTATGTGATGGCTTCCCAGTCATGCTTTGTTCTTGTTCAGGACTTTCAGGTTGTTCATCAGGTATGGAGCGACCATTTACCACTAACGTTAGATATCGCCTTAAAGTCACCCAAACAGAGTGTTTGTGACTCCTATACAAAGATGAGCCCCAAAATTATCTGGTGTGACTTAGTAGAATCAAAAAATCCATGAGCTTCTTTACTCTCCAGACCTAAAGAATCTTAGAGCAGAATTGATCTCAATGACATCATCTGTTGAATTTTCTAATCAACTTGCAGAGAATTTTGGCTCTGTCTACTCAGCAGCCAAACTCCAGTTCAACACAGACCAATAGACTCAGAGATATGGGCTTTAACAGGGATTGTAGGATCCTGAAATCCCAAATCAGGGAGGTCTATTATTATTTTAAGACTAGGAATGAAACTAATCTGCCCACTGAATGCTTCACCCTCAAAAGGCATTAATCACAACTGATGCAAGAACTTAAAAGTAAAGCTCTTAACTGTAGGTGGCAGACTGTCACGACTACAATTCCCAGCAATCACCAGCTCCCGCCTTTTTGCATTAAAGCGGGAAACCGAGCTGGCAAGCTACGGCAAAACAAAACTAAGTAGCTCTGCTATGTAGCTCCATCAGAACCAATGAGAGACCAGGAGCTGGGAAGAGGGGAAAAGTTGATTGGTTGCTGTCTGTCTCTGTAAATAGTTTAAATACTGGAATTGAGGACAAGAATCCTCAGTTCCAGCACCCTGTAGCTAGGGCAACCCAAACTGAAAAAGTGTCAGGATGTTGTTAGTGTGTGCTCTGTCCTTGAATCTTTCTCGCCTGTCGGCCCTGGCTCTCTGCCTAGGCAGGGGATTTTTGCTTCCACATTATCTCTGCTTGCCTGTGTGAAACTATGTACTGTTTAATTTCTTGTGGCAGGAAAGAGGTTTGCTACTGTGTTAAAGCTATTATCAAGGTTCTGAGTCTCTCAGAACTCGCATCGCCTGAATTCGATTATGACTGCCAGTACAATAAAGAACTGAGAACGGTTACTTTTGCCTGGATTTTGCTAGTTCATTACATTATGAGAGTTCTCATCTCTCAGTGTAACTTTTGATGTGAAGTACAAGGTTACCTGATGTCTTGCCGTATTCTCGTCTCCACGGATCCTGATAAGCTAGGTTTCAGGGGTCCTTTCAACTCTGAATATGAGGTTAGGACAGAGACCCCCATAGAGGGTCCTGTTCATCCTCCCCCAGTCCTAGTTCACCCAGAGGAGTATGATCTGGAGCCGGATCCAGAAACAGAGCCTCTGTCATTGGTTGCGCTGTCCCGACCTCGCCTCAGCCAGAGCATTATTTTCTTCGGTTTGCAGGAGCAGGTTGAACAGGCAACTCTGATGGCAACCCGCAGAACCCTGTCAGCATGCTGCCTTCCCCTGACTTGGGAGCAATGTGACATGAGTGGAGGAGCTGCCATGGATCGTGAACCAGCGGCATTGCATTTCACTACCCGCCGACAGATGGATTACAAACCCATCATGAGGATGGTGACCAAGGAAATTGGTTTGTCTGCCATACACGATACCACCCGCGAATCTCTAGAGAGATATCTTGATCGGCGTTTTGAGGAGACCATGGCTACAGGACACCTGCAGAGCACTGGTGCCCGACCCAAAGCTTCCCAAGTGGCACTTCACCACTACGATTTGGATGAAACTGAATCTCCCTGAGGGGGTGCTCTGGCCCGATAAAGAAGTGGATTCGGATCATCTGGTGAATCTGGGTGCTTCACACCCAGCATTGCTCCCCCCTGGGGCATTTGGGGATGACAAACCAGTGGAGCCAATGGATCCTCCGGGTGCAGGTCCTTCCCGTGAGGAGGACGTTCCGGGGTAGCCGGGGCCCCAAGATGACCCATATCTGCATTCCCTGCAAGTGCAACAGGCAGTATTGGACTGAGCCAGGCATGAATGGCAAAAGGCCCGTGAAGCCTTGATTGACAAACGTGTTCACCAGCGGCTTCAGCTGAGAGAAGAGTATGACAGGGAACGTGAAGAGTTATACCAGCAACTGCAAAAAGATCAAGAACAGCAGGTAGAAGAAGGAGGAGGAGGAGGAGGAGGAGGAGGAGGAGGAGGAGTTGTTTGGATTTATATCCCCCTTTCTCTCCTGCAGGAGACTCAAAGGGGCTTACAATCTCCTTGCCCTTCCCCCCTCACAACAAACACCCTGTGAGGTAGGTGGGGCTGAGAAAGCTCCAATAAGCTGTGACTAACCCAAGGTCACCCAGCTGGCGTGTGTGGGAGTGTACAGGCTAATCTGAATTCCCCAAATAAGCCTCCACAGCTCAGGCGGCAGAGCTGGGAATCAAACCTGGTTCCTCCAGATTAGATACATGAACTCTTAACCTCCTACGCCACTGCTGCTATGCAAAGTTTTGCACGCCACGGAGCAGCCCAAACAAGAATTGCTCTGAGAATTACAGCAACTGCATGCCTTGAACCTGCAACAATCCAAAGGTACTACAGCACACAGCACCGAGCTTCTCCAAATCCAACGTGAACGTGCAGTCCTGGAGAAGGAAAAGGCCAAACTACTTTGGAAGGAGCGCGACTTGGTGGCCATTGAAGCTCATAAACGCGCTACAGCAGCTGACCTCCAACATAAACTGACAGCCCGGGTAGCGGGGTTGTGTTTGGAAAGCCAATGTGTCAGCACAAGTTGACTCCAAGGGCGACCGGACACGTCTCGTCCAGCCCGCTCCGGACCAACACGGGGCCCCCGCGGCTTTCATGTCTTTAATTAACGAGGTTTTACAAGATTTATTGTTTAAAGGAGTGGTGGTGTACTTAGATGATATTTTGATCTACTCCCGTAACATAGAGCATGTAGAGTTGGTCCGAACTGTATTGAAGAGGCTTCTCGACAACTCCTTATTCGTGAAACTGTCCAAATGTGCCTTCCATCAGGAAAAACTGGGTTTTCTGGGATACCGTGTGTCGGCGATGGGGTTGGAAATGGATCCTGCTAAGGTGGAGGCAGTCATAAATTGGCCCGTTCCTACCACCCGCAGGGAGCTTCAATCATTTCTGGGTTTTGCAAACTTTTACCGTGATTTCATCCCACAATTCGGCCAAATAGCCTTGCCACTAACTGATTTGCTATGTACTAAAGGCAAGGGGCCACAAGCCACTAAACCGGAAGCCCCCCTCGACTGGACTGACAGTTGCCAGCAGGCATTCCAACAGCTCAAGACTGCTTTTACTACTGAGCCTATTTTGACCCATCCTAACCCTGCCCTCCCGTTTGTAGTACATGTGGACACTTCCGACAAAGGTCTCGGGGCAGCCCTGCTGCAACGGGGTGTGGATGGGAAGTTGTCCCCTTGTGCCTATCTTTCCAAGAAATTTTCCGGTCCTGAATTGAACTGGATGGTGGGGGATAAAGAAACTACGGCCATTAAGGAAGCTCTCAGTACTTGGTGCCATTGGCTAGAAGGAGCTGCCCACCCATTCCAAGTTTGGTTGGATCATAAAAATTTATCAGCCCTTTCCACTCCCAGTAAAATGTCAGCTAAGCAACTGCGGTGGGCTGATTTCTTTTCCCATTTCCAGTTTATGGGGCACTTTTTCCTGGGGAAGACCCACCGGTTGGCGGACGCGCTCTCCCGCCTTCCCCGTGGGGCGGATACCTCCTTACGTGCCATTCCACATACTGTACTTTCTCCAGCACAATTGAGTCTAGCGGTCACCCGGGCCCAAGCCCGCGCACAGATCGATCCGCCCCCAGTCTTGCCTTCTTCACCCGCCACACACCCCCAGTTGCTCCGATATTGTTTCACCTCTTTTACAAGACTTTCTCCTGGAGGGGAGGAGCCCCGTTCCGGAGAGTGAAGGCCCTGGTGTTGCAGGACGGGACGTGGCAGAAGGGGGATTGCTGGTACGTGCCGCCGCACCTCCGGAAAACTGTGCTCCTTGCTGGTCATGATGCCAAGCAAGCGGGACATTTTGGATTTTTGAAAACGTTACATCTGCTCTGCCATCAATTTTGGTGGCGTTCCATGCGTAAGGACATTGAGGCTAATGTCAAGGGGTGACCTGTTTGTGCTGAAGCCAAATCCATTCCAGGAAAAATTCAGAACATACGAACCAGACTTTGGAGCAATACCTGCGGTGCTACACTAACTATCACCAGAATAATTGGGCAGACTTGCTGCCTTTTGCTGAATATGCATATAACAATGCTGTGCATACCAGCACCCAGAAAACCCCCTTTGAGATCATCTCTGGACGTTCTGCTCCGCCTTTTCCTCTTTTGGGCTCGGACCCTTAGTAACTAAGAATCCTAGAAAGAACACCTAGTGAATGATTTGCAACATACTTCAGTAGCATTTAACAATTTCAGCGCGCAGGCGTTTTGCTGCTGCTTCTTTGAACCTTGCTGCTCCTTTGAACTTGTACAATTTGGCGGCAGGTTGCTGTTTCTTGAGCCGGTGCCTTTCCCATGTTTTCCATTGGACTGTGAATGAAATATTTATAGAATTACGGTCGGGAGAACCTTATGGACTCATGGAATCATTCCTGATTATGTTATTTTGTGAATATTGCATATAGGCACTTTCGTCACTGTTGGTATTAACACTTCCTTGTGTAATTCCTGTTGTGTGGCAAGTTCTTTGGGGTTTGGCCAACCTTGTTCCTTGTTTCCCTTTAAGATTGTACAAGTAATCAATAATGTAACTGCTAAACTCGACTTGCCAAAATCACTCAGCAATATTCATCCTGTGTTTCATTCCAGCTTGCTCAAACGGGCTCCAGATTTCGATGCCTGGCACGGCCCCCCGGAACGCCCTCCTCCGGTTCTGATAGCGGGCACAAGCATTACAAAATCAACGGTATCCTGGATTCTCGCATGCACCACCAGCATTTACAATATCTTGTTTCTTGGGTGGGGTTTCCTACAGGCCATGATCAGTGGGTCTACACTACAGATGTCCACGCCCCCATTTTGGTTACTGCTTTCCCTAAGGCTTTTCCTGACAAACCGAGGGGGAGGTTCTTAGGAAGGGCCAAATGTCAGGATGTTGTTAGTGTGTGCTCTGTCCCCAGGTCTCTGTGCAGGGATTCACAAACTTTATTGTTTTCCCTAAGCCACCAGGCTGCCACCAGTCTGCCTGCCCTCATGTCGCCCTCTTGAGCTTTGCTTCTCTAATACCGAACAGTCACATGCTTGTATTCCTGTACCCAAGCAATCTGGCATAATGGACATGGTGCCTTTCTGAGTTTACAGACGGGAACGTGTTCCTGGACGCTGCTTCTCCAGCCTTAGCACCTGTGCATTAGGCGCCCAGCAAAGTTTTCCTTCTGTGCCACTGAGCGAGTGTTGAACATAAACCCATCTATTGCATTTTCCTGTGCTTGTCCTGTCCTCTTATCCTGACAGCAGCCCAAGTAAAGGAGGGGGCAGGGGATGAGAGGAGCCGGGCTTCGGGCAGCAGCGTCCGCATGGAGATGCCGCGGATGGGCTTAAACAAGCCTGGCAGCCGCAAGCCCTTCCTACAAAGTTTGCACGCCTGGGGGCTCCTCCCGGGCCACCTGACCTGCCTTGGCCTCTTCCTGGCTCCCCGGGGGAGAGGGTAGTCCGGCCACGGACATCCCCAGGCATCCGTTTTCATGGCCAACTTAAATGGCTTGCAGATGGGGGTTTGAAAATAAAGACGTTCTCGGCACAGACCCTTGCAGGTTTGCCTTCACGCTACTACCTGCCTCTCCTCCACCCCCACCCACCATCTGCTCGGGGCAGGTTCTGTTTGGCGACTCCTGGGCACCTTCAAAGGCTCTGACTTCTCTTTCAATCTCTGACTGATGTTGACCTTGGGAGGACCAAGCTGGTGCAAGCCCAGCAGCGCTGAACAGCAGAAAGAAAACGTGTTTCTCTGATGGCAATTTTGAGTCTGGAGATGTGCAACTCTCTGGATCTCAGCTCTGGATCTCAGTGGACGCAGTCCAGCAAGGAAGTTTTGGCTGAGGCAGAATGATGCTGCACTCTGATTGACTGGAAAGGCTCCGCTGCACTCTGATTGGCTGGCATGGCATCATGTCACTCCCAACAGCATGAAAACAAACACACATCCGACTCCTGTTTCTCCCCTCAGATCCGGTTTCCGCATGTGATTTTTAAAAACATCCACATAAATGCAGGTTCTGAAAACCCCCGTGATGAGGGGTGGAACGAGCGACAGAACCATGATGAAGATGTGCTTGGCATCTAAGCGGCGAGGAGTCCCTGCTCAAACTGCGTTTTTTGCCGTGATTAGCATGTGTTTTAATGATGGTGGTGATTGAGCCACACACACACAAGGAAACAGAGTTTGTTCAAGCTGCTCCTGGAACATTCAGCCACTTGGGGAAGCAGGGAGCTGAGCGTGGAGCTAGGCAAACGGATAGCAAACTTCACTGGATTGTACTGATTACATAATAGGATTCAGGGGGTGGAGCCATGCCCCTCTGCAGCCCAAACCAACCATGACTTTGGAACCCAAGTTTTATAGCAGGAGTCCCCAGTCTGAAACAATCAAGGAAAAACAAAATTCAGCCAAATGTGCAAAACAATTGCAGACAGACAATTCATAGCTTAATGATAATACTATTAGCTGATTAAGATAAATATCACTAATATCTTAAATAGGTTCAGTAGGTGCTGAGGTTCAGGTAAATAAGAGGATAATGGATAATGAGGATTATTTTATTTACAACACACACACACACACACACACACACATACAGCCTTTCTGCTGCAACAAGACCACCAAATGCAACTAACGACTTAAAAATACATGATAAAATCATTTAAAAAACTATTAAAATCACCTGCCCCTCCTCCGAAACACACACACACAAATCATTAAACCAATTAAAAAACAGACTTAAAATATCTACAAACAAAATCCACACAAAACATGACTGGCCGGGCAGGAGGCAAGTGTGAACCCAAACGAAACTGCCCATCAATTCAGAAGGAGATGCAGGACAATGAAACTCCAGAAGAGCCACAGGAGGCCCAGAAAGTCCAGTCTCGGTTTGCTTGTTTTTAAAATCTCCTGGAAAGAATTCTGGGAAACAAGGAATGATCCAGACTATCAGTTAAATTAAGCTTCCAGATGCTATGTGGACTGCACACGGATTCAGAAGTCTAGGCTAGGAGATTATGGTGTAAATTGAAGAAATAAAAAGCAAAATTATTCTTGACGCTATCACAAAATGATCGTTAAAAAAAATTATGGAAACATCCCCCCCCCTCCCGTTTTGTCATCTTCCTATTCAGCCTTTGGAAGTATTGTGATTTTGCGGTTTTAGCCCTGAGTGTATCACTAGAACAGATATGTGGTAGTTATTTTGGAGTTTCTAGAAAACTTCAAATCAGTAACAGTCAGAGAAGTAGACATTGGTGCTTTCTGCACGGCCCAAATCAAAGGTCTTGAGGTTGGCGGAGGGGGGAACATTTTGAGGAAGAACTCTGCACAGCTTTTTCCTGACACAACTTCAGGACATTTTATTTCTGCTAAACCGGGGTTTTTTAGAGACCATTAAACTGGCAACTCTTTTTCCCCAGGATGGGGTCAAGACGTTTTCTCTTGGCTATGCGTAACAAGACGCATTTTATTTTTCCCACCCAAAAGCTCTCACTTTCTATTTCTCTGCACCTGCACCCGCCATTTGCTTCCCACCTCAGGAGGCTCCACGCTGCCACCCTTTGCAAAATGTCCCCACAGAGTTTCCTCTGTTTGCAGCATATCTGTGCGTCCTTTCAGTGTATACAGGTGCATTAATAAAGTTAGTTTTTCCTGGTGATCCTGTGCATGTGTCATTTTTTCTTTTTTGTTTTAAATGAGATATCTTTGAAGCTATATCATGATATGAGAATCGGCACTGAAGGGACACACGGATGAGCCAGAAGCAGAGGAAACTCTGTGTGGGGACATTCTGCAAATGGCAGCAACATAGAGCCTCCCCAAGGGAGCAGAAACTGGGGGGCGTGTGCTGCAGAGAAACCGAAAGTGAAAACTGGAGGAGGGGGAGGCAGGAAAAATAAAACGCTTTCCCTGCCAATGCTTTATTTGTCTGCACTATCCAGACAAAAATAAGCCCAAACTGATCTTTTTAAAACATCTGCAAGAAGTTTTACTTGTACTGAGCAAAAAGGACCACACTACCAATTTTGGACTACATTGACTCAAAGGCCGGTGCAGATTGAGACTGATTCCAGTTTAGCTAAAGTACTAGCCAGTATATGACTCCAGTATATGACTCTGAGAATTGACTATGCTTCCACTTACAAGGTAGAGTCTGGTCTGTTTAAAAAGTGTGGTTTTCCAGTTGGAAGAGTAATTTTCTTTTGGGGAAAACTCCCTAATAGTTCTGCTGGGATAAAAAAAATTCCTATGACAAGAGTTTCAAAAGATTAATGGATCAGTCTTAAAAATTACAGTCTTCATGCTTGGATATTCCTTCTGGATTGCTGCAGGACCTAAAATAATTGCAAACTTTAAAGAGGAAGAAGCCGAGTTAGTATTTATGTTCCCACCTTTCTTCCCTGTAAGGAGTCTCAAAGCAGTTTACAAACAGACATCTTGTGAAGTAGGTGGGTCTGAGAGAGTTCAGAGAGAACTCTGTCACCCTGCAGGCTTCATGTGTAGCAGCAGGGAAAGAAATCCAGTTCACTGGATTAGAGTCCACTGGTCATGTGGAGGAGTGGAGAATTGGAAACACAGTTCTCCAGACTAGAGTCTTCTGCTCTTCTGTGAAATGTACTAATACACCATGTTCAAGATCCAAGTTGAATTTGTCTGTTTTTCAGGAGGTCATGGCTAACAGAAGATGGCTTATATATTGTCACCTGTTCAAACGTACACCTCAGGATATTTCAGGGGCTTGAGCTACTTTTCAGCATAGAATGGAATGAGTTGTGGGAAATATTAATTACTAGCGGGGCCCGGCCACGCGTTGCTGTGGCAATTGTCCTCATCACAGTCCGCAACCCACACAGATGTCCATGCAGGTCCAATGATCCGCAGCACAGCCTTTTGGGGTGGTCAAATGGAATCCCTCTTTCCCTTTTCAACTCACATTGTTATATGGTGGTGTCTTGTTTTTTTAGTATAAGGTAACCCTTTCCATTCCACAACCGAACTGTCCAGAGGGCGAATCCCGCTGTCCATGAGGCTGGTTGACACGCACACTCCTGGCTTGGGGAAGGCAGAACTGGGGCAAGGAGGCTATCCCAGTCAGGCAGCAGAGGCAGGGTGGTGAGGCGTTCAGATTGAGGCCAGCTCCCGGGGTTCTTAAAGGGCCATGTGCAAAAGAAGCGGAGCCACCAGACCACAGCCACACAGCCCGGAAAACCCTCCAGAACCAGTAGTGTTTGTTCGCCCCCCACCCCACAGATTTTCTTAGAAGAAAAAGGCAAACTCCAGCTCGCTTTTAGTAAAAAAGAGCTGTGGCGAATATGGGTGAGGAAGTGGGTAAGTGGTGGTTGCATGTGAGGGAGGGCAGAGTGAGGTGTGTGAGGATGAGCTGGATGTGTGTTGTGTGGTAGCAGTGGGTGAGGCACAGAGAGTGAAAGTTACCTGCGTGTGGGGGGGAACCCCACCTGACGCCTCACACGGCAAAGTGTGTATGTGTTTCACTTCCAGTTGTATTACCTAACAGTATTACCTATTTACTGTTTTCACTGCTCATCTCTGCCCATCTGCACGAACATTCTAAGCCCTCAGGCCACAGACAGACAGGCTGCACGAACATTCTAAGGGTGACAGTTAAACACAGCCAGCTTCATAGCCTGGTGTGCCAGGAAAAAGACGTTTTACCTGGCTCAGGTATGGACTTTCAGCGATTTGAAGGTCCCATTACCTGCCCGCAACAGGGAGGAACATCATGTGAAAAATTGGGGGCGATCCGTCCAGCCGTTTTGGCATTAGGAAGTGACTAACAAAGTCACTGTTTGCTTTATATATATATATAGATTTGCAAGGCTTCATTTACCTTTAGGATAATGTTGCTTTAGGGAAAACATTGGAAGGGCATCAGGAGAGATTCCTTAAAGTATCTGATAAACTGGAAGGGTTTAGTTTAAAACTGTAGGATTTAATGATGTAAGAGTGGAATGATCCTCTGAAAGTAGTGGAAGCAAAGAAGATTTGGATTTTTTTAAATCTGGAAGAGTGTAAAAAAAATTAATATATGCAGTTTAGCGGGGGGGGAGGGGGGGTGAGTGTGAATGACAGCGGGAGGCAATGGCAAATCACCCCATATACAAAACCTGCCTTCATTGTGATGTGACATCACCCCATGTATGATGTCAGTAATGCCCAGCCAGTAAAGTACCTTTATCCAGTGCGCACATGTGTTAACATTGCAATAGAGTTTAGGTAAGCAAGTGAAAGAGGGCAATGGGTCCTGCTATAGACATGAATTACTTGCCCCCCCCCCCCAGATCTGCAGCAGATACGTGAAAACTGTCATATTAATACTTATGTTATTCCATGTTTTATTATTGGTCTATGACTACAAATCAATCAATCTGTTCAGTAAATACTTCTGCTTTGCTTTAATTCTGTTTTTGGACTTCTGGTTGGTTCTCCTGCACTGTTTTTGAATGTCCCATCTTGGGTTGATTTTCCCACGGTCAATTAATCGTGTGATACTGACGCGAAATGACCAGGTTTCAGCAAGAATTCCCCACTGCCTGATCACCGAACACAGATTCATCCCGGTTCTGGCGCTGCCTCTCCCCCTTATCGCGTATTTTTTTTAGAACCTGCATGAAAGTGCACCTTTTTAAAAACAAACAAATAAACGATCGCAATAGTGAACAGGTATGCAAGATAAGTCACCAGACTTGATAGATGTAACAGAGCCATTACATTACAGGAACTTATAAAATTACAGCAGTGGATTGTATTGTACACAGTGGTATAATAGTCTACAGTCCCACTGGTCTGGCCACATATTCTGTGGACTGTTAAACAAAACAAGGATTATGCTAGGAGTGAACACAGTAAGTCACAACCATAAAAATAAATACAAACATGCAAACTCACCTTCCATTAAACTATAGGGAGAACCCACAAAATATCCCACAAACATCACTGAACTTAGACCAAGCATACCAGAGATGACAAATATTCAAAAATCAAAATTTGAACTCCTAATACAAAGAAAAGCCTTGCCACGTTTTTGTGTGTGTCTCCCATGATAAGCCTTGGATGTATCCAGAGGGGGACAAAAGATTCCAAGAGGGAAAAATGCAGCCAGGAAAAGAATCTTGAGTGTTTAAACTCAAGGTGGAGGCAAATTCTTTGGCTGCACCTCCCGTAGCAGCCATTTTGGAGTGGCCCATACCCATCAAAATTCCAAGGTGCCCACAGGTTCCAAAAAGGTTGGTGACCCCTGAATAGACCCTCTTCTCATCGGGGCCATTTCTGTCACATTGAGAAAAACCGAGAGCACTTTTTAGTATTGCTGCTGTTTTGGAACCTTGTCTGTGTCCCCTTTGTTCTTAGCCAATTGTGTCCCTAATACCAGCACATAGTAAATAATCCATGTTTCCCCCTTATCCTTTTCCTTTCCATTTCAGTCACATATTAATGTATATTTTCTCCTTCAATTAAAGAGCATGTTTATCATTGAAGATATGTAACATCTCAAATGTAAATACTAACAGAAAGAAAGCATATCAGCTGTGTGGTATATACCCCTGTTCCATAAAGAATTCCACAAAGAATTGACATTGTAAATTCTCCCAGTTATTTTTGTAATCTCATAGCTCTTGTTTTGCATAGTAATACCTGCCAAAGGTAATTAACACCTCAAGCAGAACACAGATGACACCAAAATTTTCCATCATGTCCTGCAGCTTTTTCCTTGTCTTATTTTTTTAATTTTCTTTGTAACGTTCAATCTGACCAAGATTTCTGCAGAACTCAGAAGCTCACACACTGTTATGTGTTGGTGGTTGGTCCTAACATTGTGTGGGTTGTGTTCTGGGATTTTGGATTTTTCTTTTCTGCAACGACATCTCCCACAACAGCTTCTTGCCCAAGATGGAGCCTTTGGCTTGGTTGAGAATCAGCAGCTTCTGGTCAGGGTCCTCACAGTGGGCCAGTCCATCGTGTTGTGCACACAGAAAGGAGAAGCAGCTATCCCACAGGAATCCACTTGGACCACGATCGGGCAGAGTGCAGTGGAGCCTTCTCCAGAAATTCAAAAGTGGCCTCTCACATGAGCTCGGCGATCCATGGGGTTATTCTTAGGGGATTAAGTGGAGGGGGGAAATGATGGGGAAAGTCTTCCATCAGGGAGAAAAACAGGATATACATTTTGAAAATAAGGCTGCCCAAGGTGGAGCCTGGAATTCGCCTAGAATTACAACTAATCAGCAGACTACTGAGATCAGTTCCCCTGGAGAAAAGGACATCTCTGGAAGGTGGCAGTATAGTCCCTCCCCCCCACCCCACCATCCTCAGGTTCCACCTGTCAAATCTCCAGGTATTGCCCAACCCTGAGCTGGCAACCTTATTCAGAAGTCAAACTTTACACAGTATACCAAAGATTGCAGGTGAAGTCCCTCCCCCAGTTCCCCCTTCCACAAGCACCATCCCCAAATCTCCTGGAATTTCCCTGGCTGGAGTTGGCAACCTTACTATGACAGTCAGATCCCAGGTTTGGCACTTTGCCATTAGGCCCCAGAGAACCTAGAGATTATTAAGGAGAGGTACCCAGAAATGGGTGGTGTGGAGGCCAGAGCATTTGCACCGGGGGGGGTATGGGGTGCACCGGGGATGTGTGGGGTGTGGGGTGTGACGAAGCCTAACAAGGAAGATATTCCTGGCAAAAGGAGAACTCTCTGCTGGTTCCAGAGACCTCTTCTCTGCTGGTTCTAGATTCCTCTACAGAAGCACTGTGGATATCAATACCAGGGGTGAAGCATAGTTTAACATTAGGAATATATTATCGTCCCCCTGACCAAAGCGCACAAGAGGATTCTGAGATGGAAAAAGAAATTAGAGAGGCCAACAAAAGCAAAAATGTAGTGGTAATGGGCGATTTTAACTATCCCCATATAAACTGGAAAAATGCATGTTCAGGTCATAGTAAGGAGAGAACATTCCTGGATATGCTAAATGACTGTGGCTTAGAGCAGATGGTTGTAGAACCAACCAGGGGAGAGGTGATCCTAGATCTAATTCTATGTGGGACCCAGGACCTGGTGCAGGAAGTCAGTGTTGTTGAGCCGATAGGGAACAGCAACCACAATGCTGTCAGATTCAGTATCTCTGCATGCGAACAAGTGACAACGACTAATGTAGTTACATTTGCCTTCAGAAAGGGAAATTTCTCAAAGATGAGGGGGATAGTGCGCAGGAAGTTGAAAGGGAAAATCAAGAGAGTCAAAACTGTCCAAGATGCTTGGAGGTTATTTAAAAACACAGTCTTAAAAGCTCAGCTGGAATGTGTTCCGCAGGTTAGGAAAGGCAGCGCCCAGTCCAAAAGAAAGCCACCATGGTTAACAAGGGAGGTTGAGGAAATTATTAGGAAAAAAGAAAATGTCTTTAGAAAATGGAAGTCCAACTTAACTGATGAAGAATACCGGAGAGAACACAAATTGTGGCAAAAGAGAAGCAAGTTAGCTATAAGGGAGGCAAAAAAGGATTATGAGGAACGCATGGCTGCGAACATCAAGAACAGCAACAAACAGTTCTTCAAATACATCAAAAGTAGGAAGCCAGCTAGGGAAGCGGTAGGCCTGTTAGATGATGAAGGAACAAAAGGTGTACTAAAAGATGACAGAGAGATTGCAGAGAAGCTGAATGAATTCTTTGCATCTGTCCTCACCCAAGAGGAGGTGAGGAAAATTCCTGCACCTGAACCAAGCTTCTTAGGAGGTGAACCTGAGGAACTAGTGAAGATAGTGGTAGACAAGGAAGAAGTTCTGGCAGCCATTGATAAACTAAATGCTACCAAATCCCCTGGCCCAGATTGCATTCATCCAAGAGTTCTTAAAGAGCTCAAGCATGAAATTGCTGATCTTCTCACTTTAATATGCAACTTATCCCTAAAATCAGGCTCCATCCCTGAAGACTGGAAGATGGCCAATGTCACACCAATCTTTAAGAAAGGATCTAGGGGGGGCCCGGGAAATTACAGGCCAGTCAGTTTGACATCTGTTCCTGGTAAATTAGTAGAATCTATTATTAAAGATAAAATTATAAAACATGTAGAAAAGCAAGACCTGCTGAGGAAGAGTCAGCATGGCTTTTACAGAGGGAAGTCCTGTCTTACAAACTTACTAGAGTTCTTTGAGGGTGTAAACAGGCATGTGGATAAGGGGGAACCAGTGGACATTGTCTACTTGGATTTCCAAAAGGCTTTTGAGAAAGTTCCTCACTAGAGACTGCTGAGAAAACTCAGCAATGAAGGAATAAGAGGGGAAGTCCTCTTATGGATTAAAAACTGGTTGAGGAACAGGAAGCAAAGGGTGGGTATAAATGGGAAGTTCTCACAATGGAGAGATGTAGGGAGTGGTGTCCCCCAAGGATCCGTTTTGGGACCAGTGCTCTTTAACTTATTCATAAATGACCTGGAAGTAGGGGTGGGTAGCGTGGTGGCCAAGTTTGCAGATGATACCAAATTATGTAGGGTGGTGAGAACCACAAAGGATTGCAAAGAGCAGCAGTGGCATGGGAGGTTAAGAGCTCGTGTATCTAATCTGGAAGAACCGGGTTTGATTCCCAGCTCTGCCGCCTGAGCTTTGGAGGCTTATCTGGGGAATTCAGATTAGCCTGTACACTCCCACACACGCCAGCTGGGTGACCTTGGGCTAGTCACAGCTTATCAGAGCTCTCTCAGCCTCACCTACCTCACAGGGTGTTTGTTGTGAGGGGGGAAGGGCAAGGAGATTATAAGCCCCTTTGAGTCTCCTGCAAGAGAGAAAGGGGGGATATAAATCCAAACTCTTCTTCAAACTCTTCTTCAAAGAGCTCCAAGCGGACCTTGATGAATTAGGTGAATGGGCTAAGAAATGGCAAATGCAGTTCAATGTAGCAAAATGCAAAGTGATGCACATAGGGGCAAAAAATCCAAACTTCACATACCCGATACAAGGGTCAGTGCTATCAGTCACAGACCAGGAAAGGGATTTGGGCGTCTTAGTTGATAGTTCCATGGGAATGTCAACTCAATGTATGGCGGCTGTGAAAAAGGCAAACTCTATGCTGGGGATAATTAGGAAAGGAGTTGATAATAAAACTGCAAGGATTGTCATGCCCTTATATAAAGCTGTGGTGCGACCGCACTTAGAGTACTGTGTTCAGTTCTGGTTGCCACATCTCAAAAAAGATATCAAAGAGATAGAAAAAGTGCAGAGAAGGGCAACGAGGATGATTGAAGGATTGGAGCACCTTTCTTATGAGGAGAGGCTGCAGCGTTTGGGACTCTTTAGTTTGGAGAGGAGACGTCTGAGGAGGGTATGATTGAAGTCTATGAAATTATGCATGGGGTAGAAAATGTCGACAGAGAGAAATTTTTCTCTCTTTCTCACAATACTAGAATCAGGGGGCATACACTGAAAATGCTGGGGGGGGGGAGAATTAGGACTAATAAAAGGAAACACTTCTTCACACAATGCGTGATTGGTGTTTGGGATATGCTGCCACAGGAGGTGGTGATGGCCACTAACCTGGATAGCTTTAAAAGGGGCTTGGACAGATTTATGGAGGAGAAGTCTATCTATGGCTACCAATCTTGCTCCTCCTTGATCTGAGATTGCAAATGCCTGAGCAGACCAGGTGCTCCGGAGCAGCAGCAGCAGAAGGCCATTGCTTTCACATCCTGCAGGTGAGCTCCCAAAGGCACCTGGTGGGCCACTGCCAGTAGCAGAGTGCTGGACTAGATGGACTCTGGTCTGATCCAGCAGGCTAGTTCTTATGTTCTTATGTTCTTATTAACTTTATCCAGGTCCTGCTCAGACCGTTTATCAGATGTGGTGGCAGGAGCCGAGCAATACGAGGTGATTGACAAGCCCGCTTGCTGGTGTAAAAGAAAGGTTGATTTAGCAAAGGCATTTTCACATTGGTGCCTCAGAGCAACTAAGCCAAACATTTTATTTTGTTACAAGTCTTTAGTTATAGATACAGTAGAAAAGACAGAGAGCTAAACGGAACTCATTGGTCTATATCAAGGCCCAGAGCTATCATGAGAGGCCCTAAATGTCAGGTGCCAGAGGCAGATGGGGAGAGAGGTCACGGTGGTAAAAAAAAAACACAACTGAGCCGGATGTTGGGATCCAGCCAGACAGGACCTGACTAAGTGGGGGCCCTGAGGGAGCAGAACTGGTTGAGACGCTGCCCCCCTGGTCTTCTTGCGGAGCATCCCTTAAATACCCGCTTTCCCATTTAGGTAGACCTGTATAAAAATAATGGATAGGCAGTTCATCACTTTATAATAACGATCTTATTAACCATGTAGAGTAAACAGCATTAATGAGATAAAGAAGTCGACATGATAAATAACAATATGTAAGACAAACCCAACAACTGATATAGAAAGAAACTAGCGTGGCCCAGCCACGCGTTGCTGTGGCTTATTGTGGTGAAATGGAAAAGGAACAGTAGCAGCAAATCAATTGCAGAGGCCAGCAGTACGTGCTCATGCAAACACGCAGCCTGATACTGTGCGATGTCATTGATGTGTGTGCCCGCATTCCTGGGGGGGGGGGGAATGGAAAGGCACCCCTCCCACACATCTAGACTGGCTGGTCATGATCCTTTACCTGGGAGTAAGTTTGGTTGGTGGCAATGGGTGTCGCTTCTGAGGAAACCCTCTGAGGGGCGCGATGCAGCCATTCAAAGTACGTCACAGTTGCTGTACCAAGCTTACTCCTGAGTAATGCATGCCTGGTTTTCTTAACTGTAACCACAGTATTCAGGGAATGTAGGGTGCCTAGTCCCTCCCTCCCGTCCCTTGCATGTCGCCCCTCACTTGCATGTCGCTCCTCACTGTCTCCCCTCTCTCACTTCTCTTCCCTTGCATGCCTCCCCCTCCGTCCCTTCCCTCTCCCTCCCTCTCTTCCCTTGCATGCCACCCCTCCCTCCCTCTCCCTCCCTTCCCTCTCCATCGTGTGTATGTGTGTGTGTATGTGTTTCACTTCCACTCGAGTGACTGCCTATGTACTGTTTCCGCTGCTCATATTTGGCCATCTGAGTGAACATTCTAAGCAGCACGAACATTCTAAGGGTGACAGTTACACGCAGGCAGCTGCATGTCCTTCACCAGGGAGCGCCAGGAAAAAGGTGTTTTACCTGGGCCAGGTGTGAAATTTCAGGTATGTGAACATCTAAAAACACTCTCGCCTGGCTGACTATAGTGGCTGGGAATTTTCAGAGGAATTGGCCCAGCAGGTACTGAGGTATACTGTCATCAACAAAAACACTGTTAGCTTTATATATATATATAGATAATGAACAAGAAAAAAAATACTTCAAAAATTCTCAAATTTTATAATCTGTTTGGATGTAGGAGACCCACAAAGAAGTCCAGGGTCTCTATGCAGAGCCAGGCAGACCACAGCTGCTTATCGGGAGCCTTCAAAATCCATGAAGGGTAGTCATAAGTCATTTGGGACATTACGGGACTAATTATTATTAAAATCTGCTAATCATATTGCTTGCTGAAGTGACTCCCCCCTCCTGCAAGCCCTGCTGAGAGGGCCCCCAGAGATTTCCATACACTTCTCCTTGGGGGGGGGGGTGGTGAAGGAGATTTTAGGTTGTGTCTAGGTTGTTAGAATGAGGTTTCTAAAATGGGATTTTATTGTTTTTTTAGAATGGGGTTTTTAGAATGGGGTTTTATTTTATTTTTTACTGTTATGGTTTTAATGTTGCATGTTTTATTGTGACCAGCTTTGAAACTGTGGTAAAGGGCAGGTAAATAGAAACAGAATAGGTAAAGGTAAATAGAAACAGAATAGATTATACAGAGTCCAAGCAGCCTTGAGACTAAGGACTTAAGGTGGGATATGCATATTTTAAATAAATAAATATTTGGGAGGGGGGTCTAGAGTGAGACCCTCTCCATTGTGATATCTCAGTTATGGTGCCCTTCCCAAGAGAGAGCTTTTAAAAGTACAGATGGACTTGTGGGCTACGGTAAAACATTTCTTTTTTAACCACAGAGGTTATATAATCCCTAGGACCTTTCACTGCACTGGGTGCCCTGCTCAAAATTTTATCTCAAAAGGAAATAACATTTGTGAGGAAGCAGGAACACAGTTTCTACTGCAGGTGTGGGGCAAATCATCTCACCAACATGTACAAGAATCCATCTTTGCCAAGGTTTAGCAAACCAAGTATAATTTGACTTCCCAAGATACCAATGCTTAAATTCTGCTTGTGTTTGTTGTGCTTATGTGGTTTTATATTTTTAAAAAAATGTTTGCTTAAATTATTATACTATATTAAATGGTTTTACTGTTAAACTGACGTGCATAAAAGATATGATTTAATTTGTGTGAGTAGCACAGGTGTAGTGAGCTACATATATCTATAGTACAGCAGTTGACAACATGTTTGGGGAGCCCCTGTCTCAAATTAGCTCACATGGGCTGCTCATTTCTCAGTCCTCATCTGTAAGCTGGGAGTGTGTGTGTGCTAATGGTTGGGTTGCTATACAGTGCTTGCTATCTCACTACTGAGATTGTGTCTTGTACCTATAACACTTAGGAAAAGTCATTCTTGGATAGTACATCAAATAATTATGTATTTTCCCCCAAGCTAACCTGTTCTTCCATTTCTCTCAAAGAGAGCAGAATGTTTACTCACAATCCAAGGACTGATTCCTCCATCCTTCTCAATGTAGTTAAAACGTTTGTACACAGTACATGATGTCATAGCAGCTCAACCAATGGTTGCCGGGAACAGCAAGGCAATAAAACACATCTGCGCACCATTAAATGGGAAATACAGTTCAGTCATAATATGTGGCAGCAGTAGTATTGTGAGAACACGAAGCAAATAAACAAATATTAAAACACTCAAAGTACTTTCCTTTCCACATGGGATGTGCATCTGTTACTGTCTGTTAGTTGTGTTGACACTGATAACATTTCATGGGTATATTCTAAATATGAATAGGATCAAAAGATCAAAAAAGAAAAGTGTCCACTTGCAGGATGCTTCAGAGCAAAATCTCTTTTTCGATGGTCCGGCACCATTTCCTAAGATGTCCCCCACTTTTAATGTGAAGCCCCCTTATATCAGCTCACAGTAAAAGGTGTTCATGGCCAGTTCAGTTCTCCAGTCTATTTGCAGATTTATTTAGGTTCCGAGGGACATTTAGTACAAGCAGTCTGATTTGGGGGAGGAGGGTGTGTGTGAGAGAGAGATATTTGTGTCCCACTTACGCACTCTGGTTTTTAAGCACCAGGTTTTTTTGTTGCCCAGGGGAGTTTGGAAGGAGTGTGTGTCTCTCTGGCGCATGGCAGCCCTGACTGGGTAACGGTGCAGAACGTAAAGTGTTGTCTATTAGGTAGGGAGACTGGTTAATACAAAGAGTTGTTGGTAATAACAATGTCCTTTCAGCGCTGACAGAGACAAAGCACCTGCGTGTGGTGTCTACCACTGCGTGCAGCGACTGATGGTCGGAGGAAAGCATTGGAGAGCATTTGAATTTCACATTCAGGGAGAGCCGGCCTATCATTAAAAAACCCTAATTTCAGTGTCAGGTGGAGTTCCAGGTAATCGATCATGATGTCAGCCGACACCAGCTCTTCCCTGCTGCCTCACCTCCAAGTCAGCCTTGGGGTTTCCAATTAAACTTATGGCACAGATCTGGAGGGAAGGGAAAGGAAAGGAGGTGGAGGAGAGATAGAACAGGAAGTGTTGGCACCGGGGGCACCACCGGCTGTTCGGGCCGGTAGGGGCAAGTGATGAGCCAGCCTGGGATGGGCTGCAGGTAACAAGATGAAAACCCTCAGGAACCTCAGGAAGAAAAGGCACTCGGCAGACCAGTGGGGAGAAGTGATGGGCGCTTGTGCCAACACCAGCACACTGACACAGTTTTACTTTCTGGACTTAGTAGTGGGGCGGGGGGCGGGGGAGAGAGAGAGAGGGCTGCCAACTTCAGTTAAGGCTGCCAACTTCCAGGTGAGGCCTGGAGATCTCCCAGGAGTACAACTGATCTCCAGACAACAGAGATCAGTTCCCCTGGAGAAAATGTTACCGCCCAGGAAAACAGACAAAATATTTTCCTGAGTCAAGTTACCTGACTGTACTGGGTCCGTGTCAGGACTCAGAGACCTGTGTGTTTCAGAAGCCCCCTTAGAGTTAAATTTATGATTTGCCCTTTGTTTAGGATTTCAGTTGGACTAGGTTCCCAAGTTAGCTTAAGGTTTTGTTATTGTTAAGTTAGGAGGTTCTTATGTACTTGTATTGTATTGTTTTCCCTAATGTTTAAGTTTAAGAAAAGTTATTTTGATATTTGTGCTATTAGTAAAAGCAGTAGCCTGTAGAAGCTGATATTAAGGGACAAGGAAGTCAGCCCTGGAACGCAGCTTAGACCAACACCCAGCCAACTCCTTAGCGAGGACAAAGACCCCTTTGGATTTGCAAATTAAACTCTGCTGGCAGCTTCCAGTCCCAGCCGTTGGAAGATGTGCAGGGACCACCATTGGACAATTTGAACTCTCCTTTGTTACAGAGATGAGGCGTGGGAGCCTCAGGACATAACTGAAGGAAACAGCCATCTGATAAAGGAGATAGCTGGGTGAGGTAGCGAGCCCACCTAGATTTTCTGAATGGACTTTATCTGCTTGGGTAAGATAAAGCACCATTGCGAGATCTCGTGGGAAGACATTTGACAGTGGGATTTCGTGATCCCATTCAAAAGTTGTAATTGTATCTTCCTTTTGTATTGTCGTTTTCTGATTGGGGTTTGGTAAGGGACTTGTCCCCTTACCTCCCCTTTCTACCTGCCCCCTGCCCCCTTTGATGTTTGTGAATAAAAGTTCCTGCGCTTGTTTGCAAGGCGCGATTCTCCTGCCTGAGCTGTGACCAGCACCTCCAAATAAAATCCTTGGCTTTGAAGAACAGCGGCTTCCTGCGCCTCATTACGTTGCTGAGCTGAAATCACTTATTGTTACCCAAGCAGCAGCAGTAACAAATATGGCTGCTTTGGAGGGTAGAATCTGTGGCCTTGTACTCCACTGAGAACCCTCCCCTCTCCAAACACTGCCCTCCCCAGGAGGCACCCCCAGTCTGGAGTTGGCAACCCTGCCTCCAAGCACAAAATGAACATTGAACAAACTCACACCCAACTGACTCCACAGAAAAACATATTGGAATGGTGGAGCCTGAAGTTTGGACCCAGATTAGTTCTCTTCAGCTATTTCATTAAGGCGCTTCTTTGCATTTTTCAGGGTTTGGGGGCTGATTCTGTGATATACGAGGGGAAAACATTTTGACAAAAATATAATCCTATGGAGAATTCTATATGTAAGTGCAATTGTAAAATGATTTGATTTTTTATTGTGTGCTTTTGTACAATGGGCCTTTTGTATTATTTTGTTTTTCAGGAACCACAAGCCATTGAAATGGATACGAGGTTGGCTTTTTTCTGGAATCTGACTAGCTTCGTGGTTTAAATACCTGAATTTTCTCACTGAATGTATTGAGAGTGAGACACTATCTTTCCTTTAACAGTGATGTAACTGTGTAGCAACTTTGGATGCTGTTTTGAATTGTTGTTTACAAAAATAAAAACAGAACATCTGTCTGGGTTAAATGCGACAGTTAAATTGACACTGTAAATTTCTTTTGGTCACCTGATTCTATGCATATCTGCTCAGTAGGGGCTTGGAGGCAGGCGATGCCGAACCACCTCCCAATGCCCCTGGTCTTGAAAACCCCACCAGGGTCACCATAAGCCAGCTGGGACTTGGTGATGCTTTCTGCCGCCATCCTGCCTTTCTGTGCTCAGTAGGCCCTGCGGGCCATAGCCTGCACGTGGCAACCCCCCTGCTAAGACCCGGGCCCCCAAAGTCCAACCCAGGTGACCCCACTGGGTCCAAACGTGGTTATTTGGCATACTCTCATGTCCCCTGGACCCTTGTAGGCTCCTCGTGACCAGTCTTCATCAGAGGCACTGCCAAGGCAGGCTGGCCACTTATTTAAGGGACTGGAAATATTCGGGGGCGGGGGGGGTTGATATTGTGGAGGGGCAAGGAAAGCGTGAAAAAATGAGAAGGGCATAGGTTTCGCATGCATCACAGCACATTTGAGGTGGCTCAGGCGTCCAGGACATGGTGCCAGCCACATAAGCCAGAATGGTGGTCAAATGCTTAGCCCTGTCACACAGCAACAGTTTAGGGAGCAGGGAGGAAGCTCCCACCACACGGGGGGGGATAACATGTCAGCAGTTGGGATGCTACGACCTTTGCAGAAACACATTCAACAGGCAAACATGCTTTCACAAGCAGCTGCATGATCCCCTATTAGCCAAACCTCCAATCTGTGTGCTGGTCCACCATCCACAGGTGTTGAACAAATGAGCAGCTGTGCAGTAGTCCTGGTGGTGGGATTTCATTTCCTGACCTCATGGGGGCTGATGCATCTTCCAGCAGCTAGATGATTCTACTCAGGATTATAGGTGAGTAAGTCAGTCATTAAATGACTGTCAGGTCAGTCAGGGAATTGAATTACATGGCAGGGTGGGAGGCACATTTCCCATGAGGCTGTGCAAAGATCCTAATGCTGATACTACGGACTTAAATAAAATTACTGGCGTTAGTGATGAGATAAAAGCAAGAGTTAGAGACTAGTTGAAAAGTAGAGGGTAGGGATATACACATTGTTTCCACAATCACTAGTTCTTTTACACTAATGATGAAGTCAGACAAGATACCTTCCATGAGGCGTGCAACTGTTTCCACTTTAAAAAATCATTTGTTTTCTTTTGTTGTTTAGATGGATTGGATGCGTACATGAAGCCCTCTCCAATACACTGGGCTAGCCCTTGCTTGGTGACCTACTGGGGCAGAGAATTCCCTCCTATGACTGTCTTTACTGTCCCTTCCATCTCTGCTGACTCTCCCTTCTCTCTCCCATTCTCTGTGGTCTGAACTCTTCCGTAGCCTCAACTACAACATTTTAGCACAGCAGCACTTGGATTCTAGGACAAAAGCTAGCAGAGTTTTGTTTTCCAACTGTTGTTGATCCTGTTGCTTCCTGCATGGAAAAAACCAACACATGGTGGAGTAGGATCCTCAGACTCTCCAGTCAGCATCTCCTTGGAGGCAATCCTTAGAGGTCTCTGCACCCCAATTTTGTGCCACTGAATAGCAAAATCTGCACCAGTTGCTGCCCTTCTCTGCAAAGAATGAGGTGCCATGCTCTGTTTGGGGTAGTTTAGGCAACTGGGCTTTCTATTCTCTAACCCCCTTTTCCATTTCGAGGATAGGATAAGGGAGCAGTGAAGCACAATAGGCTACAACTATATAGCCTGTGAATTGCTCCGCTGATGAGTTAATTCAAACCAGGTAAGATAGATGGATTCTCCTGATTATGGGCAAATAATTGCTTTCACCTTGGTTAATGAGATTTGATGCCTGACACCTCTCCTGCTGCTTCCTTGGTTGCTGCAACCCTCGTCAGTGAGCCCAGCACTCTTCACAGATCAGCTCCCCTTAACCCTTCCTCAGGAGTGCTACTTTTTGGTACCGACAAAGCTACCAAGCACACAAGATGCTCCCTCCATCACGCTCCAGCCTTGTCTTGTGTTGGCTTCATCACGTGGATGCTCCTTTTGTGTGAACAACCAGAGTTGCAGCATTCATCCACTGACTGAGGCTCAGTCAAAATGCAAAGCTTACAACTACTCAGCCAACCTAAATGTGCCTGTGGCTTCTCTCTCTCTCCCCCTCTTGAACTACCACTGGTTGCAGGCAACTGGTAGGATCAGATCCTCCTGGCTTTTGCTGGAAACATGGAAACAAAGAAGCATTCCTGTTATGGTGAACTGGGTGGCAGTGGAGCATGAGGTTATCTCCTGTGTCTGAAAAGAGCTTCATTTTCTCTAGTGGCCTTCACACTGGGGAGTGGGAGATCTCCCCAGAGACCCCAGAAATATCTTAGGCTCCCTGGGAGCATCTCACATTAGCCCAGGGGAGTGCGACTCTGCAGCTACGCCACACAACTCCCTCTCTCTCCAGGTGCACAAAAGTCACACCACCCACGTGGTCTTCTCTGCACAGCTCTTCCTCCAGTCTTGTCCAGGAGGCACCGGCAGGCAGTAGATGGGACTGGATAGAAACTCTACGGAAGACAGCTGTATATTCCTTGTTGGGGAAGTGGCGGTTGCCTCTGAGAGGTCACTTTGCGGGATTAGGAGTATCTATGTAAGATGTTACTAATCCAAATCCAGGCTGAATCACATCCACTCATTGAAGCTGTACACGCTCTGAATAAAAACAAAGTATTGCATTATGAAAATCAAAGTTATTCATATGCGTTGCTGTCTGGATTGAGTTTCCTGCTCAGTGGGAGGGAAGAGGTGGATTAAGAGAAGTAAATGACTCAGCAGATCCACATTTGATAAGGGGTCCTCACCAGAACAGTTTCTCTTGCTCCTGTCATTCCAGATTGAATAATTCTCATAGGTCTTGCCCTGGACTGCTGTTTCCACCAATCGGTTAACTGTCCCAGGCTTTGGGGGAGTTTTCTAAGCATGGATCCCCCTGTTGGAATGCCCTGTTCATGCACTAGTTCTCCTCTTCCCAGATGCACTAGAAGACTGGAAGTGCATCATGACCATGAGCTCTGAATGTTCAAATGAGCATGTGTCTCACATAAGTGCTGTCTGTAGCTACACAGCAAAACTTGCCAATTTTGTAGTCTATCCCTGGGCCACACTGACATTAAACAACCCACACACTTGTAGGTTTGGTACCTATATATGTATGTCCTACAAAATTCTGAGAATTTGTGTATTGCCCATTTCCCAAGTAGTATGTGCATCTGTGGTCTCTCACAAAGTTTCAAGGGAGTTGTAGTTTACTCCCTCCCACTCTGTCACAAAAATGATGGCTTTTTACCATTTTTAAACTGTAAAAATAATAAATGGGTGTCTTGCACACTGACAACTAAGTGAACTGTGCACTTTAATGACCTGACCCAACCAAGACCCTTGGGAGAGATTTTGATTGATTCATTTCCCTACTGCACAGGCACAAAAACGGGCAAAATGAACAAAGCGGCATTGCTGGGTGTTTGCTGAGGAGCTGTAAAAACAGGATGAACTCTCCAGGGTTCGACTCTCGTGGTGGGCACAGTGGTGGTGGCCCTTGGCATGTTTTCCTGGCAGTTGGGAAGCAGGTGGGGCTACACAACCTGGGGAAGGGGGACAGGGTTGGGGCTCAGCTGTGTCCTCCTCCACAGGCAGCTCACCTGCTTTGGGTCAGGGCAGGAAGAGGAATGGCCTCACTTCGCTGTATCCTCTCATACAAGGCTGCGAGATGCACTAGAAATGTTTCCAGGTGAAACTAGTGATGATTATCAGATGATTACCAATATGACTCGCTGTAACTCCAATGTTTTAAAAACTGACTCATGCTTTAAATTTACCAAAGAGACAAAGTGACGGGGGCCAGCTGCACCCGGCCCACTGGCATAATGCCCATTGGGCCAGGTGGGCAGCTGCCCAGGGCATCACCTTGTGGGGGGCATCAAAATGCTGGGTTCGTTTTTGGGTATTTTAGTAGTTTTCCATTTTTGGCCTGCAGTTTTTAGGCTAGCGGCACCAGAATTTCAGCGTATCATCAGGAGACTGTCCTTATGCTACCCCCCAAGTTTGGTGAGGTTTGGTTCAGGGAGTCCAAAGTTATGGACTCCCAAAAGGGGTGCCCCTATCCTTCATTGTTTCCAATGGGAGCCAATAGGAGATGGGAGCTACAGTTTTGAGGGTCCATAACTTTGGCCCCCCTGAACCAAACTGCACCAAACCTGGGGGGGGGGGTATCATTAGGGCAGTCTCCTTATAAGATTCTGAAAGTTTTGAGACTGTGCCTTCAGAAATGTGCCCCCCACAGCCTGCAACCCCCATTGACAGCAATGCAGAAAACTCAATGCAGAACAAAGATTCTTGGGCAAATTTCTAGGATGTTTCTGCAGGGGGTGCATTTTTGGATGTATCGGCACCAAAATTTCAGGGTATCATCTGGAGATGATGGCACCCCCCAAGTTTGGTGCAGTTTGGTTCAGGGGGGCCAAAGTTATGGACCCTCAAAACTGTAGCCCCCATCTCCTATTAGCTCCCATTGGAAACAATGGGAGATGGGGCACCCCCTTTGGGAGTCCATAACTTTGGACTCCTTGAACCAAACCTCACCAAACATGGGGAGTAGCATAAGGACAGTCTCCTGATGATATGCTGAAATTTTGGTGCTGATATGTCTAAAAATGCACCCCCTGCAGGCACCAATGTCCTAGTGCAAAAAAAATTGGTTGTGGTGGAGTGGCCACCCATGGGGGGGGGGGGGCATCCAACTCAGGTTTTGCCCAGGGCTACAGTTTGCCCAGGGCTGCCTCATTACACCCCTGACCCGGCCATGGATGGAAAGATCAGGGGGGCAGCAGCTAGCTAGGGGTGAGGTGGGGGTGTCCTCCCTCCCTCCCTCCCTCCCTCCCTCCCTTCCTATATTCTGATGCTCAAAAAAACTTTTTAAAGCCCAGCTTTCTTATCTAGAATAATACTTTTTAAAAAGATTACATGTAATGATTAATGCAGGACTAATTCACATGCAAATACATGCACATTTATTTATTTGACTAAAATTTTGATTACTTGAGCAAAATGTCTTTAACTGAGTGACAGTATTATTTTCAGCCCACATGAAGTGCTCTGCAAGCCAATGCTCTGAAAAGATATGATGCAGAAATGTTGGGCATCTTATAGCATTCAGAGTGCAATATCATTTCATCCTCACAACCATAAGGTAAGGTAGGCCATTATCATTGGTATAGTTGTTGATGATAATGATGTTGTTTTTATTGTAATTTGGGACTAACCAATGGAAAATTGAAGCTATGGCACTTTCCAGATTATCTATCCATATTGGTAACATGTGGCAGCCAGCTGTCTGTCTGTCTGTCTGTCTGTCTGTCTGTCTGTCTGTCTGTCTGTCTGTCTGTCTGTCTGTCTGTCTGTCTGTCTGTCTGTCTGTCTGTCTGTCTGTCTGTCTGTCTGTCTGTCTGTCTGTCTGTCTGTCTGTCTGTCTTCATTCCTTCATGGAAATATTTCTGCATTTTTAGCAGTATGTTGTTCCTTTGGAATGCAGTTCTCTCACCTAGTTAGTGAGCTCATTGCAATTTGAAGTGCTACCTGGAAACTCGTTGTTTGAATACCACAAAGGTCCATGGGATAGTGGTGTAAATGGCACGATTTTCTCACATCCTTCATGCCATACAGTAATTCTAATGCCAAGGGGAAAGCAGCGTGGGGAGCAGAAACTGACCTGGTGAAAGGTGATGAAAGCTGCCAAACATCAGACAGCGGTGGATTCTGCACAGCAAGCATATAACGAGTTGCAGTCATTATAAAGAAACCCATTTTCCTTTTCCCCGTTCACATGCATGCATGCAGCAACTGGAGCCCATGTCAGAGCACTGTCTGATCAGCAAAATCTAAATGACAGTTGCCACATGACACAGCCTCTTTCTGGGACTAATTGGAAAGGAACTTTGATTAGTTAGTGAACTATATATAAGGCACCACTGTGCTTTGCATTGTGAGACACTTGTCTTCACACTGCCCGGCGAAGCACTTTGTCTGAGAGAGCAACATTTCTGTGAACTGAATAAAGTAGGACTGCTTCTGTGAAGCTGAATTGCTATGTGCGTCTCAGTTCCTGCTGCGCTCCAGTGTGTGTGTTATGCAACTCTGCGATTTGCGGATCAAACCCCCACTTCAGTACCACACCCGTCAACAGGTTATAGGCCCAGCCAGCCAGTAGGCTTACTCATGAGTAAGGACTTGTGGTACTGTGTGTGACCGTCCTGACGGCATGTTGGTGTTCCAGATGGCTTCATCCTCAGCCTATATGCCTGTGACAAGGCTGAATGAGAGGAATTATGCTACCTGGAGTGTGCAGATGCAAGCTTATCTCCTGAGGGAAGATCTCCTGAGGGATGCCTGTAAATGACCCTCCTGCGAATCCCACTCCTGAGGAGGTTCGGACAGAAAAGAAGGCTCGTAGGTCCATTCTTCTGACTGTGGAGATGTCTCAACTTCTGCATTTAAAGGATTTGCCATCTGCTTAAAGTTGCTGGCAAGCTCTGAAGGCTCTATATCAGTGAGAGACCGTGGGAGTAAAAATAAGGTTGACAAGGAAACTCTACAGAACTCTTCTGAAACCTGGTGAGTCCTTATCAGCACATATTCAGTCTCTGCATGTGATTTTTGCTGAGCTGGCAGATCATGGTTTGACTTTTGAAGATACCCATAAGGCATTTATCCTTCTTTCTTCTTTGGATGAGTCATATGATAACGTTGTGACCAGTCTTCAGACGTTACCGGATTCCACTCTCACTCTGGATTTTGTAATCTCTAAACTGCTGGATGCTGACAAACAGAGGGAGTTTCTGGCAAGTTTGTCTAAGCAGAAAACTTCTACAGTGGTTGCTGCAGAACGGGTCTGTCCTGTTATCTGCTCAACAAGGAAATGCTTCAAGTGTGGAATGTCTGGGCATGTTGCCAAAAGCTGTAGTAGTAAACCTCAACTCCGAAAAACAGCAGCAGCATGGAGAAAGCAAAAGGCTAATGATCCTGAAGCACCTGCTTTTTTGGTTTCTTGTGGAGATAATAATTCAGCATCCATTTGGCTTATTGACTCAACATGTGCTGTGCATATAGTGAATGCTGAAAGTCTTATTACTGAGGATCATCGTACCCCAGCACTGGATCATGTTACTATGGCTATAGCCAGAGTAAAGTCTCAAGGTACTGTATTTGTTCCAACCTTGAATGGGACACTCACCAATGTGTTGTGTGTTCCTGCATTCGAATTCTGCTTGATGAGCATTCCAAAGCTCACAGAAGATGGATATAAAGTCTTATTTGATGGACAGGACTCTATAATAAAGAAAAATGGTTCTGTATGTGCAAGAGGTAAAATGTTTAATAGCTTGTATTACCTTGAAAATGCTGTTTGTAATGCTGTGCATAGTGAGAAAAGCATAATGAAGCAAAGTGAGAAGGGGGAGAGATTGCAGAAATGTGTGGCTACTGTTACTAACAAGCCATTACATAAAAACTGCATTCATTTCCAACACCGTGTATTTTCTCATGCTAATTTTCGTGTTCTTGCTAAAATGAGGAATGTGTAATTTAGATGTGAACAGTTGTGGATGTTATTTGGACTGTGCTGTGTGTGCTAAAGCGAAAGTAAAAGTTTGTCCCTCCACAACTAAGTGACAAGAGTGTCAGAAAAACCTTTCAAAATTGTGCATATGGATATTGCCAGGCCTTTCTCTCAGAGTCAATCAGGAGCAAAGTATATGTTAATTTTGTGTGATGACTATTCCCGTTATACATATACATTTCTGTTAAAGACTAAAGGGGAAGCATTCTCCAAGATTAAAGCATGGGTTGAACAAATTGAAAGAGAATTTGAGTATAAAGTAGCATGCTTTCAATCTGACAGAGGTGGAGAATGGTCCAGTAATCTGTTCAAATTGTGGCATCAGAACAAAGGTATTCAGCACAGGTTTACTGCCCCATTTTCTTCCTGGGAGAACGGCGTCGCAGAGAGAAGAATAGGATTGATAAAACAGTTAAAAACAAACATGCTTACTGATGCTGAGATGCCAGAGTGTTTCTGGGGGGAAGCTGTACAAACTGCCACCTATGTGTTAAACAGGTTGTGGTCAGAAAGTTTAAAGCAAACCCCATATTTCCTGCTGTGTGGAAAAAATCCCAAACTGTCTCATATGAGAATTTTTGGATCATATGCAAATGTAAATATGGATCATATGCAAATATGCAAAGGCTGGAGAGCAGAAATGGAGAAGGTTAAACTTTGTTAGCTATGATTCTTCTTCTATCGCTTTGCTCTAACATTTGGTAAAGTATTGATATCCCGAAGGCTTTCACGGCCGGAATCACTTGGGTGCTGTGTGGTTTCCGGGCTGTATGGCCGTGTTCTAGCAGCATTCTCTCCTGACGTTTCGCCTGCGTCTGTGGCTGGCATCTTCAGAGGATCTGATGTTGGGAAAGCAAGTGGAGTATATATCTGTTGGAGTGTCCAGGGTGGGTGGTGGAAACATTGCCTCAGAGGAACAAAAGCGGCAACCAGGTCAATAGTTGAGGAGCATCTGAATAGAAGCGCATGAGTAACAATGAAGACTTATAGCATGGGAGTAACCCTGTAGATAGCAAGGTCACTGGTGGGAGCATCTGAGATAGAGAATATCCCTGGCCTTTGTTTCTTTGTCTATGAGATCAATCCTGTGTTTGTTATTGAGCTGGTTTGACACAGTCTTGACCCTAGTATTTTTTCAACACTGGCAGCCAAATTCTGTTCATTTTTTCATAGTTTCTTTCCTTCCTGTTAAAATTGTCCATGTGCTTATGGATTTCAATTGCTTCTCTGTGTAGTCTGGCAGTGAGTGGCTTTCAGAAGTGGTCAGAATTTCTGTTTTTTTTTCAAAATAATATTCTATGTCAGGTTGGTTTTATCATGTGTTCTGCTATTGCTGATTTTTCTGGCTGAAATAGTCTGCGAAGTGCCTTTAAGTGTTCTTTGATAATGTTGATACTTGATGGCTGCGTTTTGGTGGTTCCTATGTGAACTTGTCCACAGCTGCATGGTTATCGCGATAGATTCCTGCAGTAGCTAAAAAGGATCCCTCTTATCCTTTGCTGAGGCATTAGCATCTGTTGAATTTTCTTAGTGGGTCTGTAGATTGTTTGGCCAGGTTGTGCTTCTTCATCAGTTTTCCTATCGCGATCAGTGGTTCTACCCTTGATGTATGGTAAGAACACCTTCCCTCTAGATGGCTCTTTATCTTTGTTCATGTGGCTTGTTCTTGGTCTTTGCAGCCCCTTCTGAATTTCTGTATTAGAAGTAACCATTAGCCTGTAGGAGCCCTGTTTACAGGTGATTCAATTCTCATCTTGTAGGAGGTGAGGTTCACAGATTCTGTTTGCTTGCGATGTACCAAAGTTTTATGGTGCTCCTTTTTTGCCCTGGATGGTGATTGGAGTTTTTTGTGTAGATATCTGTCAATGTGTGTTATTAGTAGGTTTTCTGTATACTGTGTGTCCCAATTGCTTGTTTGGTTTGTGGATGACTAAAAAATCTAAAAATGGCAGTTTTCACTTCATTTTTCTTTCTCCATAGTAGTCAATTGTGGATGTTTGGGTGGATCTTGTTGATATGGTCCAGGAACTTGTTTAATTCTTCTTCTCCGTGGCTCAAATGGTGAAGATATTGATGTCATCCACATAGCGGAACCATATGGTGGAAAAGCTTTTGATTGCTGTTTTCAGGGCTTGTTTATCAAAACGTTCCTTATATAAATTTGCTCTTACTGAGCTAAGAGAGCTACACATGCCTACCCCATCTTCCTGTTCATAGTATTCATTATCCAACTGGAAGTAGCGGGTATTGGTACAATGTTGAAACCGGGCTGTGATGTCTTTTAGGAATTTCTGGTTAATGGAGTGTCATGAGTGTCTGCTATGGGGACGCTTGGTGAATAGGGACACCACATCAAAACTTTAATCAGTTTGTCATTGGGGTTGAGTTTGAGTTTGCTGATTTTTTCAATGAAGTGAGTTGAGTCCTTAATGTAATGTGTAGTAAGTCCAATATGGATTTGCAGTTGTGTGGCCAGAAACTTTGCCAAATCATATGTGGAAGATCCAATTGCACTCACAATAGGTCTGAGTGGAGTGGAGTCATTGTGGATTTTGAGAGGAGTCCATAGAGTCTAGGAGAATTGAGAGCTTCAGATTTGCAGAGACGTTTGCAAATGATTGGATCAATTGAGGAGTTTTTAATCAAGGTGTTGGTTTTCCTGGTGATTTTGTTGGTTGGGTCCTGTTTTAACTTTTTGTATGTTGTGGGGTCCAAAAGTTGTCTGATTTTTTCTTTGTATTGGTCTGTTTCCATGATAACTGTGGCATTACCTTTATCTGCTGGTAGAATAATGATTTCTGAATCAGAATTGAGATCTTTGATGGCTTTTCTTTCTTTCCTTGTTATGTTACTGGAGGGAAGTTTTGCCTTTCTCAGAATCCTTGCTGTTTCCCCTCTTACTTCCTCCGCTTCTTCCTCAGGGAGATGATAAATCGCTGATTCCACATTAGCGATGATGTTTTCTACTGGAATTCTGGTGGTGGTAACAGCAAAATTGCCTCCTTTTGCAACAGATATATACTCCACTTGCTTTCCCAACATCAGATCCTCTGAAGATGCCAGCCACAGACACAGGCGAAACGTCAGGAGAGAATGCTGCTAGAACACGGCCATACAGCCCGGAAACCACACAGCACCCAAAATATTGATATCCCGTTCAGCAAATTTTGAAAACAATCTGCATTGGGAGAAGATACATGCCAATTCAGATGTGTTTCTGCCCCTAACCGAGCATCAAGGAGTTAAAGTGCAGCCTGCACTACCTAGCTCTAGTCAGGGACTGAGCAAGCTGCTTGAAGCAGATAAACAGCTAAAAGTTGAGTCATCCTCAGATGAAAACTCAGAAGGGGAGGAACAGGAACAGACAGATACTAAACGTGTTTCTCAGAGAGCTACAAAAGGCATACCTCCTACAAGATATGGATTTGATGATCATGTGTATGCTTGTAATGTGATAACACAAGAACCTGCATCATATAAACAGATGTTACAATTGCCTGAGTCAGAGGTTATGAAATGGCAAGAGGCTATGAAAAAAGAGCATGATGTACTTGTGAAGCAAAATGTATTTGAGAAAGTATCATTACCAAAAGACCAATCTGTTGTTGGGTCAAAATGGGTTTATAGACAGAAAATCATGCCTGATGGATCTGTTTTATTCAGGGCAAGGATAGTGGCACAAGGCTATAATCAGAAAGATCTGTCTAATGATCAAATATATTCGCCAACTGCCCGTTCTGAATCTTTAAGAACTGTCTTAACCATTGCAAGCAAGAGAGATATGATAGCGCATCACTGTGACTTTGAATGTGCTTATCTCAATGCCCCATTGAAACAACAGGTGTACATGAGGGTGCCACCAGGTTTTGAAGATGACAATGCACCTAATCAAGTGTATCATTTAAAACGTTCTTTATATGGTCTTAAACAGTCAGGGAAGAATTGGTACACGTGTTTAGACACAAAAGTGAAAGCCATGAACTTTAAGAGAACAATTGCTGATGCATGTGTCTATATTAGAGGTCACAGCAATAATCTAGAAATCATTTTGATTTATGTGGATGATGTGTGTATACGTGCAAACACAGAGAAACAAATCAAGATTATCAAAGAACAACTGGGTACCACGTTTGTAACCTCACCAATTATTTGGGTATTGAAGTACACAGTATAGCTAAGAAAGGTTACATCCTGGCCCAGAAAAAGGGAATTGCAAATCTAGTAAAAAGTGCTAGAATAGAAAATGCAAAACCCACACAAACACCAATGGTACCAGATTTCCTAAAAATACAAGACCCAGAACTGTGTGACAAAACTGAGCTGTATAGGAGTCTTGTTGGATCTGTTCTCTATATTGCAAATTGGATACGACCTGATCTGGCCTTTGCTGCCAGTGCTCTCAGTCGTCATGTCCATAATCCAACCATTTCTGATTGGAATGCATTAATGAGAGTGATTAGTTACTTGAAAACAATAGCAAATGATGGTTTGTGTATGTTTCCAGATAAAAACAGTAATCAACTGCTAGCTATTGTTGATAGTTCTTTTGCAGACAGTGAAGACAGAAAGACTTGCACTGGGTACTTGTAAAGTATTCTAACGTGCCAATAACTCAGTGTTCAAGAAAACAAACCAATGTTTGTCTATCAACTAGTGAGGCTGAAATAGCTGCTATGTCAGAAACTGCTAATGAGTTAGTATGGCTGAAGTCATTACTTACTGAACTGGGTGAAACAGTACAAGTTCCCATAAATGTATTTACTGATTCTCAAACTGCCATACAGCTGGTAGCAACTGAAAACTTAAAGGTGAGAAGTAAATATATAGGAGTCAAATATGACAATGTAAGGCAACAGGTACAAAATGGTGAGATCAATTTATTGTATGTACCTACTGAAAGTAATGTTGCAGATATGCTTACTAAACCTTTAGTGAAACAAAAGTTTCTGAAGTTACTGCAAATGCTGAATGTATGCTAAGGTGATGTAAATAACTGTAAAGAGTATTGAATGTAAATAGTTGTGAAGTTTGTCAACTGTAATAGATTTTGGAGCACTGTCTGATCAGCAAAATCTAAATGACAGTTCCACACCCCTCAACAGCCCATGCAAACAATCCGGGTTGCTTTCGCGCCTTCACACAGAGAGGCTTCTCTTGCTCTCTTTTTTAATTTCCTGCAACATGTATCACTGTGCAGGAATACAGAAATGAAATCACATAATACCATTGGCTGCAACGGTGTAGCCGCGCATGTGCAACACACAAAATAAAAGGGACCTCCCTGCAATGGCAGGGCAATAATGAACATATTGCTGTGGCAGGTAGACTCCCAGACTGTGGGCGGTCAAGTGGAAGGGAGGGAAATGAAGGGCCACCTTCCTGGCTTTTTGTGCAGGAGCAACTCCAACCCAGGATTTTGCACAGGAATCGCTGGTTTATTGATTTTTGAAAATCCCAGGTTGAGGGAAATAAAATGGGGCAAACTCATTTTGGGAACAGGACCTGTGTGAAGCCCCACCACCACCACCACAAAAACGGTTTGTATTGCACTTTACACCCATTGTATTTGCCCTGTGCAGAATCTGCCAGCATCCTGGACAAAAAGCTCTTCTCCAAGCATTGCAAAATCTGGCAGGACCACACTTCAGGGTCTGTCTGTGCTTGGCTTGGGTTTTGAAGCAGCCAGAGGTTGTGGTCCATGCTGCCCCACCCCCCTTGGGTTCATGCTGCCCCCCCCCCCCGACTGTGGCTCAGTGCGGGAGACTCTGCTTTGTATGTGGAAGGTCCCAGGCCCAGTTCTCAGCAATTCTAGCTATGAGAACCGGGCAGTGGGCAATGTGGAAGAAATCTGCTTGAAACCCTGGTAGACAAGGCTGACCTTGGCCAAAAATGAAAGTAGATTCAAACTGGTTTGATAAAATTCGAGACCTTTTGTGCGTGGTTTCATGGTCTCCACTGCAGCTTCTGCCCCCTTCTGTTCCCAGAAACGCCACAGCCATGCAGGAATCCCCACTGTCGGTGGATCAAATGCGCGATCCGCTCAGGAGCTATCCTGATTGGCTGCTGTGTTGTGCTGGGGCGGGATTTTTTTTTCAAACTGACGGATCCATGTCTGCACAAGCATGCGCAGAATGACTCTATGTGGAGACGAAGAAACGGGCAATTAAAGCAAAGCCCTGTTTCCGCGCACCTCCATGTACTCGGATCCATGTGGATACGACGTGTAGCACAGCATTGTATTGCCTTCTATTGTCAATCAGTCAAAACCAGCGCTATGTAGCTTCGTATCCACATGGATCTCTGGTCCCCAAAATTAAAAAAAGGGTTGCACGCGCATTGCTCACAACCCACTGCGTCCTGATTGGATGGAAGGCTCCACATCACTTGAAAGGGTGGGTAGTTCGAATCTGGATTCACCCCCTCCCCAACTTCCCCACTGCTCCAGTACATGGAGGTGCACGGAAACAGGGCTTTGTTTTAATCGTCTGTTTCTTCATCTCCACGTAGAGTCATTCTGCACATGCTCACGCAGGCGTGGATCCATTAGTTTGAAAGTTAAAAAAATTCCCACCCCAGCACAATGTAGCAGCCAATCAGGATAGCCCCTGAGCAAATTACACATTTGATCCGCTGACCGTGGGGACTCCTGCATGGCTGCTGCATTTCTGGGAACAAGTGGGCAGAAGCTGCAGTGGGGACCATGAAACCATGTTCAAAAGGTCCCAAATCTTACCAAACTGGTTTGTATCGACTTTCATTTTTGAAGTGGGGAATCGACCTTCCTTCCAGGTTCTAAAATAATGCGTGCTGAGGTGGGAGAGCGCCAGAAACGGGATGAATGCGTGTTCGGCACTGGTTCAGTGGGGAGTTCTGCTGAAAACCTGGATATTTGGAGTGACGAGCACACATCTAATCATGAGTGGGGAATCGACCAAAGGGTCTGGTCCTGGATTCAGGTGTGCCCACACCTCCAGACTGAGTAAAAGGTTGTAGTTGGAAAAAGAAACATTGGACCCCATTATGAAGTCAATGCAGAATGATTTGGAATGAAGTCACACTGAATCACTGGGGCCTGCTTGGAGCTAAGAGTGTGGCTATTGAGTTTGATTTACTTTCAGTAAAACCATTTTACCCCTGGTGAGTGCCGTGCAATAAAGGTGGCACTGAAACCACCCTCTTTCCTTACCCCACTGGCTCTCTGTGTGGGGCGGGCAGGGCTTGTGGGACATCACAAGTGGCTGGCTTCGGCTTTTGGTAGAAACTCCTCTTCCCTATGGGCAGATCGACTGTCCACACCTGTGCCACTCTTGCCTGCAGTGCTGGCTCCAAATGGAATATTATCATGGAAGTTGGTGACATGATAAGGTTGCCAAGCCAGGCTGAGAAACTCCTGGAGATCGTGAGACGGAGCCTGCAGGGGGCGGGGAGGTCCTCAAGAGGGCACACAGGGCCACAGAGGGAGCCCACCCGGCACAGCAGTCTGGAGACCAGACTCAATTATGGGAGATCTTGGTTGGCAACTTACCACGAATGCTGGTGCCAGGCTGGATGACAGTGCAGAGGGAGGGAGGAAAGGGAGAGTTCAGTAATGCCCGCCCTGCCCTCCTCCTCCCAGGTTCTCTCAGGGATGCCTGTGACTGGGAGCCAAGCACAGGAGTGGCCAAGAATCTCCACTGTCCTCCGTCCTCCCCCTGCTCTGGGCCATTGAGCTGGGCTGTTTGTTGGGCTCAGCAAAGGCGGCGGCTGCTGACCCAGTGCTGAGCTGGGCCAGGCTGGGCTGCTGCCCATTTGGTTTCCCACCCTCCTGGGCTGTCAGAGGGGAGGCCTCTGCCCCCCCTTCCCCCCAGTGCCCCCTGAGCATGAAGTGGAGCATGCCATTGGCTGGTGAGCCTCAGAACTGCATGCCACACGGTGACAGATGATTGACTCGAAACAATATCTAAGGCGATCAGGATAAAGTACCGACCATTTCAAGGCTCAGCAGAATTCAAATTCTAATTAGACTTCTCACCACATTCCAAATAAAAATTGTTCCCTTGATATCCTTTTTGCCTATCAGGTGTCTCTTCCTGATCGCTGGAACAAAACGCATAAAGAAAGTGATTAAAGCCATAACAAAGGCATAAAATTGAAATTATCGCTGGCATCACATCTGGGAGCAGAATGTGTCACCACGCAGCCCCCCCTCACTGACTGGGTGGAGCCCTCCCCTCCCTAAACATGCACACAGCATCTATGCTTGCCTTCTGAAGCCCTATGCTGGCTCTCTCCCCCATGGCCGGCACAGACGAGGATGGGGCTGGATTATTAACCAAACTGCTTATTTGTCTTTTGAACACTTTTTGTTTGCAAAAGTTTTTTAAAATATATATATATTGCCTGCAGCTCTAGGAAGGAAATTGTCATTATTCCTGTTTTATACATGGGGAAATTGAGACCAAGATTTCCGCAGGACCGCTGTGTGGTGAGAGGAGAAGGTGATTCCGAGGCACAATCCCACATCCTGTTTAGTGGCTCCCACGGAAGGTGTGTTTTTCCTGCAAACATGACTCTGAGTTGGATCCTCGAGATCCAGTCCTCTGGCAGGAGCCTCCCCTGATGCTTCTCCTGCCACAGACCAGCGTCCACCCCCCCACGAGTGAGACCAGCCTGCCAGCTCAAGCTTCTTCTTCGGAGCCTTCCATCTTCTCCCAACACAGGCACCTCCCACCAGCACTGTGGGTGCACGCACCGCAAGGAGTTTGTGCCCAGGGAACCTGGGGCTGGCCTGCGCGTCAGCTGCAGCGGGTGGGGGAGCTTCATCCATCCAGAACACCCTTGTCAGGAATTGGCTCAGTGCAAACACAACATAAGGGATACCAGCAAAACAGATATGCGGAGGCATCAAGCAGCATCTGACGCATCAACAATTCAGCAGATTTTTCAAGCTGGAATGAGAATTTTCAAGCTCCTTGTTCAAATCTGCATGTTGAATATGACCCCCCCCCCCAACAAATTTAGACCTGTTGACACATCTTTTGATGTTTACTGGATTTGAATATGAAGTCAGGTGATCACCTGTCAAATGCTAGTTGCCTTGCATGTTGTTCACTGAATGTGATCAGATTAAAAATGTGAATTATGTGCCAACCACATTGCTGTCAAATATCCAATGATATCAAAGGGTGAAATTAAATATCACTGGGTGTCAAACATGTAAAATATGCAGGGGACATTTGACAAATGTTTCAGTTGCTGGCGATGGCCGGCAAAACATTCAGCAGCAACGAATGTTCACCAAAAATTCTAGGAAGTAAATGAATCTCAGCTCTGCAAAACCTCAGCATCCCAGTGAGCATCATCAGTTCTACACCTGACCTTGAGCCCCATTTGCCACACAAACGACATAAATACATTTGGGGGCTCCTTTTTGCCTGTCGCTTTCTACTTAGGAAGCACATCTTTTTTCTTGATGAGCTCAAAGGCTGGACACAGTCTGGACACGGAGAGATCCTCTGGAAACAGGCTGCTTGTACATCACGTGCAGAGAAATGGTGCAGCTTCTACAGCATTTTTCCCCATCTTTTTTAATAGTTAGCAAAATATCATCTCCGTAGCTTGAGATTGTACTGCTGGCAATCCTAGAAGGATTTCTGCTGCTTACGGGATTGACGGATGGGTCTGCTGATGTGGAGTGTGGTCTCTATGAGGGGCAGGGCGTCCTGAAGAGACCTGGATTGTGCCATGGGTGGGTTGGCCTTGTGATTCTGACACACCCCCATGTTTTCAGCCAGTCTTCCCTATCTGTGAAATGGGATGAATAATCATTCATGGGCTTGCGAGAAAGACAACACCAAATGCAGCAATGTCACCTTGAGCCTCCAGGAGACGGCCATGCCCCACAGCACAGCAAATGTCCTCTAGGATTGTTCAATGTGCCAAATATAAAACCTCTCTCCATGTGTAATTCCTTCCCACATTTTCAAAATACACATAAACATTCACAGGTGCTGTTAGTGTCTTACGGCTGAGAAGGCACATGCTATACTCTGACATGCGTCATGTTCTTGCATTCGACTCTGGCTGCTGTGGCTCACATGCAGGTGCCTTCTGCCCAGGGTGGAGAAACAAAATGCTCCAACGCAGACAGCAGAGGACAGAAATGCATTTGTGCCACAACGCTGGTCCCAATCCCTCTGAAGGCATTGTGTTTCCACAATGCAAAGTTGCAAGGCTTGTCCCCAGTATATTAATGTTATCCTGTTAATTGTTCCCTGTCAGATTGGATTTAGGTGATTGTCCCTCTGCAAATCCTGGAATTGAGCTCCTGTCAGTGCTGGAAGACTTGAAGCCAGAGGGAATAGCAAGGGACCTACCTGGGACTCCATACAGACAACCCGTAGGCACACTGACAGTCTCCGTGTGCCTATGGCTGAGAAATACCCATGTGAACCATTTCCTCTGCACAGGGATTTCATCCATAGGGAGGAATAGTAGTGGATCATCAGAGTAAACCAGGTTATCTTTAGCCCAAGGAAAGTTTGGGCATGTTGTGGGCACCTTCTTTGCTCCTCCCACTACCCACCGGGGCCCTGAATTACTGTATCCCCCACCAGTTTCTTTAGCTGTCCGGGGTGGGGGACCTTCAGAAAGAGAGTTAAAAGAAGAATGGGAGGGAGGGAGGGAGGGAGGGAGGGAGAGAGGGGGGAGAGACTAAAGCGATATAAAATTAAAAGGTAAAAAGCAGGAACGCAAATGGGAGCACTCTTTCAGCTTTCACATTATTAATGACTCTTCAAAAAATCGGCGAGTTTTCCAATCTTCTCTGAGAAGCGCTTGAAGGAGCTCACAGATGAAACTGACCTTCAAAATGTTCTTTGGTCTTTAGTTAAGAAATTCGCTCGCCATTATGGCATCATTAGGGAAACAAGGATAAAATTACTCCATGGTTAATGACCTATAGTATCTCCCCACCAAAATTTGTTTCAGATCTAATAAAACTGTGCTTAACACACTCGGATGAGTTATGAGGACTGTTCTGCAGGGTATTAAAATGTGGAAAATAGATTTTCCGAAGCTGGGGGGACTGGACTTTTCGAATCAGATAGCAGAATGGAATTTTCTGGGCAATAAATTCTTCCATGTCTCAATTTCATCTCTCTTGCTCGCTCGCTCGCTCGCTCACCCTCTCTCTCTCTCTCTCTCTCTCTCTTTCTTATTCACTCTCCCCCTGAAATGCAAAAGCAACATGGAAATCTTCACAGTGCAGAGGCTTCATATAAACGCCAGTGGGGTTGGGAAGAAACAGCCCCCCCCTTCCTCCTCTCTTTTGCACAGGTAGAAGATGTTGGGGTCAGCAGCTTCCTCTTCATCACAATTCCCTTTTCCTTCTGGTCTAGCCCTTGGGTTTGACTGAGCCCAGCGTGGTGTTAGAATTAACTCATTCAGGCTGTCGTGGGGGATGGAGTGGTGGTGCTGGTTTTTCAGATCTGCATCAGAAAGGAGGAGTAAACTCTCTTCTGGGTGGGAGCCTCGGTGCCCTGCTCTGGGTGCTTGTGAATGTGTGTGCAAAAACGGAATGGGACAGCTGCTTCCATCCCTTCTAGAGAGGGTCGGGCGCATGCATTTGTCCACAAAACGTGAATGATGGCAGGCACTTATGGACGAGCACTCTTTTAAAAAATTCTACAACCGCTTCCCGTTGGTGAGGGTCCCGGGCCTGGGAGTCCATGGACAGGCCAAGGGTAGTGGATGAACCCCATCCACTCTGTGGTTGCCTGAAGCAGGAGTCTGGGTCTCCGGCGGCACTTCTAGGTTAGTGAGGGCTAGTTACTGCCGCTGAGAGAGGTGGCTTGCGAGGTAATGGCATTTTGCTCTCTTTAAACTTTAATCTTTCCTATTAATTCCCAGCAACTGGAGAATGTATGAGAGTTAATGTTCCATGAACGTGTTTCTCACTCGACAGTCTCTTTGAGCTAATTACCTTCAGGTGCTAAATGGAGGGAAATTGCAATCCATTTGGATGTGAAAAAATTTTGCCTTTCCAATCCCCTGTGAAACATTCTTTTTCCTGAGTGTTGCAGAAAGAATGCACTTGGGTTCTTTTTAATATGAAAAAATGCTTTTCTCCTCCCCCCTCCCCCCCCCCCGGCAAACAGACAACATCCCTTCTTTTCTTCCTCTTTTCAAAGACTCCGAGTTCTTCAGGAATCCGTGAGCAGCCTGGCCAGCAGAGGCCAGGAGGCATCTCAGCACCGACACAACATGACACAGGGGACCCCACCTCAGTGCTGAACGAGGGGAAAGAACACGGCAGCCTGCAAAATATGCAGTGACGAAAAGCAATTGCTTTGTATGCCTGGAATTCAAGGGTCTTTACACATTCGATAGCATGCTTGTCACAGCTGTTTCCCACTTGCTGAGTTTTGAATACAAAGGTGAGAGCATTTTCCAGGCGAAATCATGACTTTTTGGTATGGGACTGAAGGTGGGGGGGGGGTGGATCCTTGCCAACAGGGTCTGGAGCTCTCCCAGACTTCCAACTGGTCTCCAGCCAGCAGAGATTGGTTCCCATGGAGGAAATGGCTGCTTTGGAGGACGAACTGTTTGGCATCATCACTACCTGCCCCTGCATTTCTAGGGATCTCCTGGGCTGGGACTGGCAAGGCTTATTGTGGGGGACCTGAAGCCCCAGACAGCGGCCTTAAAGCAGAAGGATGCCTCACCCTTAATGGAAAATGCAGGAGCCCAAAGCGAGAGGCCGTGCGGATGGTGCAGGAATGTTAGAGCATCTGGTCCTGGACAGCAGCTACCAGCGTAGTCCTCCAAAGAGCTGTTGAACCCTAGACCAGTCCCTGCTGGGCCCTTGCAGTGGATATTCCCCATCAGAAGCAAACACAGCCAGCATTTCCACCAGTGATTTGGCCGGGGCAACGACCCGACTCTGCCCCTTCTATGGTGTTTCTGCTCGGACCTAAAATATACTTGGACCACTCCCTTTTCCCTCACAAAAGCTATGCAACTAAAATAAACAGGACAAACTACATTCAAATCAAACTCTCCTCCCCACCACCACCAATATGCATCATTTATATCCTGATGAAAAGTGGAATGGGGAGGGGGGGGGAGAGTTTTATTTATTAGGGGAGAAACAAGTAAAATAACTAACAGTATTCATTTACACTTGTGGATGTTCACAGTTTTGGCACTGGGCTATCTAGATGAGACAGTTTCATTTGAATCCTAGGTGGAAAGAGGCAGAATGAAATTACCAGGAAATGTTTTGAATGAGCAGGAGTCCTGCGGAGTGGTTAGAGCGCTCACCTGGGCTCTGGGAGACTCAAGGTCAGAGCTCCTCTCTGCTTGGGCTGGTCACTCACAAGGCTGCTGTTGTGAAATTTAAAATGGAGGACGACAAAACAGTGTCATAAGTGGCTCTGGTCTCAATTTGAAGTGAAGTGGACTATGGACACAAATATATAGATGATTAGGACAGAGTGGGGTTTTCTCCTGATCCTACCAGTCATTAGGAAGAGTTTTCTTGGTCCTGTGTAAACACCACCTCTCTCGGTCCTGCCTCGGCTCATTTTCTTCAAGGCAGAGTGTCAGGAGGCCTCTTATTATGAGGATTGCTGCTTTCTGTATGCTGGGGGAGGTGGAATGGGTTAATTGCATTTCTAACTGACTTTCAACTGTCTTCTGTATGATGTTATGCTGTACCAGGTGCTGCTCAAGGTTAGTGCCTGGCCATCTCTGCGGTTATCTCTTTCACAGTTCCTTTTGGGCGCGCTTTCCCAGGATGGAGGTGGGAAAGTCCCCAGTGCCTCTTGCCGAGGACGGTGATGGTTTAATCTTACGTGACGGCGTTTGGTGTCATGACTCGCTGTTGTATGTGCCTCCCCATCTGTGTTCTCAAATCCTCCACCAGGGGCACGATTCCAAGTTGGCGGGTCATTTTGGCTTTGTGAAAACTTTGCATTTACTTTGCAGACAGTTTTGGTGGAAAACCATGCATAAGGATATTGAAGCTTATATCAAGGGCTGCCCTGTCTGTGCTATGGCACAAACAGTTCCATGCAGGCCCCATGGATTATTGCGGGACATTGAGCTGTCCAGTGGGCCCTGGCAGGTGATCTCCATGGATTTTATTACAGACTTGCCTTTGAGTCATGGTAAAATGGTGATTTAGACTGTAGTTGATCTGTTCTCTAAGCAGGTCCATTTTATTCCTTGTACCTCCATTCCCACTGCTCCGAAGCTGGCTGAACTGTTTATGCTGCATATTACAGGTTGCGTTCTGCCCCCAAGAAAATAATTATGGACAGGGGCAATCAATTTGTATCCCGCTTTTGGAGGGCCTGTATGAAGTTGTTGGGCATTGAACAGGGGGTGTCTTTGGCCTACCATTCTTGATTCCCACATCTATCGAAACTGCTTGCAGTATTTGGTCTCTTGGAAAGGTTATGTACCTGGGCAGAATCAGTGGATATTTGCTGAGAATGTTAAAGCCTCCCGCCTTGTTAAAGCTTTTCATCAAGACTGCCCAAGCAAGCTGGGGGGAGGGCCCTAGAGGGAGCAGAATGTCAGGAGGACTATTATGGGGATTTTGCTATTGCTGCTTTCTGTATGCTGGGGGAGGTGGATGTCAGGACCATGCCTGTCAGTATCTTGATGTCTTGCTGTGTGTGATTTGCAATTGTTTTCCTGTTTCCCTCTTCCTGTGGAGGTAAGGGGCGAGCCTCACCACGAGGTGAAAGAGGTGTTGGGTTCCCGGGTGCATCGTGGAAGGCTACAATATTTGATCACTTGGACCCATTTCCCGGCTGGGGACAATGAATGGGTCGATTCCGTACATGTCCGAGCCCCTCGCTTGGTGAAGGCGTTTTGCCGGGCTTACCCCAATCGGCCGAAATGGGGGGGAGGTCTTAAGGGGGGCGGAATGTCAGGACCATGCCTGTCAGTATCTTGATGTCTTGCTGTGTGTGATTTGCAATTGTTTTCCTGTTTCCCTCTTCCCTTCCTAGCAATCTCCTGTTAGCAATCTCCTGATGCCAGCCCATCTTCAAAGAGGTGTGAAAGGTTCCCAGTTTCTTCGTAGGTTTGTAGTAGTAGAAACTGTAATGGACATTTGGTGTGGGGCGAAACGGGGGGATTGAAAGATATAAGTCCTGGATCTGAGCTCTCTAGCTCAGATCCTGCTATACATTGTTACTCTTTGCATGGAATAAACTGCTTTTGGACTTTCCTACGATCTTTGTTATTTCCATGTTCGAGAGTCTGACAGTGGAATGGGTTAATTGCATTTCTTACTGACTTTCAACTGTCTTCTGTATGATGTTATGCTGTACCAGGTGCTGCTCAAGGTCAGTGCCTGGCCATCTCTACTGTTATCTCTTTCACAGTTCCTGTTGGGTGTGTTTTCCCAGGATGGGGGGTGCGAGCTACTTTAACTACTGGGTTTTGCGTGGGCAAACCTCAGTTCTGGCATGACCAGAGAAGATCCTCAATACTCAATAAACTACTGTTCTTATACATGAGTTTGTTTCAGTTTTTGGGATTCTGACACAGAGCGATTTCAGGTGCTTTTGAAACTGTTTGGCCGCTGTGTTTGAGAGAGAGTGTGAATCCTTGCCTGGTTTTGCTGCTTCCTTTAACCGATCTATGTGATATTCCTCCTGCTGTCCTTCAGTGGTTGCTTTATCATTAGTTCTAGCATAAGTTCCACCGTTAATTTTCTACTCTGTGTGTAAATTCACTATCAAAATTCACTATAGCATTTGTTATATCTATTTATTTATTTGAAAATTTAGCTTTATCATTAGCTCTATCATAAATCTGACAATTTTCTACTCTGTATATCTGTTACTGTAATTCACTATATAGCATCAGTTCTATCAATTTATTTGAAAATTTATAGTCTGCCCAAACTGGTAAACTATATAGATGTTAAAATACAATAAATCAACAAACATATGATTGAACAATAATAAGCCACCAATGATACATTAAAACATTAAACCACATTAAACAGCCGACAGGAGCAGCCATCGTCCAATGAATCTGCCTCAATGGTGGCACGCTTGATCTCTGTGCCAAACCTTTTTAGAGGCTTGGCAGAAGGGAGGGGGCACAGCAGAGAGCCAATGAAAGGCTGTCCCACAGTGTTGGGGCCACTGCAGCGAAGGAGCGCATCAGTGGTGGGATTCAAATAATTTATCAACTGGTTGTACAAACACCATTTTAACAACCGGTTCTGCTGAAGTGGTGCAAACCTGCTGAATCCCACCATTGAATCCCACCCCATTAAAGTCACCTGTACTTGGGAGGTTGCTGGAGACACCAACAGGTATTTGTCTGCTGACCTGATCCAAGGCAGTGAATGGGAGACTTATGACTATCCCTGCAGAGTAAAACAAAGAGAGGGACGAGGCAAAATGCAGATATAAAAACCAGGCACCACTCTAATTTGTTATCATCATTGCCTTAGTGTGCATACTGGTGTGTGCACAAATACTAAGCTTTTATGTGATACTCACTGACTACACATTAATTACAGGTCTGCCAAACTCTGTGGCTGTCATTGCACAACCTACTATGGGTCTGTGCAGAAATTGCATTAAGGTCATTTTGTTCTTTAGTATTTCTGTTTGTTTTCTTTGTGACAGTCAAATGACTTCCTTCCATTCCTCCTTGCTTCCTGTGGAGTTCAATGGGAAAGACATTTCCTTGCTTTTTGTGTTTTCCACCCAAGTGGAATGAAACTCTTAAAATGATAACAGTCACCCAAGGGATCTCTCCTGCAGGATTTCAGACCAATAGGGAACAAGTCTGCTTTTAGAGTAGAGATGATTCAATATAGGATGTTCAATTAAGATTCCTTTATCCACAATATCCCTTTTCTCTTAGTCAAGATACACGCTTCTGATTAGACTGACCAAAGGAGCGATATTGTTGACTCTGGCACGGGCACTGGCCAAAAAGGATCCAAGTTCTATCTTAAGTCTACACAAGAGATCAGTGATGAGGAACAAACTTCGGAGAACTTCATGTCAGCAGCTGCACTTTTGGGGGCATAAGCCCTTTGGTGAAATGAGACTTACTGCTTAGGACTGGCCCCCAGGCAACAAAGCACGCAGCTGCATCATTCCCCCTCCCAGCCATTCTTATCCTCAGTAAAGGAGGAAAAGGTGAAAGAAAAGCATAGGACAGGGCATATTTTTAAGCTAACCTGGCACATGTGGAGAAGGAGGAGCCAGCCTCATGCTGCCTCTCATGCTGCATCTTTGACTGGTGCTTTCAGCATTTTTTTCCTGGTTGCCTCTGATAGCCAGGATCAAAGGAAACTGCCAGAAGGACAGAAGGCAGTCAAGAAAGAGGCAAGGGATTCAGGGTTTATTTCCCCTTTTCTACATTTGCTGTTTTTGTTACTAGGTCAATGTTTCAGGCCTTTATTTCCTGGGACTCCCACGCAGAAGTGTACGGGTAGGAAATGGCACCCCCAGGCGCCCCCCGTGCATGTGGCCCCGCCCCCTGCCCTCACACATGGGCCCCCTGCCTCCCCGCTGGTTTTCAAAAGCTTTGGCTTGCCTGCACAGAGGCAGGGGTGGGGCTTGGGGGCAGGCCCCCACCCCTGAGCCCAATCCCATGGTCTCCAAGGCGATCCTTCTTTTAGCAGGCCCATCATTTCAACAACATTCCCATGAGCCTTTGCTAAATATGCAAATTACATGTGGTAATTTGCATATTCAGCAAAGGTTCATGGGTATCTTGTTGAATGATCGCTATAACTGGAAAAGACAGTCCGAGGCTGGACTGAGCCTGCTAAAGGGCAGGGCTCAGGATGGGGCCATGCCTTCATGCCCCAGACCTCCATGCAGACCAGGGGGTGGGGCTCAAGGGTGGGGGGGCCTCCAGCTTGCCTGCATGGATGGGGGCATGGGGCGCTGCCTCCCAGCCCTGCCCCAGCATGCATGGAAGTCGGGGTTGTGGCCCCGCTCTCTTTCACCTCCATGCTTTCAAAAGCTCTGGGCGGGGCTTGGTGGCTGTTTTGCATGCCATTTGGTCACATGGGGGGCCTTGTGCTCCCCTCCGTGACCAAAAGGCATGTGCCTATGGACATGAGTTACCCCATGTCCCCAGTCAGATACGCCACCACTCCCACAGGCCAGCCCAGGCAACTCTGTGCCTGCCGCCCAGCTGGTATTTCTTGCAGCTTCCACTTCTATTGACTGATGCCGGCCTGTGTTTTCTCCGCACTTCCTAGTCTCAGCACTGCTGCCTAGACAGGACTTCTGAATGTGCCACTTGCTGCCACTTCCCAATTCTTGAGACACACTTTTTAATTGGAATTGAAACATACAGGATATAAATGGAGACAAGAACGTGATAAAACCAGTGGCACCTCCGGCTCCTGTTTCTTGCTGCCGGTGAACCAGCGGGTGCCAGCAAACAGCCTTTCCCTCTGGGAACGTCAAAAGGCCTCTGCCCTTTCCTATTGAAATCATGAAAACAAATTACCAGCAAAGCAAAAATAAATAAAAAATCACTATAACAGCAATTTTTTAAAATAATATTTTAAAGAATAGAATCTTTGGCCGTTTCCCCACTCACAAGGATCCCCCCTATGCCGCATGCTGCTGTCAGCGCGCGTCCCCTGGTACTCGAGGCGTCCCCGACCTCGCTTCCTGGGCCACGCAGGGTCATCACTGTAAAGGCACCTGCTTTTCTCTCAGCGCCAAGGGAATTGCCGCATGCTGAGGGCGCGTGACAGCTGACAGCGTCCGGGCGGTTGGCGCTTGTCGCCCGCTTCTGTCATGGGGAGTGCAGGGCCCCCGCAAGTACTTCTGAGGAGAGTAGCGCCCGGGAGAAACTGGCGGTAAGTGGGGAAAGACCCTTTATGTTGGAAGAGACCAAGTCCAACCCCCTGAAATGCAGGAAACAAAAAATGCTATCCTTGGGAGGGATGTGCCCTTTCAGATAAGGAACCAGGAAGAGATGCTGAATAGTGTGCAGATTTGGGGGGAACTGAGTGTGGGGGTCATGCTCACCTTAAGGGTCAGTCTGATTGTCATGGTTTGGTTGCCCTCCCATTTCTCCCCTTATCGGCCCTGGGGTTTTGAGGGTTTGTCTTCCCTCTGAAGGGTGACTTCACTATATGCTTTCTGAGTATGACATTCTGTGACCTGAATTGTGCAGAACTATGTTTGTCAGTATGGGAGTAAATAATTTCTTGGGAAAGAGGCTGGACTAGATGACCTTTAGATGCTTGGCATAGGACTGGGGATAGGGCGGTATAAAAATCTAAATAATAAATAAAAATAATAAAATAAATAAATAAATACTGTTCCAAGCAACTAGAGTTTATTCTGGTCAATCTAACATAGTGATTTCTATTAGTGGTAGCAAACTTGCTTTGGGTTTGATCATATATCAGCCAGAAATGAAAGCATTCCCACTGTGTTTAGAGGGGTTCTTTCACTTGGAATCATAGAGCTGGAACTGGAGGAGACCACCAGGGCCATCCAGTCCAGCCCCCTTCCATGCAGGAACACACAATCAAGGCTCTTCCAACAGATGGCCGTCCAGCCTCTCTTTAACAACCTCCACAGGTTCTCTGCTGGCTTCCTGTCAAGTTTTCAGACAGATCTTCACATTCATGTTCTTCCTTCCTCCCCTCTGCTCTTGCTCTCCCTGGCACAAAAGCACCCAGCTTCTCCTGCCTGGCTCTTTCCTCTGACTCTTCTTCCCCACTCCCCTGTTTTCCTTTCTGATGAGCTCCCTAAATGGTGCAGCAGCAGCCAAGAGTGAAACAGGATATGCCTCTGAAAGAGCAGAGATGCTTGTGGAGGTCACTGGGGGGTTAACAGGTGTGAGCCCAGACAAAAGGCTATTTCATAAGTCTTTGAAGGGGATGAATTATTTAAATGCCACCACATTTAATAGGGTAACGCAAGCAGATATTTCACCTGCTGATTAAAATGGCAGCCGGGAAGCATTTCCAGTCTGAGCAGAACCTTTGCTACAAAGAGCTGACCTCAACAGTCCTCTCTCCTTTCCACCTACAGGGAGCTGAAGACCTCAGTCCTTCTGTCTCCAAAATTAGGCCACACTTTCTCCTGAGGGGTTTAGTGGTTAGTGTCAGTTTAGGATTGCGGGAACTCAGGCCCAAATCCCTGCTTGCCACAAAGGTCCCTGGGCAAACTTGGACCTGTTCCCTTCCACTGAGGCCTGTTGAAGAAGAAGAGGAGGAGGAAGAGGAGGAGTTTGGATTTATGCCCCCCCCCCCTAAGACCCAGATCTACTACCTCATCCATTGTTTGTGAGAGTGAGCTGCAAAACTTAATCACATAAATCAGCCACTCTTACAAGCTTCCCCCTTTCCTGGCTGTTACTAGGACCGGGCTAATAACAATAAAGGTTTTGAAGTGGCTCCTTTTGTGGAATAAAAAAAGCCAAAATTCTAAAAAAAATATTGAAATGCGTATCTATATTTCTCCTACACAAAGATAACAAATATAGATCTTACACCAGGAAAACTTATTTCTGTGCTCAAAATAAATTCCATTTTCTATTCATGCCCATTATTTGTAGCAAAGGCTGTGGTGCTAAAGGGGGACTGGCGAAGAAACAGGGAGGCAACTGGATTGGTGGGCTGTGACAGGAAATGCAAACCTTGTGGGACGAAGAGGAAGGGAGGGACAGAGGCTGAACCAGTGTTGTCAACCTCCAGGTGGGGGCTGGAGATTTCCCAGTCACAGCTGATCTCCAGATTTATGTCTGTAATGGTTCTGTCCAGGAGTGGAAGCGTCTCTGCCTGGCATTCAGAAGGTTTCGGTTCAGTCCCCAGGAGCATCTCCACTTAAAAGGAGGTGAAGTGAAGGACCTCCATCTGGGGTCACTGTTATTCTGACCATATGGGCTTGGCCCCATTGGCCCTTTCTGCAGGACCAAAATGAAAGTGTTTGAAGCAAGAAATAAAATGTTTCCTTTGAAGAGTTCTATATCATTTTTAGCCCAAGACGTTTTATTTTCAGCCTCAAAATGTTTCCGTGCATCCTGGATTCTAGCGATTCTCGTTGTGAAAACATTTTCATTTGCTGCACAGAGGTCTTTAAAATGTTTCCTGTTGCTTTCTGCAGTCCCCAGATTTCCTCCTCGGCGCCATTTTCTGAGCTTGCTGTGTCATCTCACCTGTTTACTTCCATCATTTTTGGGGTGGGGGTGATATCGTTGAAGCCATGAAGACACAACTCACAAAGACTCACAGCACAAGGCTTTGAAGTGTCAAAGCTACCAATCCACACTGTCAGGACCAAGCCTGTCAGTGCCCAGATGCCTGATGCGTGCCCAGTGCCAGGTCCCTTCGAAGGGTGCGAAATTGACGGTGAGTGGACTCAACGGCCCGTTCCTTCTCCCAGTGACTGTGTTGAATCAGACTTGTGGGGCTAGTGTGCAGATGCAGGCCCTTGTTGACTCAGGTTCCACCCGCTGTCTAATTCAGCTGGCCCTTGTAACCCAGTTGGGGCTACGGCGGGTCCCCCTGGCTGTCCCATTCTGTTCGGGCAGATGGATGGGGCCACATTGGGGGGTGCACCGGCCACGCATCGGACGGAGCCGGTCCTGCTCCAATGCGGGGGGTACTGGGAGGAGCGGCAGTTCATCATCGCGAAGGTGGCCAAATATCCCCTGGTGCTGCGGGTGCCTTGATTGTGAGACCACGACCTCGGATATCTCCTGGCCCTCCAACTCTATTCGATTTGTTGACCCCCCTTGCGGCGACCATATGTCTGGGCCCCCACAGTTGCAGGTGGGGCTCTCCCACGAGGGAGCTGGGAGCGCACTGGATGCCTCGGCCATCCCCCGGCCCTACCGGGACCTCCGGAGGGTGTTTGAACAGACAGAGTGCGACAAGCTGCCGCCCCACCATAAGACTGACTGTAAGATCGAGTTACTCCTAGGGGCTAAGCTGCCGAAAAGCCGCCTTTACCCCATGAGCCCATTGGAAGCGCAGGCGCTCCAGGAGTTTTGGGACAAAAACTTGAAAAGGCGGCTTTATAAAACGGGTAACCAGTGACTTTGCCGCACCTGTCCTGTTCGTGCGGAAAAAGGATGGCTTCCTATGCTTGTGCACCGACTACCGGGGACTGAACACAGTTTCCACCAGTAACAAGCACCCCCTCCCCCTAATCAAGGACTTATTTAGTTGCTTAGGCGAGGACAAGATATTCACTAAGTTGGACTTGCAGGAAGCCTACTACCAGGTGCGGATCGCCAAGGGCTATGAGCACCTGACGGCTTTCAACACGAGGCTGGGCCAGTTTACCTACCATGTCCTCCCGTTTGGATTAGCCGGGGCTCTGGGGACTTTCATGTGTTTGATTAATGAGGTGCTCCAGGACTTTCTGTTCAAGGGGGTGGTAGTGTATTTGAACGATGTACTGATTTACTCCCAGTCGAAGGAGGAGCACGTTGCAACTGTGCGGGCTGTGCTTCAGCGGCTCCTGGACAATGACCTGTTCGTGAATCTTTCTAAATGTGACTTTCATAAGGAGCAGCTGGATTTTCTGGGTTACTGGATCTCCAGCCGGGGGTTGGAGATGGACCCAGGCAGTGGTGGGATCCAAAAATTTTAGTAACAGGTTCCCATGGTGGTGGGATTCAAACTGTGGCGTAGCGCCAATGGGGCTGGGCGGGGCACGATGGGGGCATGGCCAGGGCATTCCGGGCTGGGGCATTTCTGGGTGGGGCTGTGGCAAGGACGCAACCGCTGCGCCGGTCCTTGGGCGGGAAACGAATGCACGTAGGCGCAGGCTGCCACGCACGCTGGTGCACCTCCGGCTAGACTGCTTCCAGTTCTGCGTGCTACTGCTGAGAGGGGGGGGCGTAACTAAGGCAAAAATCACGTGGCAAAATCACCCATTAGTAATCCCCTCTCGGCATACACAAATAATTAGTCACCTACTCTCGGGAACCTGTGAGGGCCTGCTGGATCCCACCTCTGTACCCAGGTAAGGTTCGTGATGTGGTGCAGTGGCAGGAGCCCCGCACCAGGCGCCAGCTGCAGTCATTCCTGGGCTTCACCAACTTCTATCGGGATTTTATACCAGACTTCGCCCGACTGGTGCTGCCTCTCACCGATTTGCTGCGCACGAAGGAGAAGGAGCCAGGGATGATGAGGCCTTCGGCTCCTCTGCCGTGGTCACCAAAATGTGAGGCAGCGTTCTGGGCGCTCAAACGCGCCTTCATGTCAGAGCCCCTCTTACACCATGGTGACCCCTCTAAGCCCTTTGTTGTTCACGTTGACACTTCGGACAAAGCTATGGGCTTGGCCCTACTGCAGAAAGGGGAGGATGGGAGGTTGTATCCCTGCGCCTATCTTTCCCGCAAGTTTTCGGGGGCTGAACGCCATTGGACGGTTGGTGACAAGGAGACAGGGGCGATCAAGTGTGCTTTGACAGCTTGGCGTCACTGGCTGGAGGGTGCAGCCCTCCCGTTCGAGGTGTGGACCGACCATCGGAACTTGGCGGTGCTCCGCGCCCCGGGGAAGTTGTCTGCCAAGCAACTTCGTTGGGCTGACTTCTTCTCCCGCTTCAAGTTCACTCTACATTTCCTCCCCAGGAAGGCCAATTGCCTGGCTGATGCCTTGTCTCGGCTGCCAGATCCTTCCCCAGGGAACCCCACTTCGGTCAGGACGGTATTTTTCCCTTCTCAGCTGGGCTTGGCGGTTATCACTCGTAGTCGGGTGGCGCTTTGCTCCAGACACCCGGTTGTTCCCGCCTTGCTAGAGGAGGCCCTCAGGGGGGGGGCACTCGAAGTGCCGTGGGATGAAGGGGTGACCTGCTGGAAAAGCTGGGGGAGTTCTGGTGGAAGGGGGATCAACTGTATGTGCCTCTGGCAGCGCACCTCCTTGCGTTACAGGGCTCCCACAATGTAAAAACGGCTGGTCACTTTGGGTTTGTGAAAACATTGCATTTGGTCCGTAGACAATTTTGGTGGGAAACTTTGAGGGGGGATGTGGAGGCTTATGTGAAAGGTTGCCCTATGTGTGCGATGACCAAAAGGGTGCAAGGGAAGGTGTCCGGTCTCCTCCAGCCCCTGCCGGTGCCCACCGCACCCTGGAAGGTGATTTCCATGGATTTCATTACCAATCTCCCATCCAGCACAGGAAAGTCGATGAGCTGGATGTTTGTGGACTTGTTTTCAAAGCAGGCGCATTTTGTCCCCTGCACCTCGCTGCCAACGGCGAGCAAGTTGGCCCGCTTGTTTGTAACTCACATCTACTGGCTCCACGCTGCTCCTGATAAGATAGTATCAGACTGCGGCGGGCAGTTCATTTCGCAGTTCTGGCGACACTTTCTGAAGCTGCTGAGCACGGAACTAGCTCTTTCCTCAGTGTTTCACGTGGCTACAGACGGCCAGAGCAAATGCACAAATGCGACTCTTGAACAGTACCTGCGGTGTTACATTAATTTCCAGCAAGACAATTGGGTTGACCTGCTGCCTTTTGCGGAATTCACCTATAATAATGTGGTGCATAGCAGCACGGGGAAAAACCCCTTTGAGGTCATCTCGGGTCAATCGGCAAAGCCATTTCCATTCCTGGGGGAGGTTCAGCAGGGGCCCATAGAGCTTCAGGAATGGGTGCAGTCTATCCAGCAAGCATGGGGGCTGATGCAGAAGGTGAAGCAGGGGTATAAGCGGCAGGCCGACAAGAAGCAGCAGCCGGTGACTCTTATGGTGGGGGATTGAATGTACTTATCCACCAAGAACTTGCGGGGGCTGCAAGGGTGTAGGAAACTGGGGGGAAAGTACGTAGCCACTTTTAGGTACTCAGAGTGATAAATGATGTGACAGCCAAATTATGGTTGCCAAAAAACTTGAAGTCTATGCATCCTGTTTTTCATTGTAGCCTCCTCAAGAAGGCACCCCCTCCGGATGACTGGCACCCTCAGCCGGCCGCACCGGCCCCGGTAACAGTGCAGGGGGAGCCACACCACGAGGTGGAGGAAGTTTTGGACTCTCAGGTGCACTGTGGCTTGCTACAGTATTTGATCGCATGGACTCATTTCCCGGTTGGGGACAACAAGTGGGTCGATTCTGAACATGTTCAGGCCCCTCGCTTGGTGAAGGCATTTCACAGGGGCCTACTCCAATCGCCCAGGAGGGGGGAAGGTCTTAAGGGGGGCAGAATGTCAGGACCAAGCCTGTCAGTCCCCAGATGTCTTGCTGTGTAAGAATTGCAAATGTTTTCCTGTAACTGCTTTTCTGTTTCCCTCTTCCCTTCTTGGCAACTCCCTGGTGCCAGCTCTCCTGCAAGAAGGTGTGAATGGTTCCCAGGTTCTTTGAAGCTCTGTAGTGCAAATGTTGTAGAAGGTTCCGGTTCCGGCAGTTGAGAGGGAAGCACGTTCTCATCTTCTTCTCCGCAAGTTTTTTTCTGTTATTTGTTATTTTACCAAATAATTCTCATAATGGTTTTTTTGTCTTTGCCCTTACTATCAAACTAGCTAACTGCTTTAAACGTCTCGAATACTTGCAACCTGCAACTTCAGACAAATTGCAGGTTGTCATTATCAAGCAGCTTACTGATAGTAAATCATCATAGTAGTGGGTGTTGAACTGAGGAATTCCTCTGAACTTAATGCCGGACTGTTGCTATTCTGTGTAAGAGTGGTTTGCTAATTACAATGGGAAATAGGAAACGCAGATGCTCCTCTCCCAATCTATCGGGACAGAAGAAACAAAAACAAAGCAAAATAGCCAACTATTTTTTAGAAAGACCTACTGCTGAGGAACTAACAACAGATGTCGATCTTGAGAACAGGCTCACTACCTTAGAGGAGCAACAGCTGACTCGGGAAGATGCTGCCTCAAAGGACTGATGCACTCCTTTATCCCCTCGAATTGATGCCAGCAGAACTAAATTAAACTCCTCGCAATCTGAACTTGTTGCAGGTCAAACTATTCTTATCTCCAAAACGCTGGAACTTCTTTTGGATAATTTTAACAAAATAGGAACTAAATTAGAGTCTCTGAACACGCTCAGTCGAACTATGGAGCAATTTGGCTCCCAACTTCTGGCAACTGGAGAACAATTTCTCACGCTTTTAAAAAAAAATCAAGCAGCCAAGCTTTTAGTCCCTCAGCCCTAATTCACAGTCCCTAGGTATTTCAAAGGGAACACATTGCTTTGCTTATTGGTGATTTTGGATTGCTTGAATGTTAATCGCTGCGGACACTTTCTAATACCATTTGATTACACAATAAACAATCACTCTGTTCTCTATTGCATTGCAAAACCAGCTGAACTATACTTTTTTTAAAATTCTTACAAGATGCTCCCCAATATAGATCATTTTAAAAGACTTATTCTTACTTTTAAACAATCTAATATTCCTAACAGACTATTCAAAATAAAAGAATATTTTAAAAGGAAATACAATATACATGTGGTGAGAATGTTTAAAAATACAACAATTAATGATCTTATTGGAAAAGACCCCAGAAATACTGTACCAAGGCTTAGACTTCCAACTCAAGATCTAATGAATGATTGGAAACATTTGGTATCCCAACTGACCTTGATTATAAGCTCTATGCCTACGATAGAAATAGAAGATCACATCCACTATGATCTTCCCTCTAGTAAAGGGACGACAAACAGCCAACATAAAGAAGGTAGAATTAGAAGCAGTTTACAGTACTTGGGGAACATGGATTTGGACCAATGCAAAAAGCCAACTGCTGTCTTAGCCCCCAACACATTTTATGAATGGGAAGTTGATCCAAAACCTGTGGAAGCATTATATCCTGCGTTGATCTCAAGAAACAAAGATAAAACGTGGGCACAAGAACTAACAGATAGCAGCTGGTCCAACGCCCCACAACCAGAGCGCTCAATGCAATTATCAGCAACAAATCCATCTAAGAATTTACAGGATGCTTTGGATGAAATAGAATCAGCCTCAGATCAGATAGCTTCTATCCTATTAATGCCTCAACAAATGGAAACCAGCAATGGACCAACTCACGGACCCCCAATAGTGGAACAGAAAGCTTCTGCTGATAAGGTAGACTCTAGCGATACTACACAGGATCCTCTTATAAATCTATTTTTAGAGGTGCCGACTGAACGGAACTCTATTACTCAAAACGGAATAACTGAAACAGAGCATCTGCCACTCATGAATGTTAGTAGCCACGAGAACTGTGAGCAACTAATGATTAGAAATCTACATTCTGATTGTGAATCGAGAAATTAACACTCAAGTCCATCCTTCCAGATGACACTGCAGATATGGTAAATTATTGTGCCCATCCTAGCCAGTTGTGAATCCAGCTTTACAAAAAAAAAAAAAAACCCTCTTTCAATGGTTGTGTACAATATTCTTTACCTGCACTTTCAAATTTTGGACTCTTTTGCAATTGACTGTTTCAAAAGCTTAATTTCTGAACTTTCTGTACTTTCATGGAACATTTTTAAGGTTGGAGCAACAAATGTGGGAATATATATTTCACTAATTGTATAAGAAAAGCAGACCTAATTTTGTTGCAAAGAAACTTGGCTATGTCACCCCCATAAATTTCAAAGGTTATAGGACTTTCTGTTCACCAGGTAGCAACCAAGGATCCAGTATTGCCCAGGTAGACACAGTCGGGATTGGTCTTTGTATATTTGTTTCATATATCCCTAAGCGGTTAAACTCCTGCCAGCCCCCCTTCACAACTAATCCAAGCAGTACTGATTGATTGGGATAAATTCCTCTCTGATAATTATTAATATCTCCATATTCGTCATTCAAATACAAATAACAGCCTTCCTGTAACGCACTCCATGGTTGCAATTATCCTCTCCTTTTGTAGAGGTATTGTGGAATCCAACTACCCCTCATCAGAAATTGTTGAAAGCTATATTGGAATTGCACATAATCTAAATTCTCTCTTTAAAAATGTGGACCATGATGATGACTTGATCATGTATATTCCTTTTTATTACCATCAGGTACGCTATTCAGAAGATTCTCCAGATTAATTCTACTACTAAGGAATTTGATCGCAAATTTGCCATTAAGCACAATATGTTATGGTATTTTAACAGCCTAAAATGTTATGACTCATCCAGTAATTTCACGTTTGTTAGTAGGAGTTTGGGAAATAGTGTTATTGATTTACCGTCTGATGTCACCAAAACTGTAGCAGAACACTTGTAAACAGCTTCATTTTATGATAGATGATTTTTTATTGGGGATTCACCTTTCACTCAATCTCGTTTGTATAAGGATGCATGACCGGATGCTCTACTGATACAATCCAAGGAAAGCTTTACCCACATCTCTACTTGGTCATCACACCTGGCTTCCTGTCATTAACACGAGTTAATTAAATCATATCAATTAGGCTTTCTTTCAAGTGCCACCTTGAACGCAGCTTCTCCCTATGGAGACAATTGGCAATACCTTTGAATGGATGATATAGAGAGAATATATATTGCAGACCACCTTATGAAGTCTGCTAAACATAGGTCTCTTGGTAATATAAGGGGTGCCCCTTGGTTCGACAAAGAATGTCTGGAACTGAATAAATAAATCTGTTTACTTTATCAACAGTTTAAGAAATTTAGGAATCCGACAGTGTGGAACCAGTTAACTCAACATAAAACCATGTTATATGCCTTAATGAAAGAGAAACAGATCCAGTACGTAAATCGGCAATGGGATCATCTTTACCAAGCCATAATATCTAATGATTTTAGATGGTTCTGGATTATGACTAATAGGTTAGATCAGGGGTCAGGAACCTTTTACACTCAAAGAGCCATTTGGACCCATTTTCCCCGGAAAAGAAAACTCATGGAGCCGCAGATACTTTTTTACATTTAAAATGAAGACAGCACTGTGTATTTTGGTTTTTTACCTTTACGCTTTGTATAAAACAATTATAGTGTGTTGCTTATGAAATCCATTAAGTGCTACAGAGAAAATAATATTTTATACGATCTGAAGAGAAACCAGAGTATAAATAATATTTTATTTATGTGATCAAGGTGTCTCCCCTGTCAGGTATTTATGTAAAGAACACATTTTGAACTCTTAAAAAAATAGCCAAAAAAAACACGGGTAGTTGAAGGTCTCTTTCAAATGAATTAAAAAGCTGAATTAAAATTATCCGCTTAAATTATCAAAAAGGAGACAGTATTTTTTTAAAAAAAATGTTTTCTGCACTAAAAATTGATGGTATGAGTATCAACTGAGGGAGTTTGGCTTTAGAAGGAAACTATGTTATACTAATTAGGATCAGAAATTTCATGCAGAAACACATGAAACACATGCAGCAACATTTGCAAATGTGTCCTGGGAGAAAGGAAAGCAGGCTATATCAAGCTACATCCATTACTCACAGCGGAGGCAGCTGACACACAACCGCCCAGGAGTCTCAGGGTTTGAATTTGGCTCTTGCTGTATTTTAATCGCAGGCATCCTGGGTGGCTCCCATTCCATTCAAACACACACACAACCCCCCAGGAGTCTCAGGGTGTGTGAAAGGAGCTTACCTTGCCTTGCAGTTCAGCTCCGGCCGGCAGCAAAGACACACCCACGCTGCCCTCTGATCTCCCGGATCTCCCAGGGCGTGTCTTTGCAGCCACCGGGAGCTGAACAACAAGGCAAGGGAAGCCCCTTGTAGGCGGCTTCCATTCCATTCAAACACACACACAACCCTTTTAGGAGTCTCAGGGTGCGTGCAAGGGGCTTCCCTTGCCTTGCAGTTCAGCTCCAGGCGGCAGCAAAGACACGCCCACGCTGCCCTCCGATCTCCCGGGGTGTGTCTTTGCAAGTCAGCTTCTTTGAAGCTGATCTGCAAGTGCAAGGGAAGCTCCCTGCATACACGCCTGGGTGGCTCTGTGCAGAACTGCCTCTGCGGGCAGCAGCGGCATCAAGGCTGCCAGCGCAAGAGGACAGCCTACGGACCAGATCCTCAACGTCCCACCACTTCGCTTCAGCCGGTGGGAAGCCTTGTGGAGCCGCAGAAGAAGTGTCAAAGAGCCGCTTGCGGCTCCAGAGCCGCAGGTTCCCGACCCCTGACAAAAGCAGAGATGTTCCCTTCTGTTCCACCAGAGGTTTGGACAGAGCATTATGTGAGATTATTTCAAAAGGAGGAGACCACCTTTAGCTTTCAATTCTTTCCAACGTTGGATACTCCTAAATGGCCACCTGTTGCAACACAGGAAGTTGTGAACTTAATATCCGAAATGAAATCCCGCCAGAAAGCCCTCTGGTCCGATCACTTAATCTCCCCTGAGATGTTAAAAGTCACATGTTGACTGGTGGGCTCCCTATTGGCAAAATTATTCTCTCAAATTAATGACTCAGGCTCATATTCCTGAAATCTTTGGCTGTCTTGCAGTCATTGTGCCTCATCCACAAGAAAGGCGTATCCGTCATTAGATCCTGCCAAACTATCAACGCCTACCAGTTTAATCTCAGTTGTGGGGAAACTTTATGCCAAAAAACATCTATGTATCCAAACTTCGCAAACCTTGGGAAGCTCCAGCAGAACATCATCATCATCGTCCTGGAACAAATAGAAGCTTCACAAGGGGGAAATCGACGTTTAGATCATGCAATGCTTTTGTTGCACCTTGTTTACCAAATGTACCACTAGAGTGTCCACAGATGTGGGCACTTTTCTTTTATGCTGCCTTCATTGACTCCTGAAGGCAGCCTCTTTGACACAATATCAAGAGAACGCCTCTGGGCTAAATTGACTACATAGGGAATAGATAACAAAGCTCCTCTATCTTTGATAAGGCAACTCTACACTAAATACAAACTGTAGAGTTAAGTAATCGCGAGAGGGTCTAATTACAGATTCTATTCCAATTTATAAAGGTGTTAGGCAAGGATGTGTACTAGCGCCAACTCCTCCTTTCGCTACCAAACCTTTTCCTGAGCAACTTACCATCCCAGCCTTAATCGGGAATCACGGCCATGCTCCCAAACTAGGGACAAGGCATATTTTGCTAATACTGCTATATGCCGACGGCACCGCCCTTTTTTTATCCCGCTTTTGAAGGTCAGACTTAATAGACTGCGTGAATAGGTGTGGAGAATACTGTGTAGACAATGGCCTTGTTATCAACTACCAATTAAAACCAAGATCTTTGGTTTTTGCCAAATGCCATAAAAAGCACAAATGGGCAATTAACACGGTGCCAGTAGGAACAGGTCAGTGGAATCCATAGATACCTGGGAATAATTTTTCTCCTATAATCACTCCTGGTTTACCCCATAAAAAAGCTGCTATGGCATGCTGACTACTAACAGCTTTCGCTATTTCGTGCCATTATTAACTTCTATTATGGAAAGGAGGCCATGCCCTTTGTTCCAGCAGCAGTCAAAGTTTTTAATTCAAAAATAGAAGCTCAAAGTTACTATATGGGTGTTCCCATTTGGTTGAACCTTGCATGGTGGATGACCTTCTTTAGATATATGGTTATTTTAATCAAAAAAAATGTAAAATCATGGGCTTTCCAAATTGCGTATGTTATGGGGCTCTCTGCTTAGAACTGGGCCAAAATTAATTGGTCTGCAGGGCTTGGTCGAGGGCCTTTAAATTTTGGCTGCACTTGCATTATACACATAATAAGCACTCTCTGGTTCACCTAATACTATCAGATACCCAGAGTAATGCATGATTCTCACTGGTAGAGAGGAAAATCGAATCAATTGGTATACCCCTTGACTCCCTTCTACCTTTAACTTGTTCAGAATCATATAAATTATTAAAACAAAAATTGTTGGTGAGAGAATGGAACTATTTAACTCTGGCAGCAAGGAAAAACTTGTCTTCACCTTTTACATCTATCAATCCCCTTACAACATAACAGAATGGCCTTCCTCTATCTGTATCATCTTCGACCAATCCAGATCAGAGAAGAGTTTTTTCACTCGCTCGCTTCAATAAGTTTTCCCGTCTCGCCATACTACTAATGTAGGGTAGATATAACAATCTAGAAATGTGAAAAAGGGTGTGTTCATGTGTTGCAAATCAATTAGAAACATTTAACTCCTCACCAATTATTCCAGTTGTCCCTAAATGCGGCCAGAGTATTAGAGTCAAATACTCTAGGTTGCTTTCTATGATTACCCTAGCTTGAGCTGGGATGAGACTTTTCAAACAACAGGGGCTATTTGTTCTTATTAAATAATTCTGATGCTACATTCTGTAAAATGGCTGCGAACTTTCTGCTGGAAATATTCCATAAGCAACAGTATGTATGAATCAACTTCATTTGTTATATGTTGCAAGCTTGTATTTTGATGCAATTTAGATGTGATTTTATACTGTTTGTGCCAAATAAAGGCTAAATGAATAATAAAGAATAAATGTTGTAGAAATTGTAAGGCACATTTGGTGTGGGACAAATGAGGGGGGGTTGAAGGATATAATCTCTGGATCTAAGCTGGAGAGTTTAGATTCAGCTTTCTATTGTTACTCTACGCAATGTTAGAAATAAACTGCTTTAGGAATTTCCTATGGTTTCTGTTATTTCCACATTCGAGAACCTGACACACAAAAACATTGAAACAAAGCAGGAGAATCACAAAATGGCAACCAGGAAGCATTTTCAAAGGGTTGAGTGAAGACAAATGGGGAGGATCTAAAATGTTTTGTAAACAATTTCAGTGACTTGTGCAGAAATAGCCAATGACGGGCCAATGGTCTGATTCAGGATACGGCAGCAGGCTCTCTGGTGGTTGAATGGGGAGGGGACTGATGTCCCCCAGGGACCGACTCACTCCTGGCCATCAGGGGCTTGTGAGGGGCCCGGCCTCCCTTCCTTGGTCAGATGCCACCACTTCAGGGAGCTCTGTTGGAGGTGGAGTCAGCAGCATTCATCTCATTCCCCTCTCCCACAGAATGGACAGTGGTTTGAAACTAGTGGCTGAAACAGGGTTGCCATCCTCCAGGTTGGGGCTAGAAAAATGAAAAAGGTGCTGGATGCTGTAAGTAGAAACATTTTTTCTAGGAGGCTCAAAAGCTGCTGTTTGTTTTTTTTAAAATATTTGCTCCACTTCTCCTAGGGCAAATGGCTGCTTCGGAAGGTGGGCATGATCCCATACTGAGGCCCCACCCTCCCAGGCTCTATCAGGGAATCTCCAGGTATTTCCAAAGAGGCATGAAAGAAAAGGGTCAAACACACTGTCTGCCCAGCAACACTTCCCCCATCTTCAAACCAGCCCTAATTGGACTTCTTTTCTCATATCCCTGCTACCCTGACCCCCAAGCTAAAAGACCTTTCAGCTGCAAGCCCATTCAAGGGTGCCTTTATTACAGAGTTGAGTCGAAGATCCTCCCAGTTATTTTTTGCCTTGTTTAAATAGCCCACAACAGTTTCAAACTGCAAGACATGGGGCTGGTTCAGGCATCAGCTGATTTTACTCATTAATTTTAAACATAAATCATATTCTAGCTTTTTAAGCCGGCAAGGATGATAAAGCATGCAGTAAAAGGGGACTGAGGGAGAGACAGAGAGATCAAAATGTTTGAAGAGACAATTTGCTGGGGATAAAACAGAATTAATTTACGCATTAGAAACTGAGCAGCTCCCATGGCCGAACTAGGAGTGGAAGGCAGGACTGTTCAAGCCTCTGTGACTAGGAGGAAGAAAAGGACTGGGGACTAGGGCTGCCCTTTCCTGCTGCCGGGGGGGGGGGGGGCTTAACAGGGAACACTTAACTCTTCTCTGCTAGTCACTTTCTCCCTACACCTCAGCGTTCCTTCACCCAGTGGGGAATTAAGAACTTGGGTCAACAGAGGGAAAGTGGCAGAAAGAAGAAAAATGAAAAGGGTGCTGGATGCTGTAAGTAGAAACATTTTTTCTAGGAGGCTCAAAAACCTGATCAGGAGGACTTTAACCTGAGTTATGAGGGGGAGGGAAACAGTATTCAAGAAGACAGGAGTTCATCAAGTGCTAGAGATAACAGTCCAAGGATTTACGGACCAAATAATTTCAGAACCCAACAGTGGGAGGGGGGAAAACCTTGCATAAACAGCCAGGGGGAATGGTCGACATTTAGATGTCTCCACACTAGCACAGAGCATGGGAAATAAACAAGGCAAACTCGAACTCTTAACTCATAGCAAATATGATTTAATAAGCATCACTGAAACCTAATGGGATGAGTCTGATGATTGGAATGTAATAATTGAGGGGTACAACCTATTTCAGAGAAATAGATCAACTAGGAAAGGAGGAGGAATGGCATTATATGTCAGGGATCTTTACGCATGTGAGCAGGTCCATACTTACATCCAGCAATGTAAGTTGATAGCATCCGGTAAAACCTAAGGGGGAGGGAAACAGCAGTGGGGGTTTATTGCAGACCCCCAAGCCAGCTGGATGATGCCTACTTAGAACAGATGACCAAACTTTCACAATGGGAGATTTCAATTATCCTGACATTTGTTGAAAGTCAAACTCTGTCAAGACTATCAGGTCCAACAGATTCCTCACTTGCCTTGCAGACAATTTCATGGTCCAGAAGGTGGAAGAAACAACAAGGGGATTGGCCAGAGGTGGGATCCAACCAGTTCTCACCACTTCTCTAGAAGTAGTTACTAATTTTTTCTGAGTGCCGAAAAGGGGTTACTAAAGCAACCTCCCTGCCCAATAGGGACTGGAGGTGCGTGTGTGCGGCGGCGCCACTGTTTGAATCCCACCACCATCGGAACCTGTTATTAAAATTTTTGGATCCCACCACTTGGATCGGCTACATTTGATCCAGAGGCATTCCTCCCATTGGGCAAAGTGGGCACCAAAATTGTGGCGGACACCAAAAATACAGGTTTGCGGGATTTTTTTTTTGTATTTTCAGTGTTTTTCCATTTTTGGCCTGCAGGGGGCGCTGCTTTTAGGCTAGCAGCACCAGAATTTCAGGGATTTTCAGGAGACTCTCCTGATGATATTACCCAGTTTTGGTGAGGTTTGGTTTAGCGAGTCCAAAGCTATGGATTCCCAAAGGGAGTGCTCCATCCCCCATTGTTTCCAATGGGAGCTAATAGGAGATGGGGGCTACACCTTTGAGGGTCCATAACTTTGGACCCCCTGAATCAAACTTCACCAAACCTGGGTGGTATCATAAGTAGGGTCTCACAAAGATACTCTGAAATTTTAGTGCTGCTAGCTTAATAATTGCACCCCTGACAGCAGGCACCCCCTAAATTTCCCCAGATTCTCCTTTTAAATCCACCCCCCTTCCTGCCAATGCTTGTTTTCTTTCTTTCTTTCTTTTATTCTCTCAATGCCTAATAAAGGTGGTGGTGGTGGTGGTGGTGGTGGTGGTGGTGGTGGTGGTGGTGTGGTGGTGGTGGTGGTGGTGTGGTGGTGGTGGTGGTGGTGGTGGTGGTGGTGGTGGTGGTGGTGGTTATTAAATCCACTCTCTTTGGCGTGGATTTAAAGGGTGAATCTGAGGTCCCCAGTTTAAACATTGAAAGTGATGCTGTTTCAGGGTGGAAGAGAATCCACCCCAAAATAGCATCACTTTCAATGTTGTTTAAACTGGGGATCCCAGATTCTCACTTTAAGGTGGATTTAAAAGGAGAATCTGGGCTCCCTAGTTTAAACACCATTGAAAGTGAAACTGTTTGGGGGTGGATTCCAGCATCACTTGTTTAAATGAGGGAGCCCAGATTCTCCTTTTAAATCCACCTTAAAGGGAGAATCTGGGGTCCCCAGTTTAAATAACATTGAAAGTGATGCTGTTTCCCCCAATTGGGGGAAATGGATACAACACCATAAAATGTTTTCATAGCAGTAATAAAACATTTTGAAAGCATTTTTAAAATGTTTTTAAAAAATATTTCTGCTGTGTGGCATGACCCATTGCTGTGTTCAGATTTGTGAGTTGGGGCATGTTCTATAATGTGATGGTGACTTTGAAACGACCTGGTGGAAAAAAATAATTGTTTGGTCATGGTGAGGTGGCCGCCCATGGGGGAGGCATCAAACTCAGGTTTTGCCCAGGGCTCCAGTTTGCCTAGGTACGCCACTGATTAGATCTGCTCCTAACCAACAACAATTACCTGGGGTAATTCATGGGATAGAAGTGGTAGGATCCTTAGCCCATGTTCTCTGGCAGTTTGTTATACAGTGGAAAGAATTTGCCAAGTGTAGGCCCATTCCGCAAAGACCAAGAACACACGGATGTGGGATGCTATATAACCTGTTTTTTGTGGGGGGATACTTTACACAGGCCCCGCCCCTAAAATGAATCTGCCCTGTTTTATTTCCCCAGCCCATTTTTTTAATTGCTAAACAAGTGACTCTTTTAAAAAATACTGGGTTGCAGGTGCTCCAGAGTGAATAGCCAGGCAGGAGGCACTTTACTTTCCTCCCTTCCACCCCATCCGCCACGGTGAGGGAGAAGGCGCCTGCCATTGCCCTCAGGGAGTTTCAGGGAGACCCCTTTTCCTTTTTTTATTTTGCGGCTTGCAGTTGCGTAGCTACACAGAGCCGGTGGTCATATCATGGCATATCAGTATCGCTGTATAGGTTCATTTCATCCTGCCTGGGTAGCTACACATGTGTTGCACAACAATTAAAAGAGAGAGAGAGAAGCATCTCCATGCGAAGGTGCAACAGCAACCTGGATTTTTACTGTAGCCTCCAATCACTGCCTGCACAGAATGCATGTGAACAGGAAAATTGTAAACGGGTTCCTTTATCACAACTGCAACCCCTTATACATTTGCTGTGTGGAAGGAGCCATAGTCAGACACGCATTCTAGACTTTAAGAATGCTGATTTGGTAAACTTAAGAAACTACTGGGTGTGATCCCATGGTTAAGAATACTAAAAGAGAAGGGAGTACAAGATGGATGGGAGTTTCTTAAGGCACAATTTCAAACAGTTCCAATGAGGAGAAAAAACTAGAGGTGTCTAAGGAAACCAGGATGGACATCTAAAGAACTCTCAAGTGAGTGGAGATTTAAAAGGGACATGTACAAAAAATGGGAAAAGGGGGAGATCACCAAGAGGAATTAAAACAGATAGCCAGAACATGTAGCAAGAAAGTAAGAAAAGCTAAAGCACAGAGAGCTTAAAAACAGTAAAGAAGGCTTTTTTGGTTATGACTGTAGCAAAAGTGGGGAAAAGGATATGGTCGGGTCACTGTATGGAAAAGATGGAAAAATGCTAACAGGGGATGGAGAAAAGGGGCACCTACTCGACATCTTCTCTCAAAAGGAAAACAATGCTCAATCAGAGGAAAATGAAACAGAAGATGCAGCAGGGGAAATTCAGCACAGAACAAATAAAGAAGTAGTACAGGAATACCTGGCAACTTTAAATGAATTCAGATCTCCAGAACCTGATGAACTAGGGTATTTTTTTTAATCGGCAGAAGTAATCTCAGAACCACTTGCTATAATCTTTGAGAATTCCTGGAGAGCAGGGGGTGTCCCAGCAGACTGAAAGAGGGATAATATTGTTCCCATCTTCAAAGAAGGAAAACAAGAGGACCCAAACAATTACTGCCCAGTCAGTCTGACATCAATACCAGGGAAGACTAGAGCAGATAATTAAACAGAACAACTGTAAGCTCTTAAAAGGGAATGCTGTGATCACTAAAAGTCAGTATGGGTTTCTCAAAAACAAGCCATGCCAGACTAATCCTATCTATTTTTTTTATAGAGTGACAAGTTTGGTAGATGAAGAGAATGCTGTAGATGTAGCATACCCACAAGAAGGGGTTCAACCCCCATCACATGTCCGAAACTCCGCCCACCCCACCCCCACTGGCTGAGCTCCCAGCCGGCAGTCCCTTCTTCCCTCCCCTCCAGGGAGAAGAGACTGCCATCCCCGTCCTTGGAGAGCTGCTTTTATAAGCACTGAGGCCAGGGGGGTGGGGCTTTGGAGGTGTGGCCATGCCCCCAGGGCTGGGTGGGGACGTAGCCATGCCTCCCAAGATGCCCCCAGCCTAAGTGCTTATAAAAGCAGCTCTCCGAGGCCGGAGACAGCAGTCTCTTCTCCCAGGAGGGTAGGGAAGAAGGGATTGCCAGCTGCCAGCTGGGAGCCCAGCCAGTAGGGGTGGGGGAGGGGGTAGGCAAGGCAGGGGAGACTGCCCTCCTGGGCCTTGGAGAGCTGCTTTTATAAGCACAGCGGCCAGGGGCAGAGCTTGGGGAGGTGTGGCCACCCCCCCCCAGGGATGGGTGGGGGTGTGGCCACACCCCTGAACCCACCCCATAAAAAATGTATAGCTACGTCCCTGCATACCCAACAGGTGCTCACCAATAGCTCATCTTCCTCCTGGAGAGAAGTGCCTAGTGGAGTGTTGCAGGGTTCTGTCCTGGGCCCAGCGCTAGTCAATATTTTTTATCACTGACTTGGATGATGGAATGGTCATGCTAATCAAATTTGCAGATGACACCAAATTAGCTAATACCCCAGAGGACAGGGTCAGAATTCAAAATGACCTAGACAGATTAGAGAGCTTGGCCAAAAACTAACAAAATGAATTTCAATAGTGATAAATGTAAGATAAATGGAAGACTTCACTTAGACAGGGGGAAAAATGAAATGCACAGATATTGGATGGGAGACATCTGGCTTGACAAAAGTACCTGTGAAAGCAATCTGGGAATCTTAGTAGACCACAAACGTGTGTCAGCAATGTGATGCAGCAGCCAAGAAAACCAATGCAATTCTGGGATGCATCAATAAGAGTGTAGTGTCTAGATCAAGGGATGTAAATAATGCCCCCAGAATCAACTGGGCTGTAATTGCAACAGGGGGCAGGGCACATGGTGAGCTCTGGAGCAGTGAGCAGGCGTGTCTTGGGCGAGCTGGGTGGCTGAGCCACACCTGGCCCGATAGTGTGATGCAAATGAGTGTTAGGGGTGGAGCATGCTCCCTATATATTAGGCAGCATGTGGTTGCTCCGGACTTCTTTGACGCCTCAAGCAAACTGACTCACCCTCCCTCCCTATTTGGGCAGGGTTTTGGTGCTGCTGATTTTGTCACTGTAAGGAATCAGCAAAGTCCAGGCCAACAGTAACCTTAACAGTTCTTTATTGATCCGGCAATCATGATCTTCTACAGACAATGCAAATTCTGACCAGACTTCCCCAAGCAGCCGCGAAAACCCCAGCATAAACAGACCCTCTTTCCCACCTTACTATTCCCAGGAGCAAGTTCACACAGGACAGTAGCAAGCAAGTAAGTGGCAAGGCTAAGCAAGAGATAACGACAACTCCAGGCACGACGCCCAGAACCAGGAATGTAGTGCCAAGGCTGAAGCAAGCTAGTTAACCAAAACAACCTTACACTCTGCCTCTCCAAAAAGAGCTCCTTCCCCCCCTGGCTTGTGAGGAAAGGCCTTGTGAAAAGCAGCAATGAGCTCAGGAGCCAACACATGTTCAGAATACACCCATTGATTATGGTCAGAAGGATACCCCACCCAAGACACCAAATATTGCAATCGATTGCGAAGCAAGCGAGAGTCCAGAACAGCGTCGATATCATAGTGCTTGTGTCCATCCATCGTGACTGGTGGGGGCTGCTCCGGAGGGCCGTGCCAGGCATCTGAATCTGGAGCCCATTTGGCCCAGTAAATCCTGTCCTCCCCAATATGGATTGGGGTGTGGTGCTGGGGTCAGCCAGGGGTGCTGACCGGCCACAATATGGGTGCGCTCCTCTTGCTTGCACAGCTTCTGCCTCAATAAAGGAATGCAGCCCAATTTAATTCCAAGACATGTCCTGTGGTTATTTCACCAGAAGGAACCTCTGCACATCTGGGCACAATAGTACTACTCTGGATCTGAATCTGGAGCCCATTTGAGCAAACTAGAATGAAAAACAGGATGAATATTGCTTAATGAGTTAGGCAGTTCAAGTCGGGCAGTAACATTGTTGATTACTTGCTTGATCTGAAATGGCCCTATGAATTTCTTGCCAAGTTTTGAATATCGATGAACATCCCTAAGGTTTTTAGGGGAAAGATAGACCCACTCTCCCACCTGCAAAGGAAAGTTAGACCGATGCCGATCGGCGTGCAATTTCTGAAACTCTTGTGCATGAGTGAGAGCAGTAGTTACAGATTTCCAACCCTCCGCCAGATTTTGAATCCAAGTGTTAAACTCTGGCGGTTGGAGAGGCTGATCGGTGAGGAGGGGAAACGGGGAGAAGGATTGCCCCGTAACCACCTCAAAAGGGGATTTGCCGGTACTATTGTGCAATGCGTTATTATAAGCGTATTCAGCAAACGGCAGCAACTCAACCCAGTTATCTTGGTGATAGTTAGTATAGCAATTTAAGTATTGTTCCAATGTTCTGTTGGTCCGTTCCGACTGACCGTCGCTTTGCACGTGGTACGGGGCTGTGACCGCCGGGGTGGTCCCTAACAGGTTCAAAAATGCTTTCCAAAATTTAGACATGAACTGCAGGCCGCGGTCCAAAATTACTTTAAGCGGGGCAGAGTGCAAACGATAGATATGTTGAAGGAACAACTTGGCTAGCTTGGGAGAGGATGGGATGGTGGGGCAAGGAACAAAATGTACCTGTTTGGAGAATAAGTCAACCACCACCCATAACACTGTATTACCATGACTCTCAGGAAGATCAGTGATAAAATCCATGGAGATAGCCTGCCAAAGGCGAGAGGCAAGCTTAATCGGTTGTAGCAATCTATGAGGCTTGCCGACGATGGGTTTCGCTTCAGCACAAACAGGGCAGCCTTTCACATATGCCTCAATGTCTTTGCACATGGTGCGCCACCAAAATTGCCGGCGTAAAAGATGCAAGGTCTTCAGAAAACCGAAGTGTCCCACCTGCTTGGCATCATGGCCAGCCAGCAACACCTCCTTACAAAGCGAGGGTGGCACATACCAACACTCCCCCCTTCGCCAAACACCATCCTTGATGCAGAGCAAGGTGTCAGCGTCTTCTGGAGGAACGGGTTGACACCCCGCCTCCCGTAAGCGTTGCAAAAAAGGTTGAACAATATCGGGGCTGGAGGGAGGGGGTGGAGCAAAGGGGGTTGGCTCGGCTTTTGCTTGGGATCTAGTTACAGCCAACCCTAATTGTGATGGCGATAATACGGTGTGTGGTGCAGAACGTAAAGACATCTCCGCCCCTTTTGGGAGGCGAGAGAGCTCATCAGCCAACTTGTTGTTGTTACCCGGGAAAAAATGGACAGTGAAACTGAATCTAGAGAAGAAATCCTCCCATCTGAGTTGCTTCGCAGACATCTTAGTTGGAGTGGATAAAGCTGTTAAGTTTTTATGATCAGACCAGACTTGGAATGGATGAGTTGCCCCTTCCAACCAATGTCTCCAAGTACTCAAGGCTTCTTTAATTGCAGCAGTTTCTTTATCACCCACAGTCCAATTCAATTCCGGCCCTGACCGTTTTTTGGATAAATAAGCACATGGTGTGAGTTTATTATCTTTATTTCTCTGCAACAGGGCAGCTCCCAACGCTTTATCCGAAGCATCCACATGCACCATGAAGGGGAGGGTTGGATCGGGGTGTTTTAAAATTGGCTCGGTGGTGAAAGCTGTCTTGAGCTGCTGAAAAGAGAGCTGACAGGAGGGAGACCAGTGGAGGGGAGCCCCTGGCTTTGCAGCCAATGGACCTTGACCCTTGGTGCGGAGGAGGTCAGTGAGAGGCAATGCCAGCTCCGCAAATTGGGGAATAAAGTCACGGTAAAAATTAGCAAAACCTAAAAATGATTGCAGTTCCCTACGTGTAGTGGGAACTCGCCAATTAACTACACCTGAGACTTTATTTGGATCCATTTCCAGGCCTTCAGCAGAGATCCGGTACCCCAAATAATCCATCTTGTGTTGATGGAAGGCACATTTAGAGAGTTTAACAAACAGGGAGTTATCAAGGAGACGTTGTAATACAGTTCTAACCAGACTAACGTGTTCCTCCTCCGATTGAGAGTATATGAGGACATCATCCAAATACACGACTACTCCTTTAAACAATAAATCCTGCAGCACCTCATTAATTAGAGACATGAAAGCGCCCGGGGCTCCATTTAATCCGAATGGCATTACAAGATACTCATATTGGCCAAATTTAGTGTTAAATGCAGTAAGGTGTTTGAATCCCTCAGCAATGCGCACTCGATAATAGGCTTCTCGCAAATCAAGTTTTGTAAAAATACGCCCAGAGCCCAGAGCATCCAGCAGATCCTTGATAAGGGGTAAGGGGTATTTGTTGGATACCGACACAGCGTTTAAACCCATATAATCAGTACATAAGCGTAAAGAACCATCTTTTTTCTTCACAAATAACACCGGAGCTGCATAGGTACTCTTGGTAGCCCTCCGAATGAAGCCACGAGCCAGATTTTTGTCTAAAAATGCTCACAGTTCTTTCTCCTCGGAGGGGCTCATTCGATAAATTCTTCCCTTGGGCAGCTTGGCCCCCGGAACAAGGGTAATTTTACAGTCAGTGTCTCTATGGGGTGGCAATTGATCACACTCCCCTTCCTCGAATACCTTGGATAAATCCCAATAGTATTTTGGGACCCCAGGCAACTCAGGGGGGGCACCTCAAGCACTGACGAGGCAAGCGGTTCTGTCAGAGGTTCACCTTCATGCATATGGTCCCCACAGGGCAGATTATGCATTCACTCCATTTGATGGTGGGTTCGTGGGTCTCCAGCCATGACATTCCTAAAACTATGGGATGTCGGGCTTCCGGAGCTAAAATGAAGCTGTGTCTTTCCCAGTGCTCAGCACAACGGAGGAGCACCGGCTCGGTCTTAAAACGGGCAGGACCTTCCCCCCCTAAGGGGCTTCCATCCATCTGAGTGAATGGAATGGGCTTGGCAAGTAGCGCCCCGTTTAGCCCCAATTGGTCAGCTACTTGGGGCTGCACGAGACAATGAGAGCACCCTGAGTCTTACGAGGGCCTGGGCTAAAATACGTGTGTTCTTGGCTGGGTTAGCCAGGGTAGTCATCAAAGTAATGGGAGCGCCACCCTCACTCATTGCATCTGGAGCAGGATTGGTGTCCTCAGGAGGAGCAGAAGAAAAGCCAACAGCATCTATGGGATCTTCCTCGACTTCGGGGTACTCCTGATCATCCTCCATGAGTGCTTGTGAGGATCCTTGGGAGGACTTAGTCCCCGTTTTGCGCAGAGGTTTGGCAGCAGGCTTGCGCGCTGGGCCCGAACTAGCTGTCTTGGGTTTCTTTGGGCAGTTGGCAGCCATGTGGCCGGATTCTCTGCAATATAAACAGAGACCCAAACGGCAGCGGCATTCTGAGGTAGTTTCAGAGGTGGATGTCCCGCCAGCTGGTTTCTTGCTAGGAGTACCGGACTGCTTAGATGGTTGATTCTTAGCCGGTGTTCCTTTGGAGCGAACAAGGCGGGTGGAGATCATGCCACCTACTTCAATCCATTCAGCCACCGTACGTGGTTCACAGTGCAAGACAGCCCACTTACGGATCTTGGGATCAACCCCCTCGAAGAAATATTCACACTTCATTCGGTCGAGCCAATCAGGAATTTTACTAGCAGCCGCTTGGTGTAAGGTTGCTTCGATTTCTTGACGAGCCCGAAGTTAACCTTGAGTCTACATTCCTCCTTCCGGGCGTTGTGCCCAGGTCAGTCTTTATCTCTGTCTCAACATAGCTGCGTGCTTGCCATCTTTGGCTTCTGTTCTGTGTGAATATCTATCTTGGTGGAAACGGTGGGATGGGAAAGCTGGGTTGTTTTGGATTTGGATTTTCGTGGGAAAGGTTTCGCCCGTAAAAGCGGCGGCTGGGGGGGAGTCTGGTCAGATTTCGCATTGTCTGTAGAAGATCATAATTGCCTATCAATAAATGAACTGTTACAGTTACTATTGGTCTGGACTGTACTGATTCCTTACATTATGCGAAATCTCATCTTCTTCTATTAATTCCTCCTGATTGAACTCTGGTGTCCTCCGACATGCAGAAGTTGGGATTCAAGGGTCCGATGAATTCAGAATACGAAGAAGAGCCTGTAGCCCCCAAAGAGGGTTCTGGTTCGTCCACTGCCCCTAGGGAATCCTCGGAGTCTATCTCCCTGGTCTCCCTTTCCAGACCTCAGCTTAGTCGCAGCCTGGCTTTCCTGCAACTGCAGGAACAAGTGGACCAAGCTACCCTGGTGGCCTGTCGCACCGTTTCGTCCGAATGCCTCGGGGCATGGCGGGAGATAGTGGATCCTGGTGGTGGGATGTGTATGGATCATGCCCCACCTGAGAGATACATTACCACCCGCCCGCATGTGGATTACAAACCGGTAATGCGCAAGGTTACTGAGGAAATTGGATTATCAACGATTCACGGGACGGCTGGTGAATCGTTGGAACATTTCCTGGATTGTTACCTGGAAGACCACCCTCCTGTGGAGTATTGGCAGAGCACCGGAGCGAGACCTAAGATCGCCGACCGCGCTATGCCGATCCGTGAATCCTTGGAGTTCGCTGGTTCCCAACCAGGTGACAGAGCTGAGTCAATGGCTACAATGCGAGAGCGTGAACCGCAGCGTGGATCTCGAATCAAACTGACGTTTCCCGACGAACGGGAAACAGAGGAACCTGAGGATCCCTCTGACTCATCCGAAGATGTGACAGAGGAAGAGCCGCTTGGCCGTGAGGTTCTCAATGTCCGAAGTGGAAATCAAGCCGAGGATCTGGAAAATATTAGATGGCAGCGGGTCCAGGAGTGGCAGCGAACCCACAACTCTTCCCTGGATGTTCGTCTTCAACAGGAGGCTCATCTCCCTGGTGAGAGAGAGGGAAAGGAAACTCTCTACCATCAACTCCAACAAGATCGAGACAAACAGGAGAGAGAGTTACATCTTCTTGCCGAGCAGTCCAGACTTGAGCTGTCCCGGGAAAAACTGACTCTCTGGGCTCTTCGTGATCAAGGGGAAGTGGACGCAACGCTGCAAAGAGCTGGACAGCAGCGGCTTCTTCGTGATCGCCAAGAAATCGAACAACAACGGGCAGCGTTGGCTCGCAGGGAGAGAGAACTCCTGGACTTGGAAGCTCATTTCAGACAGAACGTAGAACCCCGTCGGGTAATGCAGACCGGAGGTCCCGCTCCATTCTGCAGCCAACCAGCCGTGGCTGCATGGCGGCCAGAACAACGTGCTCAACCGGCTCCGATGCCAGCACCCGCAGTGAGGCTGGTGCCTCCTCCAGCTCCAGTACCCGGCCGTGCCTATCCGAGACCGTGCATACCAGCTCATTTTGATGGTTCAGCGTCCAAGATGGCCTACTTCATCCTCCAACTGGACACTCACATGCAAGAATTTGATGATCTCTACCATTCCGAGCGTGAGAAAGTTAGCGACATTGGGTCCATGTTGGATGGTGATGCTGCCGAATGGTTTGTCGAATTGTTCGAGCAGGACGCTGAAGAACTAAATTCTGTGGTGGCGCTACTTCAAGGACTTCGGTTACGCTTCGAGGATAGAGATGCAGCTACCAAAGCCAAGAAACTCCTTAAAACCATCAGACAAGGTAACCGTCCCTTCGCAGAATATGCGCGTCAGTTCCATGCTGCTGCCAGCAAGATTACGGATTGGCATGATCGTATGAAATGCGAGTATTTCTTCGAAGGCATTGATCCCAAAATCCGTGAATGGGCTGTTTTGCATCAAGAACCGCGCACGGTGGCTGGATGGATTGAAGTGGGAGGCCAGATCGCAACTCGCCTTCTACGCTCCGGCAGTGCATCAGCCAAAACCCAGCCACCAAAGCCACCCAGTGCCCCAGCCAAGAAGGCGGCCAGCGGAACATCCGTCCCCGAAACCGTCTCTGAGCATCGTCGACGCCTGGGTCTCTGTCTCTACTGCGGGGAAGCTGGCCACATGGCACTTAATTGCACCGTTCAAGAAAACCAAGCCACAAGGAGCAGGTTCGACACGCAAGCCAGCTGCCAAACCTCCACGCAAATCGGGAGGTAAAGCCCCCCAGGGAGCATCTCAAGCCTTGGTGGAGGAAGACCCAGATGTGTTGGATGTGGAAGACGAAGCTACAGACGCTGTTGGGTTTTCTTCTGCGCCTTCCGACGAACTCAACCCAGCTCCAGATGCGGTGAGTGAAGGGGGTGCTCCCATTACTGTAATGACTACCCTGGCCAACCCAGTTAAGAACACCCGCATTTTAGCCTGTGCCCTTGTGGACTCGGGCTGCTCCCATTGTCTCATGCGTCCCCAAGTAGCTGAACAATTGGGTTTGAACCGGGTGCCTCTAGCCAAGCCTATCCCATTCACTCAAATGGACAGGAGCCCCCTGGGGGGAAGGCTCCAGCCTACTTCAGGACTGAACCCGCACTCGCCGTTGTGCCGAACATTGGGAGGGACATTGCTTCATTCTAGCTCGGTGGCTTCGGCACCTCCCATAGTTTTAGAAGATATGTCATGCGGCTAGAGGCCCACAAAGTCCCACCCATCAAGGGTGGAAGCCCGAACACATAATCCACCGCTTCTCACCGATCCACCCTGGGGAGATCGCATATGCATGAGGGAGAACCTCCCATTGAACCACTTTCGCCTTCATCGCGGTGATGGAGGTGCCCCCCTCCCGAATTACCTGGGGTGCTGCGAAAGACTATTGGGATTTGGCCAAAGGTTTTTTGAGGAAGGGGAGTGTGATCAATTGTCAGCTCCCATAGAGACACTGATTGTAAGATCACCCTTGTTCCGGGGGCCAAGCTGCCCAAGGGCAGAATTTACCGGATGAGTCCCTCTGAAGAGAAGGAACTGCGATCCTTCTTAGACAAAAACTTGGCTCGAGGCTTCATTTGGAGGGCCACCAAAAGTCCTTATGCAGCACCAGTATTGTTTGTGAAGAAAAAAGATGGTTCTCTTCGTTTGTGTACAGACTATAGAGGTTTAAACGCCTTTTCATTTTCCAACAAATATCCTTTGCCCCTCATCAAGGATCTTTTGGATGCGCTCAGATCCGGGCGTATCTTTACAAAACTGGATTTGAGAGAGGCTTATTATTGGGTATGCATAGCTGACAGCTATGAACATCTCACTGCTTTCAACACTAAGTTTGGCCAATATGAATATCTTGTAATGCCCTTCGGGTTAAACAGAGCTCCGGGGGCTTTCATGTCACTTATCAATGAGGTGCTGCAAGATCTATTATTTAAAGGAGTAGTAGTATATTTAGATGATGTTCTCATATACTCGCAAACGGAGGAGGAGCACGTCAAGATGGTTAGAACCATATTGCAACGCCTCCTTGACAATTCCCCTATTTGTTAAAACTTTCCAAATGCGCTTTCCGTCCAGCTAAAAAATGGATTATTTGGGATATCGGATCTCCGCTGAAGGTTTGGAAATGGATCCGAATAAAGTGTCGGCTGTTGTCAATTGGCAGGTGCCCACTACACGCCGGGAACTGCAATCCTTTTTAGGCTTTGCCAATTTCTACTGTGACTTTATTCCCCAATTTGCAGAGCTGGCTTTGCCTCTCACTGATCTCCTGCGCACCAAGGGTCGTGGGCTGTTAGCGACGAAACCAGGGGGCCCCTTGCATTGGTCTCCCTCCTGCCAGCTCTTGTTTCAGCAACTGAAAATGGCTTTCACCACCAAGCCTGTCCTGAAGCACCCTAACCCCGCTCTTCCCTTTGTGGTTCATGTGGATGCTTCGGACAAGGCTTTAGGGGCAGCCCTGTTGCAGAAAAATAAAGATAATAAACTCACACCGTGTGCTTATTTGTCTAAAAAACTGTCAGGACCGGAATTGAATTGGACTGTGGGCGATAAAGAGACTGCTGCTATTAAAGAAGCCCTTAGCACTTGGAGACATTGGCTAGAAGGGGCGCTTCACCCTTTCCAAGTTTGGTCGGATCATAAGAACCTCTCAGCATTATCAACCCCGACCAAAATTTCCATCAAACAATTACGCTGGGTGGATTTCTTCTCTAGGTTCAATTTCACCATCCACTTTTTCCCTGGGAACAGTAACAAGTTAGCGGACGCCCTGTCCCGCCTTCCCAAGGGGGCGGAGCCGTCTCTGCGATCTGTGCCACGCACCGTCTTGTCTCCGTCACAGTTGGGGTTGGCCGTGACTAGATCCCAAGCAAAAGCTGATACCAAAAGCTGATACTGTGATACCTTCAACCCCCCATTCTGGCCCCGATATCGTCACGCCCTTTTTGCTATGCTTGCAAGAGGCGGGACGGCAACCCGTTCCCCCGGAGGATGCGACGCATTGCTTCTTCTAAAGGAGGGGGTTTAGCGCAGGGGAGAATGTTGGTTCGTCCCTCCCTCGCTCCGTAAGGAAGTTCTGCTGGCCGGTCATGATGCCAAGCAGGCGGGACATTTCGGTTTCTTAAAAACTCTCCATCTCCTGCGCCGGCAATTCTGGTGACGCACCATGCACAAAGACATTGAGGCGTATGTTAAAGGCTGCTCCATCTGTGCTGAAGTAAAACCCATCGTGGGCAAGCCTCATGGGTTATTGCAACCAATTCAGTTGGCATCTCAACCCTGGCATGGACTTTATTACAGATCTCCCTGAAAGCCATGGCAACACCGTACTTTGGGTAGTGGTGGACTTGTTTTCTAAACAGGCACATTTTATTCCTTGCTCCACCATTCCGTCTGCTCCGAAACTAGCCAAATTGTTCCTGCAGCACATCTACCGTTTGCACTCCGCTCAGCTTAAAGTAATTTCAGACTGCGGGCCTCAGTTCGTCTCTAAGTTTTGGAAAGCCTTTCTGTACTTGCTAGGGACCACCCTGGCAATCACCGTCCCCTACCATGTTCAAAGTGACAGTCAGTCGGAACGGACCAACAGAACGTTGGAGAAATACCTACGTTGCTACACCAACTATAATCAAGATAATTGGGTAGATTTGTTGCCCTTTGCCGAATATGCTTATAATAATGCACAGTAGTACCGGCAAGTCTCCTTTTGAAGTGGTTACGGGGCAAGTATTTCCCCCGTTCCCCCTTCTTACCGAACAGCCGCTCCACCCTCCGGAGTTTAGTTCCTGGATTCAAACATTGATGGAGGGCTGGAAATCGGTTACAACTGCTCTCACTCAAGCACAAGAATCCTCTCAGTGTTAAACAAGCATGCCAATCGGCATCGCTTCTGACTTCCCTTACAGGTGAGCGAGTGCATAGGTCTTTCTGTCCACAAAGAACCTTAAAGATGTCCATCGCTACTCGAATCTTGGCAAGAAATTAATAGGGCAGTTTCAGATTACGCCGATGAAAGTAATCAATAACGTTACTGCCACGCCTTGAACTACCCTAATTCGTTACCAGCAACATTCATCCCTGTTTTTCATTCCAAGCTTGCTCAAAGCGAAGGGCTCCCAGATTCCGATGCTTGGCACGGCCCTCCGGAGAAGCCCCCGCCGGTCACGATTGATGGACACAAGCACTACGAGATTGATGCTGTTTTGGATTCTCGCTTGCTTCGCAAAAGATTGCAATATTTAGTGTCTTGGGTGGGGTACCCCTCCGGCCACAACCAGTGGGTGTATTCAGAAAACTTGTTGCTGCTTTTCATAAGGCTTTCCCTCACAAACCGGGAGGAGATGGGGTTTCCATTGGGGAGGCAGAGTGTAAGGTTGCTTCGGTTTCTTGACAAGCCCGAAGTTAACCTTGAGTCTACATTCCTCCTTCCGGGCGTTGTGCCCAGGTCAGTCTTTATCTCTGTCTCAACATAGCTGCGTGCTTGCCATTTTTGGCCTCTGTTCTGTGTGAATATCTATCTTGGTGGGAATGGTGGGATGGGAAAGCTGGGTTGTTTTGGATTTGGATTTTTGCGGGAAAGGTTTCGCCCGTAAAAGCGGCGGCTGGGGGGGGAGTCTGGTCAGATTTCGCATTGTCTGTAGAAGATCATGATTGCCTACCAATAAATGAACTGTTACGGTTACTATTGGTCTGGACTGTACTGGCATGCAAAAATCCGCGAATGGGCGGTTGCCTTGTTTGATAGTTTTGAGAGTTTTCTTGGCTTTGTCAACCTTATCTCTATCCTCAAAATGAACTCGAAGCCCTTGAAGCAGTTCGACCACAGAATTCAACTCATCAGCCTCTTGTTCGAACAACTCAACGAACCATTTGGCAGCCTCGCCATCAAGTACCGAACCAATGTCCCTCTCAGAGCGGTACAGGTCGTCAAAATCCTGCATGTGGGCGTCCAGTTGAAGGATAAAATAAGGCAATTTTGAAGCAGTACCATCGAAGCGAGCTGGAATGTGTGGTCTTGGGTACGCTCGACCAAGTAGCGGAGGCGCCCGTAGAGCTGGAGCAGGCGCTGGAACCTGAACCGGTGGTGCATGTAGAACTGGAGCAGGGGGTTGCCTAGGCGCCACTGGTTGGCGACGGGGTCCAGTCTGAGTGGCTGTTGGCATTCGTAAGGGAGCGGACCTTTTCGCCTGCGTTACCCAACGAGGCTCCGCCACCGCCCACCTCTCTTGAGCTTCGAATGCAAGGAGTTCCCTCTCCCTACGAGCGAGCACTTCATGTTGTCTATTGACTTCCTCATGATCTCGTAGGATCCGTTGTTGTTCCGCTTGTTGCACTGCAGAATCAACCTCCCCTTGGTCACAAAGAGCTTTGAGGGTTAGTTTTTCCCGTGACAAGTCATGTCTGGATTGCTCAGCGAACAGGCGTAACTCCCTCTCCTGTTTGTCTCGATCCTGTTGAAGTTGATGGTAGAGCGCTTCCTTCTCTCTTTCCAATTCTTCATGAAAACGTACCCGCTGTTGTAGGTGCTCTTCGAGAAGAGCTTTGCGTGCGTGCTGCCATTCTCTTTTAATCTTTTCGAGGCTTTCATGCTGTGCATGGAGAAGGTATGGATCGGGATCACCAAGGGGCAACCCCAAATCGTCCTGGCCAGAGGAGGCAGCTGCAGGAAGAATAGGTGGCTCCTCGGGCTCCTCGTCTACAGAGGACTCGATCGGTTCTTCGGGCTCTTCATACACGGGATCGTCCGTGAACGACAGTTTGAGGTGTGATCCACACCGCGGTTCAGCCACATCTCCCTCTGTAGCAGGAATTGCGACCATTTCTCCGGGTCGAGGCATCTCGAAATCCAAAGACTCCCACTGTGGAACCTCACGGGTAGCAACTTTAGGCCTTGCACCGGTGCTCTGCCAATGTTCTGCAGGAGGGGGGGGGTCCTCCAAATAACGGTCCAAGAATCGTTCCAACGATTCACAAGTGATTCCGTGGATAGTTGATATTCCAATCTCCTCCGTAACCTTATGCATAACAGGTTTGTAATCCACACGTTGTCGGGTGGTGATATACCTCTCGGGAGGGGCATGATCCATCGACATCCCTCCACCGAGATCCATGATTTCCCGTCGCACACAGAGGCATTCGGAGGAGACCGTGCAAGGGTGCAAGGGTAGCTTGGTCAACTTGTTCTTGAAGTTGAAGGAAAGCCATACTTTGACTCAGTTGAGGTCTGGAAAGAGCAACCAGGGAGATGGACTCTGTGGAGTCCCTCTGAATGGTGGATACAGGGCAAGACGAGTCAGAGCCCTCTTTGGGGGCTACCGGCTCGTCTTCGTATTCCTAATTCATCGGTCCCTTGAATCCCAACTTCTGCATGTCCGAGACACCAGGGTTCAATCAGGAAGAGTCAATCCAGAAGAATAGTGAGAATTCGCATAATGTAAGGAATCAGCAAAGTCCAGGCCAACAGTAACCTTAACAGTTCTTTATTGATCTGGCAATCATGATCTTCTACAGACAATGCGAATTCTGACCAGACTTCCCCAAGCAGCCGCTTTTTACGGGCTGAGTTTTCCTGCAAAAAACCCAGAATAAACAGACCCTCTTTCCCAGCTTACTATTCCCAGGAGCAAGTTCACACAGGACAGTAGCAAGCAAGTAAGCGGCAAGGCTAAGCAAGAGAGAACGACAACTCCGGGCACGACGCCCAGAACCAGGAATGTAGTGCCAAGGCTGAAGCAAGCTAGTTAACCAAAACAACCTTACAGTCACAGCCTTAGCAGTTTTGGCAGAGGAGCGCAATTTTAGGGGGAGGCTGAGCTTGTGCACCGCTCCTTCCCGTGGTTGGGGGCCTCCATAAGAGGCTTGGGGTGGGGTGGGCTCATGGTGCATGCCATGGAGGCCTCTGCAATTTGAGCTTGACACCCCAGCAGGAAGGGGGCCACAGCGGGCTGGCACTCAGGTGGCCCAGTACCTCCTGTCCTCCCCAATATGGATTGGGGTGTGGTGCTGGGGTCCTCTTGCTTGCACAGCTTCTGCCTCAATAAAGGAATGCAGCCCAATTTAATTCCAAGACATGTCCTGTGGTTATTTCACCAGAAGGAACCTCTGCACATCTGGGCACAATAGTACTACTCTATTCTACATTGGTCAGACCTCACCTGGAACACTGTGTCCAGTTCTCGGCATCACAGTTCAAGAAGGATATTGACAAGCTGATACAAGTTCAGAGGAGAATGACCAAAATATGAGGAGAGGCTTAGGGAGCTGGGGATGTTTAGTCTGGATAAGAGAACATTAAGAGGTGACATGATAGCTATGTTTAAATATCTAAAGGGATGCAACCAGCAAGCTGGTTTTCTGCTGCTCCAGAGACTTTGACATGGAGTACTGGATTCAAACCATGACAAAGGAAATTCCACCGAAACATTAGGAAAAACCTCTTGACAGTAAGGGCTGTTTGACAATGTAATGTGCTGCCTTGGAGTGTGGTGGAGTTTCCTTCTTTGGCAGTTTTTAAACAGAGGCTGGATGGCCATCTGTCAAGGGTCAATTCCCCATGGTCAATTTATCGCGTGATATTCACGTGAAAAAACATGGTTTAAGCAAGGACTTCCCACTGCTTAAGTGCCAAACAGAGATTCATCCTGGTTCTGGCATGCCCTCCTTCCCTCATCACGCATTTTTTCGGAACCTGCATTGGAACCTGCATCGGAACCTGCATTTCGGAACCTGAATCACGCGCCGAAGCTGGTTCGGTGGGGAGAAACGGGACAGACACGGCTTATTGTTCCCACCCTTTGAACTTTCCAGCCAATCAGACCGCAGTGGGCTCTGCTCAGAGTGTACACAGCCTTTTGGGGGGCACTGGGCGTGGCTACGAAGAAACATAAATACGAAGCTATGGGACAATGAATTTGATAAATTGTTTATGCATGACTACGTTCGAACGTTAAAACAAGAATAAGAATAATATGAATTTTCAATCAGGGGTGGAGTAGTGTTCCCGCTCCAACACAATAGTCAATCAGAGGTGTGGAAATTCTGCCTACGCATCTACGTAGCGACATAGCTGTGCAGAAAAAAGGTTTTTAAAAAGTTCCCTCCCCAACACAACAGCCAATCAGGACGAGGAAGAACAGACCTGTCAAGCTGATCGCGTGTTCGTGGGGAGTGTTACATTGTTTGAAACCACGATAGACATTGAAGTCTTCACTAGACACACGCTGCAGGGGAGGGAGAAACCGCGACAAAAAGGTGCCATTTCGAAACTGGAATGTATCCGACTTAATTTCTTAGTGGGGATTCGACCAAGGGTGCTTTGATTGTGTATTCCTGCATGGCCTGGGGTTGGACTGGATGGGTCTTGTGGTCTCTTCCAACTCTATGAATCTATGATGCAAGAGGATAAATGTATGAGCACTTTTATTGATTCATAATTATACCGAATCTCAACCGGGGAATTTACAACATTCAGTAATATCTGTTTCTCTCTGAAACTATTACTCAAGCACCTGGTCTTCTGGCCTAGAGTTCACAGAGATGAGATCGCAGAAAGAACGAGTTGGCAAATAAAGTAAACTGACAGGGACACTCTCCAATCAGAACTGAGCAGGTTTGCGCTGATAGGCCTGTCTTTCCAATTGTGCTGCTGGTTTGGGGAGGATTTATGCCATATAAGCAGAACCCACAAGAACTTACGGGGGACCCCTCATCTTCCTGCTCCCACTATTTCTTCTTTCCCTTTCCCTTTCCCTTTCCCTCCCACCCAACTGCTAGGGTTGCCAGCTCCAGATTCAGAAATACCTGGAGATTTGTAGATAGAGCTTCGAAGAGAGGGGTTTAGAAAGGGGAGGGACCTCTGCAGGGCATAATGCCATGCAGTCCACCTTCCTAACCAGCCATTTTCTCCAGAAGGAGCAGAATAAATGTTTTAAAGTAATAAATAAATAAGGCATTTATGTTGTCTGGAAATCAGTTGTGATTCTGTGAGATCTCCAGCTCCCACCTGGAGGCTGGCAACCCTACTGAGAGCCAACCTAGTTTTATCTCAGCCCCCCTTCGCTCCCCCAGGCAAACTCTATGGCCCAGTTGCATGCTGAGCCAGGCCCACTAGCATGATAGGGAACCCTCAAGGACCTCTGAGAGGCCACATCACTCTCCCCTGTATCCACTTCCCATCCTATTTCCTTTCCCCCACCTCCTGGAAGCCCCTGCATCCTCTCTGCTTTCCTTGCCTCATTCTCTTCTTCTCAGCCATTCACCAACCCAAATGGGGGACAAAGCACTTTGCATCATTCTCCTCTTCTCCTTTTTTATCCTCACAAAATCTCTTGAGGTAGGTTAGGCTGAAAGTATATAATTGGCTCTACACTTCATGACCTTCCTTGGCAGACTGAGGATTTTAACCTGGCTCTCCCTACTGTGGAGCTCTAACCACTACACACCACTGGCTTTCATACAGTGGCTGCTGTTGAACAGCTACAAGCAACCAAGTCTGGGTAGAAGTCAGGTAGGAGTTCGTAGCCCAGTGGTAGCTACCAGGCCTGGCCTAATGAGTCCTCCCTTAAAGGCCAAACAGCCGTGGAAAAAACCCCAAGCTTGCCCCCTGCCTTTTAGTGATAACTAAAAATGGCCACTGAGGGATTCCATGTCTTAAACCTACAAGTGCTCCTTTGTTTGCAGGGGGGGGGGGATTAATCTGAGGATTTAAGTATCCTCACATTTGGCCAGTTTTGCTATTAGAATATATGATAAGCAGTAGTTCATTCTGCTCAAGCTATTCTGTTCTCTGGTGGAGCTTTCAAGTTTTGGTTCTATGTTCTACGTTGTACGTTCTTCAGAGCAGCAGTGACTAGAGAGAGGAAGGAACAGCGCTTGCCATGGCTGAACTCCTGGAGAACAGCATCAAAGCCCCCGAGCACAGAGCTGCCCCACCTTGTCTTGCCCAGAGAAAAGAGAACCTGTTCCTAGGGGAACAACCAAGCTTGAAGACTCATCTGCTGTCTTTCCAGGAAGACTTCCTGCTGTGGTAAGAAGGATTTTTTGAGGATTCTACTCCAGACTTGGTCTCAGGAAGAAAACACAGTGCTGTCTGCAAGGAACTGTGAAGATGTGTTGACCCGGCACCCCCCATTGATTACCCACAGAATTGTGGCGTCTTCAGACACTTCTGGAGGGAGGGGGATTTCCCTCAGCTTTTTCGCTGAACTTTCCCAACCCTAATTTGCTGTGGTGCTGAATTTCCCAACCAAGCCTCATGGCTGCATTTTCAAATCCCACCAGCCTCGCCTTGATGGCCACTGGCCCTGGGAAGGTGAGAAGAGGTGGGTTTTTATTTATTTTTTCTGGTCCGCAGTTGAGTGCTGTTGTATCTGTATAACCATGCATCTATCCGATTTTGTGTGTTTGTGTTTGTGTGTGCACGCTAAGTGCTACCAAGTTGCTTCTGACTTCTGGTGACATTATTATTATTATTTATTAAACTTGATAGAACACTCAACCCCCGAAGGGCTCTGAGCGGTGTATAAGGCCAACTCCTGGAGAACAGGTTTTTAAGGCAATAGATGTTCAGATGTGGGTTTTGCCACTGCCTGCCTCTGCATCATGACCCTTCAATTCCCTGGTGGTCTCCCATCCAAATTCTTGGCAGGGCTAACCCTGCTTTGCGTCTGAGGGCTGATGAGATCAGGCTAGCCAATGAGTGCCAAAATGTCTTCTCAGTAGCTGCCTTGCTCTGGCCTTGCAAACTGAATCAGGTTACACTGATAGAATAATATTGTTGCTGATTTATAAACCAGCTAAAAGTGGAGGAGTTTCCAATGCAGGAATCACAGGACCCTTTCTATTTAAAAATGTATATATAGTGTGTGTGTGTGTGTATCATTTTGTACTTTTGCTACCCTTCCAGACCTATGTCAAGAGCTCCAAGGACAGATGATGTACCCCATCCCGTTTTCAGACTGAACTCTGGTGAAGGGGCTGTGACTAGTTACGTAAACAAAAACACTGGTTTACTTTCGGCTAGAAATAACCAGACCATGGTGATGGGCAGGAAATAAGTGCACCGATAAGAAAAAACCACGTCATGTCCCATGTGTTCCATGAGAGCAAAAAACATTATGAAGACTTCACAGACGACACAAGTATTATTTGATCTAATTGCATTGCAATCCATCACAATCAGAAACCATCTGGGTCACCCTCACATGTGCAAGATTCAGGTTCTGGAAAGAGCAGGGGCTGCTCTGCGCAGTCACAACTGAGCCTCCGGGATGTGTTTGGCCCCTCAGGAAACCACAGTCTCTGCCCTGATGGCTGACCCCTTTCAGGCCTGAGCTGACATGAGGGCTGCCAACTTCTAAGAGGGGCCTGGGGTTCTCCTGGAATTACAGCTGATCCCCAGAAGACAGAGACTACTTTGGCAGGTGGACTGGGTGGCATTGTGTTCCTGCTCCTTCAGCTAACAGGAGAAAAATTAATTTAAAAATCGCCCTCTGCATATCAGCATGACATCACTTCTGGGGGAAACCAAGAGTTTTCAGCAATTCCTAGAGAAGAGTGGTGTCACTTCTGGGTCTTTTCCGGAAATTGCATCACTCATTGACAGCATGCCCACATGTCCCCACCCCCTGGTCTCCCGCCAAGTGTCAGCCATTGACTGGCCACACTACTCCACAGAAACTATCCCTAAAACTCCAGAACTTTCCCAAGCAGGTGTGGGCAACCCTAGCTGATGCTCATTTTGCCCTAAGTAAGTTACACAGGGTTCGTGGGGCTTTATACTCAGGGAAGGAGGTTTAGGATTGCCGACTAGAGAGGGAAGCAGGACCAGGACCTGATGTGTGTGTTTTTGAGGGCTTGTGTGTTTGTTTTTTTCAGGGCCTGGGGAAGCTTTTGACTGTGTGGGAGGTTCCTTTGTTGTTGGTTGTGTGCTTGCCTCAGGCTTTTGAGGGGTGGGGATTCTGTTTAATCACCCAATCAATTTGAATCAACTGCCACTGGCTGCCACTCGCTCTTTCACTTGCTCAGAAGCAGCAGTAGAGACTGTACTCTCTGAGACCAGGGGGAAAAGACCGTGAGGAAAAGGTGTTCTTATCAATAAGGACCCATCTTCAGGGAGGTAGCAAAGAATATGGTAGTGACTAGGGGCAAAAGTCTTCAATCCTTAGGTTACAGTTGTCAGACTCTCAAACAGAGACTGTAGGAAAGTCGAGATACTGACAGGCATGGTCCTGACAACAGCCTGGAGCTCAGTGAACAGGGCTGGACTACAAAGAAGCAAGGCTAACTTGGATTTTTGGTGGTCAAGTGCATTGCAAGGGGTTAGACTTGATGGCCCTTGGGGTCTCTTCCAATTCTGGGATTCTAAGTGCAGAAGGGGACATTTGAAGGGGAGGCCCAGAAATCTGTTCTGCAGAATTTAAGATGCCTAAATATGGATCATCAAGGAGTTTCTGCTGTTACCTGCAACAGCTGTGGAATGTGTGTTTTTCTGCCAGAGGATATGGGTAGCTACACCTGCAGCAGGTGCAAGTTGGTTACTTTGTTAGAAGAGAAGGTACAGCAGCTTGAAACACAAGTAGCTGCACTTTAGAACATTAAGAAGAAGGAGATTTTCCTGGACAGAATGGAGCAGACAATACTGTGTAAAGAACACACCGGGGACATCTCTGAGGAGGCAGGCAATTGGAGAAATGTAACCCATAGAAGCATTCTGTGAATTTGAAACTACATAATCGTTTTGAAGTTCTCTCCCTTCTCAATGAGGATAAGGAACAGGCACACGAGGAATGGACAAGAGAATGCACAAGTGACAGAAGGTTCAGCCCATGAAATGTCACCTTCAAAACCCCAGAGGAGATGTGTGGTGGTGGTGGTGGTGGTGGTGGTGATGGCGGCGGCAGCAGGGGACTCCCTGCTAAGAAGCAGCAATTTGCAGGCCTGACAAGATGTCTCGAGAGGTGTGCTGTCTCCCTGAGGCAAAAATCCATGATGTCACTGAGAGGCTGAGAAGACTTGTCAAGCCCACTGATCATTATCCCTTCCTTTTAATTCACAAAAGAACAAATGACGCTGCTAGACGTAGCTTTCGGGACATTAGAAAGGATTTTGAGGCTCTCAGAATTGGATGCACAGGTTGTCATTTCATCTCTACTTCCAGTTGAAGGGCATGGGCCCAGGTGGGAGAGAAGAATAATGGAGGTGAACAAGTGGCTTCACAGATGGTGCTGAACGGAACATTTTGGCTTCTTGGACCATGATCTGCGGTTCCATGAAGAGGGACTACTAGCAAGGGATAGGTTACACTTCATGGCTGTAGGGAACAGCAATTTTGCTAGAAGATTGACAAACCTTATCAGGAAGGCTTTAAACTGAGTGAAATGGGGACGGGAGACAATGTTCAAGTGGGAAGGAATTCATCTAGTACTAGAGAGTATAGGCTGAAGTTTACAAAGAGAACTGAGCGAATAGTTCAAAAAGCCAGCAGTGAGAGGGATAAAACCTTAAATAAGCACCCACGGGGCATGAACCTAAGTTTTAGATGTCTCTACACTAATGTATAAAGCATGGATAATAAACAGGATGAACTGGAACTCTTAACACGGCATAATAAATATGATATAAAAGGCATCACTGAAACCTGGTTGGGATAAATCACATAATTGGAATGTAATAATTGAAGGGTGCAACCTATTTCAGAGAAATAGATCAACTAAGAAAGGTGGTAGAGCAGCACTATATGTCAGGGATGATTATACCTGTGAGCAGGTCCATAATTTAAATCCTGGGAACCAGATTGGGAGCATCTGGGTAAAAATTAAGGGGGAGAAAAACAACAGTGATCTCATTATGGGAGTCTATCACAGACACACACACACACACACACACACACACACACACACAAGCCAGACTGAAGAGTTGGATGATGCCTTCTTGGAGCAGGTTAAAACTCAATCCATCGAAGACAGAGGTCCTCTGGCTGGGTCGCGGTGGGGGGCCAGGGGATTTTCAGCCGCCAGTGCTAGAAGGGGCCCGACTTCTTTGGCCCAGACTTCTTTGGCCTGCAGCCTGGGAGTCTGCCTGGATTCTTCTCTTTCCATGGAGGTCCAGGTGGCTCATGTCACCCAGGTAGCTTTCTTCCACCTTTGCCAGGCCCGGCGGCTGGCCCCTTATCTCTCCCAAACTGACCTGGCCACAGTGATCCATGCAATGGTCACCTCCAGTCTAGACTATTGTAACTCGCTCTATGCGGGCCTTCCTTTGCAGCTGACCCAGAAACTGAAACTGGTCCAGCATGCGGCGGCCCAGCTTCTAATGGGGGGCTCTTTTAGAGATTACATCACCCCCATGCTGCGCCACTTGCACTGGCTTCCAGTGGAATTCCGGATCACCTTCAAAGTGTTAGTATTGACCTTTAAGGCCCTTTGCGGCCTGGGGCCCTCATATCTTCATGAACGTCTTACCCCATATGTCCCAAGAAGGCCTCTGTGTTCAGCAGAGGCCAATTTGCTGGTGATTCTTTGCCCCTCAAAGATGCGGCTGGCCTCAACTCGGGCCTGGGCCTTTATGGCTCTGGCCCCTGCCTGGTGGAACACTCTTCCATCAGCTGTTAGGGACCTGTGGGACCTCGGTGAGTTCTGCAGGGCCTGCAAAACAGTTGTTCCACCAGGCCTTTGGGGAGGCCAGCCATGGATTGCCTGCCCCCTCTTGATGCCCCTGCATTGTGCTTGTACCATCTCCTGCATTGCCAGTACTGCAGTCCATCAGCAAGTGGTTCTGAGATTACTTTTGCCAGTTCTTTTAATACTCTGGGATGTAGCTCATTAGGGTCTGGAGATTTGAATTCATTTAAAGAAGCCAGGTGTTCCTGCACTACATCTTTATTTATTTTGTGCTGAATTTCTCCTACTGTATCTTCTGTTTCATTTTCCCCTGGATGAGCACCATTTCTTTTTGGGGAAAAGAGCGTAAAACTGGCATGGTGTTAGTGCAGGTTGTGAGGTGTTACACAAGGAAGGTGTTGAGTAGTTCTGCCTTTTCTCTGTCCCCTGTTAGCATTTTGCCATCTTCTCCATGCAGTGACTCTATCCTATCTTTTTTCTTCCTTTTGGATATGGATATAACCAAAAAAGCCTTGTTGTTGTTGTTGTTTTTAACCTCTCTGGCAAGCCTCAGCTCATTGTGAGCTTCAGCTTTTCTGACTTTCTCCTGCACATCCTGGTTATTTGTTTGAATTCTCCTTTGCATTATATCCTGGAATCTGTCTTGAGTCTCAGCAAGAAAGGTGGGCCAAAGAAAGAAGTAAAAATGCATTCACCATTCCAGTTTGGGCACAATTGTAGAAATCAGTTCCCCTGTTGAAAATGGTGAACTCCGTGGCATTTGACACGGTTGAGGCCCCTCCCATCCTCCCTAGGCCGCCCTTGCCTCCCCTCCCTCAGTCTCCAAGCATTTCCCAACCCACCCCTAGACACAATCCACTGGGATGGTTTCCTCCATCAACAACCTGATGGCCACAACCCTACCCAGCCATGCCAGCCACCTCTGGGATCCTCCCTCCCTATTTGGTGCCCACTCTGCAGGCCTTGGGAAGAAGGGTTGCTCCCTGCCTCTACTGCATCTCACAACCTGCACTAACACCATGCCAGTTTTATGCTCTCATGCCAGGCCTTCTGCTGAGTGCGCTGGGGATTTTGGCCAGAGATCCATGGGGGGCGGGGGGGAGCAGGCCTGAGGTTCCCAACCTTGTCCCAGTCCGCCTTCAATAGCAGGGACTTTCAACGTTGTTTTCTGCCTTTGTGTGGGTTTCATGAAAGGGTGGGTGTTGTTCCCTCAGTGATATGAAATAGACAGGAAAAAAGAATAGGCAAAACTCTCATCTTTCCCCCCACCCGCCCTCGCCTGCTCGGTCGCCAGCACACTGTGCCGACACGCCTGGCTCTCTGTGCCTCCCCTGCTCCTCTGCCAAAACACCTCCTGCTGTTTATTTATTTATTTCCTTCTGATAATGGAGGGGATCGTGTTTCCGGAAGAGCGCCAGCAGATGATTCGAGCCCCGGCTCTGATACTGCCAGCCAAGCTCATGCCAGCCTTTTCTGCTGGAAAAAATTCATTTTTTCCAGAAGGAAGCCATGAGTGTTAAGTGGAATCCAAATTCGATTTCTCTGCACTTTTAAAATGTTTGTTATCGCAGAGCGGCCCACCAGGTGGGGCAACGGAGGAGCCCATTCAGCTGCATCTCAGAGCCCTAATCCAATTTACAGCTTCTCCGAGAGAGATAATTGCAGTCCTGAAGCCCGTTAGTGCTCCGCCACAAAGAGGCTCTCAAGCGCAGGACCCAGCCCTGCTTTTCAGGGACACACCTGCACAATGAGGGGTTCTTTGGGAAATGCAGGGGAGGCTGCTGCAAATCTGAAGGGTGGAGGAGCATATTCTGCTGACAGCACCCCCCCCCCCCCCCGCCTTCAGTGTCCCCCCAAGCACATTCGTAGGTCCCTCTGAGTTGACCCTGGCTCTCCTCAGTGCAGACAACATATCCAGGATGGAGGCAGACCAGTTGAAATGGCCTTCGGTCCACCCTGGCACCAGTAGTGATGGGTCTGAGCAGAGCTGGGCAGTCAGATAACTCTGAATCAAGATCTGACCTGACTCGTCTCCCTTCTTGCATACTAGGAATAGAACTAATCCAGCCATGGTAATTTCTGACCTTCAGTCACAGTCAGTAGCTGGTTGTTATTCTGCTGCCTCCTCGTGGTCTGGTTTCAGTTCCTCCGGCAGCCTGAGCAGCTAGAACAGTACAGAAGGACTCAGCAAACATGGCGGGGGGGGGGGCTTATTCCCCCGAAGTGGCTTGTCTCACTCTCCTGCCTTCTATTTTATTCCCATGGTAACAGCCCTGTGAGAAAGAACGCCCAGTCCTCCTAGGGGCCCCAGCAAGTGCGAGGGCTCAAACCTGGATTTCCCAGTTCCTAGTCCAAGACCCTGCTGGCTCATGGGGCGTTTTCCAGCCATGAACAACCTGACTGGAACTTCTGGCTGCAACACCCCCCACGTGTACTATTCATTATACCCTCTAAGTGGCTGTGGGTAGAGGGGTGGGGATGACTGCAGGTAAGACTGAGTTCTCTCTGTGCATGTGCATGCATGCATGCATGAGCTATGCGCATGTGCATAGCTAAGCTTGTATCCACGGAGGAGCAGAGAGGGTGGAAGTGGGGGAGGGGAGGCAGAGGCCCCTCCCAAAAGGCAGCGCACCTGCCCTGGAGTTGACAAAGGTTTTCCTTGTCTCCCCTGGCAGGCACGGCTGCACAGAAAGGGAGCGAGGATAGAAGCTTTGCCCCTTCCCACAGTAAACACCCAACTGGGTGAGACAGGTGAGCTCAGAAGGGAAGCTCTTTTGAAAGAAGGTCATGGGTTGAGGATCAGAGGTCCCTTGATGTTGGTGCTTCTTAGTTTTGTTTGAAAGCATTGTGGTGGGAGGGGGGCAATCTGGGTAGAAAGAGTGGTTCGGAGCCATCTAGTCAACCCTGATGCACTCAACTCTGCCCGTTGGTGAATACAATGTGAGAGAGGGAGGGTCTATGTTTCGAGCAAAACCGTAACACGCAAGTAGGAGCTCTCACTCCCTTGAATACTCTTGTTCCCAGTGATGTGATCTGCGCAAAACTTTTGAACCACCTTGAGCCTTTGGCATTGGGAAGGCCAAAGTTTAGCAACTCTCCCCCTGAAATGGTCTGCCTTGTATCCACCATAGCCCAAAAATTTCCCGTTGTTTCAGTCACTTGGGGAGAGGATGCTGGAGCAGCTGGAGAAATATGTTTTTATTTATGGCAGATACTGCAGAACTGGAGTCAACTTCCGTTTTGCAATTCTGGCCATTTGATCGCCACAGCAGCACCCAATATCTCAGATTCTAGATTGTCAGTAACATTGAACATTTTTGAATTTCACACTCAAGGAGAAGTCTTTGCCATGTGACAAACCCACTTGTCAGCCTGACTCCACTGCCCCAGCGGACTCTCCCTCTGTGGCCTTTCCTCTTGCTTGTGCAAAGCAGCACATTCACTTGGGTTGTTTCAGCCACCCCTGTGAAGGCAGGTTCAAGTGCTGCCCTCCAAAAGCCTCAGCCAGTCACTTTCAAAGGATGGACTGGAATGTCGAAATGGGGAGCGGAGGGACAAGGAGTTTGGCCATTTAACTGCTCGCCAACAGAGTTGGGGATTTTGTTGAATTTTGGTTTTTTGGATTTTGGTGAGAAAAGGCTAAGAGGTCTGCTAATGAGACAGGGAAGGCATTTAAGACTTCTGGGGTTTAGAAAATGGGTAGGGTTTTGGATGCTGTTCCTGTCAAGAACAGGAAAGTTAAAAGCCTTTCTGTCCCATGTTATAAGGCTGAAGCAGCCAATCAAGTGTTGATATTTGCAAGTGTCTGCCACACTCAGTCAAAGAAGGCTTAACTGTATGCAAACAGGATGCTGAACTGATATTGTAATGAGCTGACCTATTGATTGGCTATTGGTCAAGTCAGACAGCCAGTGCTTACATGTTAGTGAGCATGTACATCAGAAGGTATAAAGTTAATTTGTTTTCTTTGTTTCAGCAGAGAAGATTGCTGGACAGAGAGAAGTTGGAAGGAAGAGAAAGATGTAGTCTTAAGTATATAGTTAGTACTGTAAATATGTAACAGAACATTTATTTGTTTTATTCCATGTAATCCTACCCCTTTTAAATTAGTAAACTTTTATATAAAGCAACTCAAGATATCTCTGGCTGGCTTCTTTCCCACTGGATGCTGCTTCCACATCTTTTAATCGAATTACCTTCAACAAGACTCCTTCTTTGTGGCTGCTCTGCCTACTTTCTTGAGGTCCAGTTCTCCAGCAACTTTGTAACTGCAATACTGATAGGGCTGGAGAAAAGGAAAACAGAGGAACAACCAAGCCAGGCATTTCAGAAGATCATAGAGCCAGAAGGGGCCAGGCAGGCCCTCTAGCCCAACCCCCTGCTCAGGGCGGGATCAGCCGAGAACATCCCTGACCAGGGTTTGTCCAGTGGCTGGCAGGGAGGGGGACCTCACTGCCCTTTTCATCACCAAAACAAGCCTGTCTCTTAGCTGTTTTCAAGCCTACCGTGTGATTCCTTCAATCCGACTATCCCCTCGCAATAGTCAATGCCAAGCAGCTCCCTGGCGCCAGGCCCTGTCCTCACTGAAGACTAGGAGCCTAAAGGGGTCTCAAAGGCCTCAGTTGCAAAAGGGAAAGTATGGTGGCGGGGGGAGGGAGAGAAGGGGGGAGTTCTAGGGTGTGAAAATCCCTAATTCCTGTGTCTGGAAATGAGGTGTCATCACAACCATCAACAGCCACGTGGATTATTAACTTAAGTGGCCCTGTTGACAAGGATTCAGTCTGTTGCATCTGCTGCAGCGGATCTGATTTCTGATTACTGTGCGTGAACATTGACAGAGTATGCATGACGAATGTCTGTTCCCCTCTGGGATCCTGCCTCAACCGCCAAGACCTTGTTTGGGCAGCAGCAGGAGAGAACTCTTGCTTAGACAGGAGAGGGATTGTTTCAGCTCAGACTCCACAGAGGAGATTGCAAGAAAGCAAAGCCCTCCAGGAGGGCCTGAAATTTACAGAATTCAGCAAACCAGTGAAACTCGACCACAGAACCTATGATGCCTCCCCTGCTGTTTTGGTCCTGCTTTTTAACTATGTCATCAACAAGTTAGCCGGATGCATGTGAATCATGGTTTGTTGACTCAGGTACTGCCAAGGAACAAACAATGGCAAATATTTTGGCAACACAGTCAAGAAAACGGCACATTTCTCTTTTAGACTTCCTGTTTTACTGACTTGCAGCATCCCAGCCTCAAACCTCTGTCTGACCCCTGTGGAATTCTTCCATATGACACAATACAGCCTCACTGACCATCATGTGGTGGTGGAAAGTGCTGCCAAGTTGCAACCAACTGACAGTAACCCTTTGCAATGGTTTGAGGCAAGAGGTGTTCAGAAGTGGTTTGCCACTGTCTGCCTCTGCCTGCAGTGCTGGACGTCATAGCACCCCCCACCCCACCCCACCCCCAAATATTGTCCTTCTATTGTAAAAAAGCCAAACCACAGCCTGACTGCAAAGGTTCTTCTGGCTATGTCAGGAGTGCCTCTGCAATAACAGTCCCATTATGAGAAGAGCACCAACATTTCAGTGCTTCACTAGTAGCCATTTGTTTGCACACTTTCTGGGGCACAAAACCGACAAGTGCAAACAAATAGCAAAACACTTTTGATTTCCATCTTCACTTTGAGCCTAACACACTCCTCAGTCCCTTTTGGGGGCAGGGGAACTGGCTTCTTGAAAATGAAATGTGAAAAAGAAAAGTGATATTCTAGTGGATTACTGCACAACTGCTGTAAAATTGTGGTCTAGCATGAAGTGTTCTGCCATAACAGCACACTGCTTGAAAAGACAACAGAATGCCCAGAAACCTATACAGTTCCGCATCGCTAAGCTATCCTAGTTATTAGAAAAGCAACCAGGTTATTCCCAAATGAGAATTCATAGGATTACACAAAGGAAACAAGAACCATTCAAGTGGTATGAATCTACAATGCTTGTAGTGTTGATATGGCCAAGGAGTAGAATGGACTACTGCTGATGGCGAAATTCTTCCTCCATTCTGTATTTCACTTGGAAAAACAAGATCTCAGATTGCAAATGCCTTAGCAGACCAGGTGCTCAGGAGCAGCAGCAGCAGAAGGCCCTTGCTTTCACATCCTGCATGTGAGCTCCCAAAGGCACCTGTTGGGCCACTGCGAGTAGCAGAGTGCTGGACTAGATGGACTCTGGTCTGATCCAGCAGGCCAGTTCTTATGTTCTTATGTTCTTAAGATCCCCTTTGGACAAACTTGGGGCTGTGGTACTGTGATACTGGACTATGCACTTTTACCTCTAGCCCCAAAGAAAAAAGTGCAAAGGATGGCAGGCAGAGTCATCCAAAGCAAGTATTTATTTATTTACTCCACCTTTCTCCCCACTGGGGACCCAAACAGATTACACCATTCTCCTTGCCTTCATTTTATTTTCATAACAACCCTGTGAGGTAGTTTAGACTAAAAGAGTGTGACTGGCCCAATGTCACCCGGCAAACTTCCAGTGCAGATGTGGGATTCAAATCCATGTTGGTAGTGATTACCCCAAAGGAGTAGCTAATATTCCAGAGGACAGAGTCAGAATTCAAAATGGCCTGGACAGATTAGGGAGCTGGGCCAAAACAAACAAATGTAAGATACTTCACTGAAGTAGAAAAAGTTAAATGCACAGATTGTCAGACCCAGCGGACATCCCAGGGACTAAGGGCTGAGTGAGCTCTGGTTTTCTTTTTGGAGGGCTTTTCTCAAAGCCACATCTTTTTAAACAGTGTATTTTTAACAGGTGTTAACAGGTATTTCCTCTTTTTTCTCTTTGTCCTGGGACTGCTGATAGGTGGGGCTGCTGACAGGTGGGGCTTTTTAAATCTTTTTAAATCTTTTCAGTCAATCTCTGGAAACAGCAGAGAAGAGTAGCAGTGGAGAAGAGGACTGGGTCAGAAAGGGCTGAGTGAGCTCTGGTTTTCTTTTTAGAGGACTTTTCTCAAAGCCACATCTTTGACAGGTGTTTTACTAAATAAGAACAGGCGCAAGTGTTTTACTAAATAAGAACATATCTTAAAGGATAGCAGAAGGTATAGAAAACTTAAGGAGAAGGTACTCATTAAAAGCCAATATTTGAATATCTAAACAGAATCAGGAGCAGCAGCAGCAGAAGGCTTTCACATCCTGCACGTGAGCTCCCAAAGGCACCTGGTGGGCCACTGCGAGTAGCAGAGTGCTGGACTAGATGGACTCTGGTCTGATCCAGCAGGCTAGTTCTTATGTTCTAATTAGATATGAAGGCAGGAAGCCAGCAGGGGGGTAGGGCTTTCCAGGACAGAAGCCGTGGGTGTGCCCTTACTGCAATGAGCTCCTGGCATTCAGGAAATGTGTGCGTCCTCTTGAAGCCAAGGTGGCAGACCTGGAGAAGCTGAGAGAGGCAGAGAGGGTGACAGCCGAGGCTTTCAGGGACCTAACAGCCGGGTCCCACTCCCAGGGTGACATCTCTTCAGATGTCATGGAAAATGAGAGTCTGGGAGACAGAGGGTGCCAGTCTAAGATTCTCCCTTCCTTAGCTGGTGATCAGATATCCTCTCGCACTGAGGATACCCCTCGGGGAGATGGGGGTCTCCTTATAGTAGGCGATTTGATCATTAGGAATGTAGAGAGTTGGGTTTGTGAGAGGTGTGATGGCCGCATGGTGACTTGCCTGCCTGGTGCGAAGGTTGCGGATGTAATGCTTCATCTAGATAGGCTGTTAGAGAGTGCTGGGGTGGAATCAGCAGTTGTGGTCCACATTGGAACCAACGACATTGGGAAATGTAGCCGGGAGGTTCTGGAAGCTAAATTTAGGCTGTTAGGTAACAGGTTGCAGTCCAGGACCTCTGAGGTGGCATTCTCAGAAATGCTACCTGTTCCACATGCAGGGCGAGCTAGGAAAGCGGAGATATAGGGTCTCAATGTGTGGATGAGAAGGTGGTGTAAGGCAGAGGGTTTCAGATTTGTCAGGAACTGGGGAACCTTTTGGGACAAGGCAGGTCTTCATCTTAACCAAAGAGGAACCAGGCTGCTGGCACTCAACATTAAAAAGGTGGCAGAGCAGCTTTTAAATTGATCCCTGGGGGAAAGCCGTCAGGAGCTGAGGAGACTACAGTTCAGAATAAAGTGTCCATGGGGATGCAGACAGAGAGGGAGGTTTTTCTAAATCAATCACATACAAACGAGGAGCATAGCAATGTGATAAATGATAGTGTCTACAAAAAGCTAGAGAACAAAGCACATAAATCCCAGGTTAGGGATGCATGTTCAGGTCATAGTACGGAGAGAGCATTCCTGGATATGCTAAATGACTGTCGCTTAGAGCAGATGGTTGTAGAACCAACCAGGGGAGAGGTGATCCTAGATCTAATTCTATGTGGGGCTCAGGACCTGGTGCAGGAAGTCAGTGTTGTTGAGCCGATAAGGAACAGCGACCACAATGCTGTCAGATTCAGTATCTCTGCATGTGAACAAATGACAACTACTAATGTAGTTACATTCGCCTTCAGAAAGGGTTACATTCGCCTTCAGAAAGGGTGCAGGAAGCTAAAAGGGAAAATCAAGAAATCAAAAACTGTCCAAGATGCTTGGAGGTTATTTAAAAACACAGTCTTAAAAGCTCAGCTGGAATGTGTTCCGCAGGTTAGGAAAGGCAGCGCCCAGTCCAAAAGAAAGCCACCATGGTTAACAAGAGAGGTTGAGGAAATTATCAGAAAAAAGATATCTTTTTAAAAATGGAAGTCCAACTTTCTGATGGAAAATGCCAGAGAGAACACAAATGGTGGCAAAAGAGAAGCAAGTTAGCTGTAAGGGAGGCAAAAAAGGATTATGAGGAACGCATGGCTGCGAACATCAAGACCAGCAACAAACAGTTCTTCAAGTACATCAAAAGTAGGAAGTCAGCTAGGGAAGCAGTACGTCCGTTAGATGACAAAGGAACAAAGGGTGTGCTAAAAGATGACAGGGAGATTGCAGAGAAGCTGAATGAATTCTTTGCATCTGTCTTCACCCAAGAGGAGGTGAGGAACATTCCTGCACCTGAACCAAGCTTCTTAGGAGGCGAATCCGAGGAACTAGTGAAGATAGTGGTAGACAAGGAAGAAGTTCTGGCAGCCATTGATAAACTAAATGTTACCAAATTGCCTGGCCCAGATTGCATTCACCCAAGAGTTCTTAAAGAGCTCAAGCATGAAATTGCTGATCTTCTCACTTTAATATGCAACTTATCCCTGAAATCAGCCTTCATCCCTGAAGACTGGAAGATGGCCAATGTCACACCAATCTTTAAGAAAGGATCTAGGGGGGACCCAGGAAATTACAGGCCAGTCAGATTGACATCTGTTCCTGGTAAAGTGGGAGAATCTATAATTAAAGATAAAATTATTAAACATGTAGAAAAGCAAGACCTGCTGAGAAAGAGTCAGCATGGTTTTTACATTGGCAAGTCCTGTCTTACAAACTTACTAGAGTTCTTTGAGGGTGTAAACAGGCATGTGGATAAGGGGGAACCAGTGGACATTGTCTACTTGGATTTCCAAAAGGCTTTTGACAAAGTTCCTCACCAAAGACTATTGAGAAAACTCAGCAATGAAGGAATAAGAGGGGAAGTCCTCCTATGGATTAAAAACTGGTTGAGGAACAGGAAGCAAAGGGTGGGTGTAAATGGGAAGTTCTCACAATGGAGAGATGTAGGGAGTGGTGTCCCCCAAGGATCCGTTTTGGGACCAGTGCTCTTTAACCTATTCATAAATGACCTGGAAGTAGGGGTGGGTAGCGTGGTGGCCAAGTTTGTGGATGATACCAAATTAGGCAGGTTAGTGAGAACCGCAAAGGATTGCAAAGAGCTCCAAGCGGACCTTAATAAATTCGGTGATTGGGCTAAGAAATGGCAAATGCAGTTCAATGTAGCAAAATGTAAAGTGATGCACATAGGGGCAAAAAATCCAAACTTCACATACACACTACAGGGGTGACTGCTATCAGTCACAGACCAGGGAAGGGACTTGGGCGTCTTAGTTGATAGTTCCATGGGAATGTCAACTCAATGTATGGCAGCCGTGAAAAAGGCAAACTCTATGCTGGGGATAATTAGGAAAGGAATTGATAATAAAACTGCAAGGATTGTCATGCCCTTATATAAAGCAGTGGTGCGACTGCACTTGGAGTACTGTGTTCAGTTCTGGTTGCCACATCTCAAAAAGGATATCAAAGAGATAGAAAAAGTGCAGAGAAGGGCAATGAGGATGATTGAGGGATTGGAGCACCTTCCTTATGAGGAGAGGCTGCAGCGTTTGGGACTCTTTAGCTTGGAGAGGAGAGATCTGAGGGGGGGATATGATTGAAGTCTATAAAATTATGCATGGCATAGAAAATGTTAACAAAGAGAAATTTTTCTCTCTTTCTCACAATACTAGAACCAGGGGCAGTGGTGGGATCCAAAAATTTTTGGAACAGGTTCCCATGGTGGTGGGATTCAAACTGTGGCGTAGCACCAATGGGGCTGGGCGGGGCACGACAGGGGCTTGGCTGGGCATTCCGTGGGTGGGGCATTGCTGGGCAGGGCTGTGGCAAGGACGCAGCCACTGTGCCGGTCCTTGGGCGGGAAACAAATGCATGCAGGCGCAGGCTGCCACGCACGCCGGTGCACCTCCTGCTAGACTGCTTCAAGTTCTGCGTGCTACTGCTGAGAGGAGGGGCGTAACTAAGGCAAAAATTACGTGGCAAAATCACAATTAGTAACCCCCTCTTGGCACACACAAATAATTAGTAACCTACTCTCAGGAACCTGTGAGAACCTACTGGATCCCACCTCTGACCAGGGGGCATACATTGAAAATGCTGGGGGAAAGAATTAGAACTAATAAAAGGAAACACTTCTTCACGCAACGCGTGATTGGTGTTTGGAATATGCTACCACAGGTGGTGGTGATGGCCACTAACCTGGATAGCTTTAAAAAGGGCTTGGACAGATTTATGGAGGCGAAGTCGATCTCTGGCCATCAATGTTGATCCTCCTTGATCTCAGATTACAAATGCCTTAGCAGACCAGGTGCTCAGGAGCAGGAGCAGCAGAAGGCCATTGCTTTCACACCCTGCATGTGAGCTCCCAAAGGCACCTGGTGGGCCACTGCAAGTAGCAGAGTGCTGGACTAGATGGACTCTGGTCTGATCCAGCTGGCTTGTTCTTATGTTCTTATATTCTTAAGGGGGAGCTTTCGCAGGCTCAAGATTCCGTAACAATACACTCTCTGACTTTCCTTGTGTATTGCAGATTGTTTTGAGAAAGGTTGGAGAGGAGAATACCAGTGAGTAAAATACTGTCCAATACATACCAGGGACAGGAGCCAGAACTCCTAACTTTGGCTACCTGTCGCTGGGGTTCTGACACTGTTCAAGTAAAGCTCTTGATACCTTCATGAGTCTCAATTACTGACTGGAGTACCCAACCCTTACACAGATATAGGATGGGTGACACCAGCCTCGACCCTTACACAAATATAGGATGAGTGACACCAGCCTCAACAAAGGGATCTGGGCATCTTAGGCCAAATCCCCACTGAAAATTAAATACAGATACAACCAGGTTTCAAAATAAACTGCACCATTTCATCAAGGTTTCAACTCCCCACTGCAACATGTTTCAAGTGAAGGCATCTATGCCTACCTCGGTTTCAAAGAATGTGACAATCCCCACTTATACGCAATCGGCTGGAGGGTCTATCCTGATTGGCTGTCGTGCTGTGTAGGGGTAGGAACTTTTTTGTCACAACAGTATGTGGTAACATGAGCACATAAACGCATACATGCGATATGCAGCTTTTTTCTCTTTGGCCCCTTGTGCCCACGTTAGGGCAGTTCTCGTTCTCTCGTGCACACATTTCAATGATAGCCTCAGCTGAGCGAAACGAAAAAAGGCTGCACACGCATCGCTCACAGCCCGCCACGCTCTGATTGGCTGGAAGGCATCTCACTCTCTACGGTGGGAAATTTGAAACCACATTAGACCCCCGAACCTCCCCACCAATCTTGATTGGAGACTTTTTTTTAAGGTTCACATTCATGTAGGTTCAGGAAAAACACGGGATGGGGGTGGGGCCACCGGAACTGGGATGAATCTGTGTTCGGCGGTTCAGCTGTGGAGAGTTAGTCATGAAACTTGGATATTTTGGGTGAGTATCCCAGGATTAATCGGCAGTTGGGTTATCGCCACAATCAAAGCACTCCTGAAAGATGGCCATCAAGCCTCTCTTTAAAAACCTCCTAAGAAGGAGACTCCACCACACTCCGAGGTAGTGCATTCCACTGTCTAACAGCCCTTACTGTCAGGAAGTTTTTCATGATGTTTAGGTGGAATCTCTTTCCCTTCACCCTGAACCCATTACTGCTGATCCTAGTCCCTGGAGCAGCAGAAGACAAGCTTGCTTCCTCTTCAACATGATATCCCTTCAACTATCCCTTAACTTTCTCTTCTCCAGACTAACCATACCCAACTCCCTAAGTCTCTCCTTGTAGGGCATGGATTCCAGAACTTTTACCATTTTGGTTGCCTCCTCTAGACCTGTTCCAGCTTGTCAATATCCTTCTTGAATTGCACTGCCCAGAAGTGTGTACAATATTCCAGGTGAGGTCTAACCAATGCAGAATTGAGAGGTACAATTCAATCCCTTGATCTAGACACTATACTCCCATTGATACAGCCCAGGATCACGTTGGCTTTTTTGGCCGCTGCATCATACTGCTGACTCATGTTCAGTTTGTGGTCTACTACAGCCAAATTCCCACTGAAAATTTAATCTAGATACAACCAAGTTTCAAAAGAATCATCACCTTTTCATCCAGGTTCCAACATCCTCACTGCAGCATGTTTTTAGTGAAGACGTCTAGGCCTGCCCCTTGGGGGGGGGGTGCCTGCTGTCAGGGGTGCAATTGTTAAGCTAGCAGCACCAACATTTCAGAATATCTTTAGGAGACCCTCCTGATGATAGCACCCAGGTTTGGTGAAGTTTGGCTCATGGGGGCCAAAGTTATGGGCCCTCAGCTGTGTAGCTCCCATCTCCTATTAGCTCCCATTAGAGTGTTTTTTCAAAAAGGTGCATATACTAGCAGGTCCATGAAAATCCCATGATAAGGGTGGGGGGAGCACCAGAAACAGAACTGATCTGTGTTCCATGATTCGGCAGTGGGGAGATGGCAAAGAAACCTGGATATTTTGGGTGACTATCCCAGGATTAATCGCCAGTGGGAAATCGCCCAAAGAATGCAACAGTAACAGGGGGAGTTTCAGGAAGGTTTTTAATCTGGAGACTGTCATTATGGTACCCCCCAAGTTTGGTGCAGTTTGGTTCAGGAGGTCCAAAGTTATTGGACCCTCAAAAGGGTAGCCCCATCTCCTTAGCAAAGAATGGGGATGGGACACCCCCTTTGAGGGTCCATAAGTTTGGACCCCCTAAACCAAACTGCACCAAACTTGGGGGGGTCCTATCAGGACAGTTTCCAGATGATACCCTGAAATTTTGGTGCCGATACATCCAAAAATGCGCCCCCTGCAGGAACATCCCAGAAATTTGACCAAGAATCTTTGTTCTGCATTGAGTTTTCTGTATGTCAATGGGGATTGCAGGCTGGGGGGGGCACATTTCTGAAGGCACAGTCTCAAAGCTTTCTGTATCTCATCAGGAGACTGCCCTGATGATACCCCCCAGGTTTGGTGCAGTTTGGTTCAAGGGGGCCAAAGTTATGGACCCTCAAAACTGTAGCCCCCATCTCCTATTAGTTCCCATTGGAAACAATGGGGGATGGGGCACCCCCTTTGGGAGTCCATAACTTTGGACCCCTTGAACCAAACCTCACCAAACCTGAGGAGTAGCATAAGGACAGTCTCCTGATGATATGCTGACATTTTGGTGCTGATATGTCTAACAATGCACTACCTGCAGGCACCAATGCAAAAATAAAAATTGGTCATGGTGGAGTGGCCGCCCATTGGGGGGGGACATCCAACTCAGGTTTTGCCCAGGGCTACAGTTTGCCTCGTTACTCCCCTGTAGAGATCCCTAGCCCACGGTTGCCCATTGTGAATCTGTTGGAACCATCATTCATTTTATGAGGTCCACAATTTTAAGGAAAGAGGCCATCATCTCAGAGACAGAGTGGCACAGAATCTGCTGTCAGTTGCCTGGATCTAGCATGAAAGGAAGACGTTCACTTGGTGTTGAAAATGGCTCCAGGAACTCCTGAAAAAGCAAAGTCATTGTTATTCTTCAAGGAAATGGACCTCATTCTGTGCTGTAAGGTTGTGGATTGATTTCTCAGCCTGGCCTTGGCAACATTCCTCAGACTGGGCTGTGTGCCCAGGATTTCGGTTATCATAACCTTGCTGCCTATCTGTGCTTACTATATGTGTGTGAAGTCTTACTTTCTATCCGCGTGAGAACCTACTTTGGGGGAAGGAGTTTCATGTGGGGAATCTACCGGGTATTGTGGGCGGGGGCCAGAGAGCTCGTAAAAGCAGCGCTCTGGTAGGGAAAGGGCAGAGTCTGCATTCCGTGTATTGTGCATCATGGAAGTTTAAGAAATAAAGAACTGCTGAAGTTACTTTGATTCTAGTCCTTTTAGGTTCCTTACATTATGCAGACTCTCACATTTTCTTCGGATTGAACATGGTCCTCGACCGGCCACGCCATCCGATCCTGTTGGACTCTGATGTCTTTCGACATGCAGAAGTTGGGATTCCGGGGTCTGTTGAATTCGGAGTATGAGGAGGGTACCGTAGCCCCCAAAGAGGGCTTCGTCTCTTCTCTCCCATCATCCGCTGAACCAGAGGAGCTGGCGGAATCCATCTCCCTGGTGGCTCTTTCCAGGCCCCGACTTAGCCGAAGCCTGGCCTTCCTCCAATTGCAGGAGCTAGTGGACGAGGCCACCTTGATGGCCAGACGCACGGTGTCTACCGAACGTCTGGAGGTTCGTCAGGATTTCTGTGATCCAGGTGGCGGAGTGTCGATGGATCGTGCCCCTCGAGAGCAGCACATCACCACCCGCCGACATGTGGATTATAAACCGGTGATGTGAACAGTCACCGAAGAAATCTGATTGTCGACCATCCATGGTGACACCCAAGAATCTCTGGAGAAGTTTTTGGACCGTTACCTTGAGGAACCTCCTCCTGAACACCAATGGCAGAGCACCGGAGCACGCCTCAAGGGTGCTACTCGCTCGTCAGCTCCCCGAGATTCCATGGATTTAGCCCTACTGGTGTCTGAAGACACGACCAAGGGCATAGTGGACTTAACACGCAAATCCCGAGTCCGACTTTCTTTCAAGGAAGGTGCCCGCGATCGGCAGCCACTGGATCCAGATGAACTTGCAGGGGCTGCCGCCTTACCTGAAGGGGAGTTGGCGCAGCCCCTTGAACCAGAAACATCCCGGTAGGCCGACCACATTGAGGCTCTCAAGGCGGCTAAACGCGATTGGCAACTGGAACGTGAGGCCCTTCTAGAAGAACGCAAGCAGCAGCGCCAAGAATTTGAAAATGAACTGGCCCGAGAGAAGGAAGTTCTTTGCCAACAGTTCCTACGTGATCTCACGGTCCACGATAAGGTGACGGAACAGTCCAGACTCGACCTCCAACGCCAAAAGGAAAGTTTAAAAGACCTTCAGACCCAGGGTGAGGTCGACTTCGCGATGCAGCAGGCCGAGCGTGTGAGATTGCAACGTGAAAGGGACGCCCTGGATTGACAACGGGATATACTCGCGCGTAAGGAGAGGGAACTCGCAGATTTGGAAAGAGTGCTCCGCATGGACAGGTTGCCAGCCTTGCCGGCGACCCGGCCCGCCCCGACCCGAGCAGACGTTGCAATGAGAACTGTTCCCCCCGTCGCCGCGGCTCCTCGAATCAACGTGGCAGGCCCCCCTCGTCCAGCAGTTCCTTAGCCACAACCCAGGGTTATCCACCCTCCGGGGTCCACTTCAACCGCCACCTGTCCCAGCACCCATCCCCACCCCACGAATTGCGCCGGCTCCGGGTAGGGGCTATCCCAGACCTCGCATCCCAGCGTGCTTCAATGGGACTCCTTCCAAGTTACCCTACTTTATCCTGCAATTAGATGCCCACATGCAGGAATTTGATGACCTTTATCACTCAGAAGCGGGAAAAGTTCGGGACATCGGTTCCGTGTTGGATGGGGAGGCTGCCGAATGGTTCGTGGAATTATTTGAATTGGATGCTAATGAACTTCGAACCATAGCTGAACTGCTCCAGGGTCTCAGGCTACGCTTCGAAGATAAAGACGTGGTCAATAAGGCCAGTAAGATTCTTAAAACTATCAAACAGGGCAACCGTCCTTTTGCTGACTTCGCCCGGGACTTTCGAGCAGCGGCCAGTAAACTTCCCGACTGGCCAGAACGCATGAAATGCGAATACTTCTATGAAGCTGTAGATCCAGAGATCTGTAAATGGGCAGTAATGGACCGAGAACCACGTACTATAGCGGAATGGATTGAAGTGGGCAATGCCATCGCTACTCGTCTTACTAGCTCCAACGCGCCTTCGGGAAAACAACCAACAACCAAAACAATCGCTGCCCCAACAAAAAGAACAAGCGGAGGAGCACTAGCCACCGAGTCTACGTCGGATCGTCGCCGTCGTCTGGGATTATGCCTCTATTGTGGGGGTCCTGGACATATGGTGGCCAACTGCCCAAAGAAGCCGAAGGCCCCCACTCCAGCTCCACGCAAACTTACAGCCAAAACACCCCGCAAACCAGGACCAAAAGACTCTCAGGGAATGTCAAAAGTGGTCTTGGAGGTCGACTTGGAGGAAAGTGAAGACGGTGCTGAACCAGGAAGCGCTGTAAGCCTTTTGTCGGCCCCTTCGGAGGAGAATTCCGCTCCGGACGCGGTGAGTGACGGAGGTGCCCCCATTACTATTATGACCTCTTTGGTCAACCCTGCTAAACACACGCGCATCCTTGTGCGCGCCCTGATAGACTCTGGTTGTTCTCACTGCCTGATGAGACCCCAAGTGGCCGAGCAATTAGGTCTCGAGCGGATTGCCTTAACCAAACCCATCCCGTTCACTCAGATGGATGGCAGTCCGCTGGGAAGCGAAGGTCCCGCACGTTTTAAAACTCAGCCAGTACTCCTACGTTGTGCTGAACACTGGGAAAGACGTAATTTCATCTTAGCACCAGTCGCCAAACATCCCATAGTCTTGGGTATGCCCTGGTTACTGACCCATGAACCAACCATACAATGGGGCCAGCACATCGTCCGATTCACTGACCCTCCTTGTGGGGATCATATGCATGAAGGGGAACCGCTGGGGGACTCTCAAGAATCCCCCAATTGTTCTCACCCCATGGCTCTCAAGGTCTCCCCCAGCTCTGAACTGGAGGGCATTCCCAGAGTCTATTGGGACTTGTCTAAAGTTTTTAAGGAGCAGGAATGTGACCAACTACCCCCCCCCTTGTGACACGGACTGTAAGATCCTGTTAGTCCCAGGAGCCCAACTTCCCAAGGGTAGGATATATCGAATGAGCCCTACCGAAGAAAAAGAGCTCCGGGCCTTCCTGGATAAGAACGTGGCTTGAGGATTTATTCGTCGGGCTACAAAAAGTACCTACGCCGCTCCCGTACTTCTTGTTAAAAAGAAGGATGGTACCCTTCGGTTGTGCACGGACTATAGAGGGCTAAATGCTGTCTCTGTCTCCAATAAATACCCCTTGCCCCTCATTAAGGATCTCCTAGATGCTTTGGGAATGGGCCGGATTTTTACAAAACTTGATTTACGTGAGGCCTATTATAGAGTACGGATAGCAGAAGGTTTTGAACATTTAACTGCTTTCAACACTAAATTCGGGCAATATGAATACCTTGTAATGCCTTTCGGATTATCTGGGGCCCCAGGGGCTTTCATGGCTCTCATTAATGATGTGCTACAAGAATTCTTGTTTAAAGGAGTGGTTGTGTATTTGGACGATGTCCTTATATATTCGCAAACGGAGGAGGAGCACGTTCACCTGGTTCGAGCCGTGCTGCAACCTCTCCTCGATAACTCCTTGTTCATAAAGTTGTCTAAATGTGCCTTCCATCAGACCTCCATGGATTATCTTGGTTATCGAATCTCACCAGATGGATTAGAAATGGACCCAGCCAAAGTGGCTGCTGTGCTTAATTGGCCCATCCCAACCACCCGAAAAGAACTACAGTCCTTTTTGGGATTCGCCAATTTCTACCGAGATTTTATCCCTCAATTTGCCGAACTTGCATTGCCCCTCACTGACTTACACCAAACAAAAGGTAAGGGGCCATCCGCTTCTAAACCAGGGGCATCTCTCCTTTGGTCCCCTGTCTGTCAGGACTCTTTTCACCTACTCAAAACAGCCTTCACCACAGAACCCGTGTTAAAACACCCAGATCCCTCCATGCCATTCGTGGTGCATGTGGACGCTTCGGACAAAGCACTGGGGGCAGCCCTTCTGCAGAAAAATAAAGACAATAAACTAGTCCCGTGTGCTTACTTGTCCAAAAAGTTCTTCGGCCTGGAGCTCAACTGGACCGTAGGTGATAAAGAAACGGCTGCTATCAAAGAAGCCCTTAGCACTTGGCGGCATTGATTGGAAGAGGCTACCCATCCCTTCCAAGTCTGGTCGGATCATAAAAATTTGGCAGCCCTATCTACCCTGCTCAAAATGTCTGCTAAGCAGCTACGATGGGCTGACTTCTTTTCCAGGTTTTCCTTCTCAGTTCATTTTTTCCCTGGCAAAAGTAACAGACTGGCAGATGCACTCTCCCGCCTACCCAAGGGGGCGGATACTTCCTTGCAAGCTATTCCCTGAACCATTCTCTCGCCATCTCAACTGGGATTGGCGGTTACCCGATCCCAGATGTCCGCTCCCACCCCGCCCCCTTCGCCGATCATTCCCGACATCGTTTTGCCCTTTCTGCATCAGTTGGAAGAGGCGGGACAGCGAGACGTCCCATCAGAGGATTCAGATCCCCTCCTACAGCTCAAAGGGGGGGTCCGGAGAAGGGGTGAATGTTGGTACGTCCCGCCGACGTTACATAAACAAGTCTTACTTGCTGGCCATGATGCCAGACAAGCTGGACATTTCGGATTTTTTAAAACGCTGCACCTGCTACGACACCAATTTTGGTGGCGCACTATGCGCAAAGACATTGAAGCATACATAAAAGGCTGTCCCACATGTGCTGAAGCCAAGTCCATCCCTGGCAAACCTCATGGGTTGTTGCAACCCATCCCAGCAGCATCCAAGCCCTGGCAAATAATATCCATGGATTTCATTATGGATCTCCCAGTGTAAGGGTTTCAATGGTGTTGATGTTCAGACCAGCCGCCTGTCCTTGACTGAATTCCAAAATCCGGGCAATGGGCCAGCATCTGCGGCGGAGACTCTGGTGGAGGCCTTATCTCTTCGAGAGAGATGAGAACTCCGTTCCCATGAGAAACCGGGAGGGGGGATGGGATGGACAGAGTTATAACCTGTGCTTCTGGCGGGAGACTTTATTCCTGCCACGTCGTGTACGTGAGCTTTCTAGGATGTCTGAATAAACGGTCTTTTACACCAAAAAGCCTTTTATTTCTGCTTCTATGGAATTCCTTACATTGTGGCAGGAATCCTAGTTCATCTATCTTCCCAGTGTAGTGGACCTCAGGTGTCTCGGCATGGAGAGAGGTTGAATATTCTGGAAACTGTGGAAGGTAGCCCCAAAGAGGGGTCTCGAAGCTTCTGGATTTGAGGAACCGGGCGAGAACGGGTCTCGCTATAACTCTTTTTCCGCCCTCAGATCAACACGAAGCCTTCCCTTACTTCGTTGGGGACGAGGGACGAGGGAACGATCATGTGGACTTGCATGAGTCGCTTAGCGCTGTCTATGGATCGGGCTTCGTGGATCGATACCTACCTCGCTTCTCGCAGGATTACAAACCTCAGATGCAACCTGTCATCGAGGAGATGGGTCTGACCACTTTTCATGCTGCAACCCAGGAGTCCATTGAACCATTCCTGACTCGTGATTTCTATGACGTTCCTTAAGAATCCACCGCAGACAGCACTGGGCCCGCTCCAAGACCACCGCTGAAACCGACTATATCGGGATTGAGGTATCCGCATCATTTCTGATCGACCTCCCAGATCCCGGATCGCGAAGAATTCAGAGGTTTCGGAGCCGCCGTGGACACGCAGGTGCTGAATTCAGATGAGGAGGAACTGGCGAAAGCTCGTTTCATCCGACCTATTTCCTCCGCTAAAAGAGAGCTGGATGAGGAAGTGTCTCGACTGGCGATGCCCAAGCAGCTTACGGCCCGGAATGCCAGCTGCTGGAAGAGGAACGGAGCAGCTGCAGCAAGAGCGAAAACCTGCAAAAGGACCGGAACAGCAGCGCAAAGAAATCCAACTAACTGGACCGGGTACAAAGACGCATTGCAACGCAATATACGCAGAATCTATCGGTCCATGATAAGGTCCTGGAAATCTAAACTGGACTTAGATGCCAACGCCGAAAAACGGGCAGGCCATGCGCACAAAGTGAACTAACTGCAGCCATTCAACGGTGATCGAATCCGGCCAAATCCGAACGAGAAAGCAGCGCGACCAAGATGCCTTTGACTCTAAGGAAAGAGACTTAGCCTGAAAGGAGCTGAAGAAGCAGCGACAAGATGCCCCAAGCTGAGCTCTCCACGCCGCTACCGGGTACAGCCAACGCCAGAGGGCTTTACGCTTCTGGGTCCTGTTACTTCATGATTCAAGCACCTTTCCAAAGGCCTGCTCCTTACCAGAGCACCAGTGGCGCCGGGTACCGTGCCTCCACCGATTCCGCCTTCCCGCCGGCTTCAACTCCAGTACCCAGCGCAGCCCGAGGGCCGTGGAGAGAGGATATTACAGACCTCCCATACCTGCCCGCTTCGGATGGGACCGCTTCCAAACTCCCCTTACTTCATCCTGCAACCTCGATGCCCACATGGAGGACTATGACGACTTGCACCGTCTGAACGCCAAAATAAGGGACATCGGGTTCCGTCGGATGAGCGGCAGCCCACTGGTTTGTGACTCTTTTGACCTGCAAGGATGATAATTTCGCGACGGTGCCTGCGTCTAAGCCTTAAGGGCTCGCCTTCCAAGATCCGGATGCTGAAAATGAAGCCATCCGCATCCACATTAAATCTATTCAGCAAGGCAACCGCTTTTGGCCGAATTTGCCCGTGAATTTCGGCGGGCGGCGTTGCCTGACCCTCCTGAGTGGCCTGGAGCGCGATGAAATGTGAATACTCGGATGTCACCGACGGCAAACCGCGAGAAACGGTGTTCCCTTATTCGATCCCACGCGACTGCTGAATGGATCGACTAGATCTCAAGTGGCTGCCTCGCTTGGATTACGCCACACAAATTTCCACCAAAACCTGCTGCCATTTAATTCACCGCTGGGCGACCGCAGTCAAGCCCAGCAGTCTTTAATGGAAACCACCGGCAATCACGCCGCTTGGGATTGTGCCTTTACCGCGGAGGACCGGTCATCTAGCTGCCAACTGCCCGAAAACAGAAGCCAACCCGGCCCGGCGCGGCAATCTCCATCCGCCAAGTCACCATCGCATCCCAACGCAACCGACCGGCCCGGCCTGGGCTGCTCAACGTACTAACCAGAAGAAGTGGCCTGGTCTCCCCACCAACCACGATATGGGTTCACCCAGATGCGTGAGTGGTAAGGCAGCCCCATTATTGCGTTCAAGCGATTCTGGCCAACCCCTCGCTAAGCACACTCAGATATCGCCAGTCTTTTGTAGATTCTGGGTGCTCCTATTCCTTAATGCGGCCCCAAGTGGCTGAAGAACTGGATTAGACCGAAGTTCCCTGGGCGTTTTCCCCATACCGCTCACACAAATGGACGTAGTTCTCGGCCGGAAGGACCGCCCAGTTCAAACGCAACTTAGCCTCTCCTCGGCCAGCTTCGACCATTGGGAGAAAATTAGTTTTATTCTGGCCCCAGTGGCCAAACACTCCATTGTCCTGGCATGCCATGGTTGTTGTTGCATGAACCAAATATCATTTGGAAAGAACGGATCTTAGAATTCACTGGACCCCCCTGTGAGAACACATGAATTGCATAACTCACTCCTAATGACATACACCCCCTGGCTTCGCTTTTCAGCTGCATCATCTATTGCTCTCGAATCCCACCGGGCATTCCAACGGGCTTACCAGGATTTAGCCAGAGTATTTCAGGAGCAAGATGATCAATTGCCACCCCATAGAGACACTGACTGCAAAATCGGTGATACAGCCAGGGCCTTAACTGCCCAGCCAGAATTCCACCGCGATGAGTCCCAATGAGGAGAAGGAACTTCGCGGCTCTCTTGACAAGAACCTTGTCATGATTCATATTTACCTTTAGCCACCAAACACACACATGCTGCTCCTGTATTGTTTGTTAAAAAAAAGATCGGTCTTTTAAGGCTCTGTACCGGATTAATGAGGACTCACGCGTTTCCCTGTCCAATAAATAATTCTTTGCCTTTGATCAAGGACCTCTTAGATGCATTGCAAGTGGACGATTTTTACTAAGTTGGATTTAAGAGAAGCATACCACAGAGTCAGGATTGGCGGAAGGCTATGAACATTTGACTGCATTTCTAACACAAAAATTTGACAGTATGAATACTTAATAATGCCATTCGGTTAAGTATTCCCCGGAGCTTTATATTCCCATCTAAGTTCTCCATGACTTATTATACAAGGAGTAGTTGTGTACTCTAGATGATGTTTTAATTTATTCACAAACCATGGAGGAGCATGAAGCCTTGGTTCGAAGTATTAAAACGCTTTGCTCGACAACTCCCCTTTGCCAAACTTTCTAAATGTTGTTTTCACTAACTCTCCATCGACTATTTACAATGGATTCTTCCGAGGGGTTAAAATGATCCTACTAAGATCGGGCAGTCCTTCAATGGCTCGCTCTCACCAATCGAAAAGAACTCCAGTCTTTCCTAGGGTTTGCTAATTTCTATCGCGGACTTTATAATTCCCCAATTCGCTGAACTGATTCCTCCCACTCACAGACCTTCTTTACGCGACTGAAAGGTAAAGACTCACAGGCTGCCAAGCCCGGGCCCCTTTCTTGGTCTAAGGAATGTCAGACAGCCTTTCAACATTTGAAATCAGCTTTTACTACCGAACCTATCCTAAAACAACTTGACCCAGATCTTCCTTTCTTTGTGGTTCACGGGATGCCTCGACAAAGCCGCTTTGGTGCAGCCCCATGCAGAGAAATAAAGATGATAGGCTTGTCTGCGGTGCTTATTTATCAAAAAAATTCTCCGTGCTGAGCTCAACTGGACTGTAGGGATAAGAGACTGGCGCCATCAAAGTAGCGCCTCCCACTTCTTTCATTCGGTTGAGGGGCTAAACACCCTTCTGCCTATCGATCACAAGAACGTACTCTTCCCACCCCTCAAGATGTCCTAAAACAACCTCACAATGATTTTTTTCGCTTTTCACCGGCCCATTCGAAACCAATAAATCTGGCTGATGCGCTTCGCCGCTTCGCTCCGAGGGGTGGAGCTGCCTTTACCGGATATCCCGCGACTGTTCTTCCTCCCCAATTGGGGCTGGAAGGTCACCGATCTTCAGACGCCCCACTCCTCCTTCACCACCCATTCTCCGACTTCCTTTCCTGACTTTCGAACCAGGAGGCGGGCTGCGCTGAGCCACCAGCGGAGGAAGGTGACTCCCACCACGCTTTGGAGAATGGTGTTTGGAGGCGGGATTGTTGGTACGCGGCCTCCCTTCCTCAGAAGTTCTCGAGGCCTGTCATGATGCCCGCCGCCTAATATTTTGGCTTCCTTAAGACTCTGTGACATTTGGCCCGGCCGTCAGTTTTTTGGTGGCTGCCATCGCAAAGACATTGAGATATATATCAAAGGATGCTCTATTTGTCGCGGAAGCCAAATCCGCTCCGAAAGCCCCATGGTCTGTTGTGCCTTCTCCCGGTGGCCTCCCGCCCCTAAGGAGTCATCTCCATGGATTTTATTACGGATTTGCCAGGAAGGTTCAGGGCAACACCAGTCTGCCGTGCGGGTGGTGGTGGACGGTTTCCAAAGCTAAGCCCATTTCATCCCCATGTACTTTCCATCCCCGCCGCTCCTAAGTTAAGCTGCCTGTTCATTCCAGCATATATACTTCGTCCTACACTCCTCCCCGTCCAAGGAATTGGTGTTGTCCAATCGCCAAGGAGCCCCAATTCATTTCAAAGTTCTGGAAAGCTTTCTGGAGCTTTGTTAAATACCGCCCGGCAATTCCGCCTCAACATCAAGCCTTCAAAGTGACCGGTGGAGTCGAGAGAAACTTAACAGAACCCTGGAGCAGTATTTACGTTTGTTACACCAACCATCACCAAGACAACTGGTGCGATGTAATTCCGCTTGCAGAATACGCCACAATGAAATGCGGTTCATAGCAGTACAAAAAAACCCTTCGGGTTGTGTCTGGCCGGGTCCTTCCTGCTATTGCCAAATCCGCCCAGAAGCGTGAGATCCTCCAGAGTTCCACCAGTGGATTTCATCTTCACCGAGGGTGGAAAACAGTCCAGACCGGCTTCTTACAACAAGCTACAAGATTCTGAAAAAACTTCCAAGCCGATACACGCAGCTTTGATTTCCTTTACGCAGGGAAACCTGGGTATATTTGTCTACCAAGAATCTCAGAGACGCACATAAATTTTCAAAACTGGGCAAGAGATTCGTAGGACCTTTTAGGATTACTAAAGAGTGATTAATGATGTCACTGCCCGGGTTGGATTCTGGGTAATTCCTACCCCAAGTAATATCCATCCTGTCTTTCATTTCCAGTTTACTCAAGGAGGCCCCGCTCCGATGCTTCCGGCACTCCACCTCCGAGAGACCCGCCCCACTATAATTACACTGATACTACAAGCAGCCATGAAATCGACGCCATCCCTGGACTCGCTTTAATCGCAAACAGCTTGCAATATTTAGTCTCTTGCGTGGGATATTCCTCTGGGTATAATCAATCGGTGATTCTATTCAGAAAATATTGACTTCCTTCCCTTTATTTCTGCTTTTCCACCGCACCTTCCGCACAAACCTGGGGAGAAGTTTTCTTAAGGGAGGCAGAGTGCGCGGTTTCAATGGTGTTGATGTTCAGACCAGCCGCTTCGTCCTTGACTGGAATTCCAAAAAATCCGGCCAGCATCTCTGGCCGCGGAGACTCTGGTGGAGGAGCCTTATCTCTTCGAGAGATGAGAACCCGCTCCCATGAGAACCGGGAGGGGATGGGATGGACAGAGTTATAACCTGTGCTTCTGGCGGGAGACTTTATTCCTGCCACGTCGTGTACGTGAGCTTTCTAGGATGTCTGAATAAACGGTCTTTTACACCAAAAAGCCTTTTATTTCTGCTTCTATGGAATTCCTTACACCCAGAAAGCCATGGAAACACTTTGTTGTGGGTGGTAGTGGATCTTTTCTCGAAACAGGCGCATTTTATTCCATGTCCCACCATTCCCTCGGCCCCCAAATTAGCCAGGTTGTTTATTCAACATATCTACCACCTGCACTCTTCACCGGAGAAGGTAATTTCCGACCGTGGCCCCCAGTTTGTAAATTTTGGAAGGCGTTCCTGGAGCTTCTGCGGTCGCTGCCCCATACCACGTGTGTAAGGAACCTCAAAGGACTCAAAACAAAGGAACTGAGTTCAGTACGTTTATTTCATAAACTTCAACGATCGCATTACACGGGACTTTTGCCGGGTCCATCTCCAGACCTTCTGGAGAGATCTGATACCCTAGGTAATCCAAGGAGGTTTGGTGGAAATCACATTTGGACAGTTTTGCGAAAAGAGAGTTATCGAGCAAACGTTGCAACACAGCCCTGACCAAACGTTCATGCTCTTCCATCATTTGGGAATAGATTAGAACGTCGTCCAAATACACCACCACCCCCTTAAACAGAAATTCTTGTAGAACGTTGTTGATAAGAGACATGAAAGCCCCTGGGGCACCGGATAATCCGAATGGCATTACAAGATATTCATACTGGCCAAATTTGGTATTAAATGCTGTTAAATGCTCGAAACCCTCAGCAATTCGTACTTGGTAATAAGCCTCCCTCAGATCCAGTTTGGTAAAAATACGCACCTTTCCCAAGCGCATCGAGCAAGTCCTTGATGATGTGGGCAAAGGGTATTATTATTTGACAATGAAACAGCGCTTGAGATCCCACGATAATCCAGTGCATAGACGTGAGGGTTCCATCTGCTTTCTTCACAAACAGAACGGGTTGCTGCATGGGTGCTTTTTTTGGTGGCTTTCGGGCGGATGAAACCGTGGAGCCAGATTCTTAATCGGTGAAAGGCTCAAAAGCTCCCTTCTCCCTCGGGCTGGGCTCATCCGATATATTCTACCTTTTGGAAGTTGTGCCCTGGGACCAAGAGGATTCTTTACAGTCTGTGGTCCCTATGGGGGAAGTTGATTGCACTCCTGTTCTGCAAAGACCTTGGCTAAATCCCAGTACTGTTTGGGAACTCTGGCCAGTTCTGGACTCGGGTCACTGGCTAAAGCCATTGCCTGGGGGGGCTTAATTCCGGGATCTTCTTTAGCACTCGCCGGTAGCGGCTCACCTTCGATGCATGTCGATCCCTACAAGCTGGGCATCTTCAGTGAATCGGACTGGCGCTGGCCCCTCCAGAAGATGGTGGGGTTCATGGGAGAGGAGCCAGGGCATGCCCAGCATCTATGGGATGTTTGGCGACTGGAGCCAAAATGAAGTTGATACCATTCTTTTCCCAGCAAGGTTCAGCACATCGCAGAAGCACTGGTTGGCTTTTGAAGCTGGTGGGATCCGGCCGGGTGCCCAGTGGGCTGCCATCCATTTGAGTAAAGGGAATTGGTTTGGCCATGCTATATCGCTCGAAAGCCTCTAGCTGCTCAGCCACCTGAGGTTTCATCAAGGCAATTGGGAGCTAACCGGAATCTACGCAAGCTCGTGGCCAGAATATGGGGTGTGCTTTGGAGGTATTGGTTAGCGTGGTCATAATAGTTATGGGGCCTCCCCTTCACTTCGCCACCACATCTGGCTTAGGCATGGAAAATCTTCCCCGCGAGGGGACCAGTGACGAAAAGGCTCACCCCTTCAGGTTCGGTATCATCAATCTCCCCGAAGCTTTCAGCCATCGCTTAGGAGGTTTTGGCGAAGCTCCTTGAGGCCCCCGAGGGCCTGGTCTTTGGCGAGGGAGTCCGGCTAAGTTGGACTTGCGGGGATGCGCGGGACAGGTACTTTGTTTTTCGGCAGTTGGTCGCTATAGCGTGGCCAGCGGGCCCCCACAATATAGACACAACCCGAGACGCGATGGCGGCGCTCAGAGGTGGGATTCAGTTGCTAAAGCAGTCACTGCACTCGCCTTCTTCGGAGTGGACGGTGGACCGTTGAAGCCCGGTTTGGCAGGAGGTTTGGCAGGAGGTTTGGAAATTCGGACTGGTTTTCCCCATCTTTGATCGGACATTAAGACGGCCGTAATAAGATTGCCGGTGGTAATCCCACTCCGCCGATGGTCTGGGGTTCACGCGCACCATGCATGCCCAGGTGCAGATTTCCTCCTCGACAGCTGCCGCCGCGGGAAGTATTCACATTTTCATGCGTTCGAGGGCCAGTCCGAGGAGCTTTGCTCATGCGGCCAACCGGAATTCTCGAGGCTTAACTCTGCAAAGGTTTTGTTTCCCTGCTTGAGAGTTCTTTAACAGTCTTGATGGTTTTGTTCACCTCTTCCGGATCTTGAAAACAGAGTCACAACTCCTTGAAGCGTAAAAGTTGCCACGGTTTGCAGTTCAGGGGCCCCTGGAACTTCAAGTGCAATTCCACAAACCATTCTGCTGGGCGTCTCCATCCAGCACAGACCCGGATGTCACGCGACTTTCGGCTTCGGACCTATAAAGATCATCAAACTTCAAGCATGTGCGCGTCAAGTTGTAGGATGAAGTATGCGCAATCTGGAAGCTGTCCCATCAAAACGTGGCAGGGGATGTGGGAGGGCGAGGGTAACCCCACCGCTCGTGGAACTGGGGCCGGAGCTTGTGCAGGCGGTGGTTGCGCCTCTGGACCGGGGGGCTTGAGGTTTGCACCGGGAGTTTGCAGGGACTCCTACGGCTGGGGTAGGGGAGCGGCACGCATCCGGGGCGATGCGGTCCGGTGAGTCGCGCCCAGTGCCGGTAGAACCACCTGGTGGCGCTTCGAGATCTCTCCGGAACGATACGCCTCCTTGCCGCTAACTCCCTCTCACGTTTCGCAGAGGAGCCTCCCGTTCATCGCGATTTGCAGTCTCATCCCGCTCTCTACGTTTGCACTTCGGCCTTCGACAACTTCCTTGGTTTTCTCCAGCTTTAAGGCATTCGCTATGCAGCTGGAGCTCGAAATGGAGTGTTCTAAGACTTGGTCACGGGAGGTGAGGGTCTTTGAGGAACTGGTCTCTTTAGGACATCCTTCGACAGTTCCTTGGCTTCCACGTCTCGGGCTGTTCCACGTTTCACTTGTTCTAAGGCTTCACGCTCTTTCTCGAGAGCCATCCGCTCCTGCTCCCAGTCCCGCTTTGGTACTCCCTTTGTGAGCCTCCCATCTGTTCCCCAAAGATCCGAAACCAGGGACGCTGTGGTGTCCGCCAGCAGAGTGCAGATAGGCTGCAGGCCCCCCAATCAACTCAGGTCTGGAGGAAGCGTGGGCAATCGGCCTAGGGTGCATCGAGATCCGATAAGTCCGAGGGTCGTGGGTACGTGGCATCTTCCGCATAACGTGAGTCGGAGTCTGGAAGTTTTAGGGGGTAACTCCAACACTTCCTCCTCAGAGTCCTGGGTCGTTGGGGGCACGAGCCTTCGGGCGCACTCCGGTGCTCTGACAGTGATCTTTGGGAAGGGGATCCTTGAGGGATTGATCCACGAACCTTGCCAGGGACTCCTCCGTGTCCCCGAGGATGGTTGATACCCCGATTTCCTCCTCCACCCGTCAGACACCGGGTTTGTAATCCACATGTTGGCAGGTGGTGATATAAGCTGTCCCCCAGAGGGGCGCTGATCCATCGCATATCTCCACCACCAGGGATCGTAGAAATCCTAAGCCAAGCGATCTTCCAGGCGGCCGGCAAAACCAGGCGCCGGTGCCATCAGGGGCTTCTTCCAATTGCTCATGCAGCTGGAGGGAAGGCTAAGTCTCCGCTGAGCCGAGTGCTTAGAGAGGGTCACCAGGGAGACGGGTTCCGCTGGTTTCCTCCAGAGAGCCCGTTGCGTGGAAGGGAAGATATGAGCCCCCTTTGGGGCTACCTACAGTCTTGTTGCCTTCCAAGTGCGACATGGTAACTCTCGGAGGTTCAATCCCTGCATGTCGTTGGGCATCAGGGATTCACAAAACCGCAGGATGTAATGGTGGTAGCGCATCCAAAATCAATCCTAAGATAGAGATGTGAGAATCAAGATAATGGAAAGGAACCCTCAAAAGCGACTCAAAACAAAGGAACTGGAGTTCTAGTACGTTTATTTCATAAACTTCAACGATCGCATTACACGGGATGCGGATTCTGACTTTCCCGGGCTTCAGGTATCGCTTTTACGGAACCTTCAGCCACCTGCCCCAAACGTCCCAGCAGGTTTCCCACGACAGAGCAGAAACAAACTTCAAACACACAAGATAGCCACAGCAAGGTTAAGGCCCCAACCATCCCGGGCACGAAGCCCAGAACGAGGAATGCGTCAAGGCCAGGCAGAAAGAGCAGAAACTAACCCCCACCCTTACAACGTGCAAAGTGACGGCCAGTCAGAACGGACCAACAGAACACTAGAACAGTATCTTCGTTGCTACACCAATTATCACCAGGACAATTGGTTAAGTTTCTTCTGCATTAGAAGAAACTTAACCAAATCTTCTGGATGTGGTTGGTTAATTGCTGTCACTAGGATAAATTGCCTAAGGGGCTCTTCCTCTCAGGCAGGTATTTAGCAGAGATGTTGGGCAGGTAGAACTTCGTAGTCACCCAACCTTTGAAGAGTCAACAACTGGGGAAAGAAATGCACACAGGGTTGCAATCAGAGGTGGGATGCAGCCGGTTCACAACGGTTCGATGGAACCGCTTGTTAAATTTTCTTTAGTTCGGCGAACCGGTTGTTAAAGATTAACTTCAACTCCTTTGATAAATCTTCCTCAGTTCTGCAAACTGCTGGTTAATGATTAACTTCAACTTCAACTGACCCAGCATGTCTGTTAATGATTAATCCCCCTCCCCTCCATGGGAGTTAGTAGTGTGAGGCTCTCTTTTAAGAAGTATCCAATGAAATCCCTTGGAGGAGGGGCATACAAAGCCTCAGTAGGAGAGGAGTGGGTCAGCGGCAGGAACACCAGGAGATAATTGAGTTTGTTCCTCCTGGCTATTAAAGTAAGTGACTGGGTTGTGTTAAACGTTCTACCCTGGTGCCCTGGGGATGGGGAGGGCAGAGTTTGCCCCTGCGGCCTGGCTCTCTGCTGGCAAACTCACCCTGGTGCCCATGGAGGGTAGAGTTTGGCTCCGTTCTTGGTTTCTGCTGCCAAACTTTCTACCCCAAGCCATGGGAAATGGGGAGGGACAGAGCTCTGCTCCCAGTGCCTGGTTTCTGCTGGCAAAACTTTCTACCCTGGTGCCCTGGGGATGTGGAGGGCAGAGTTTGCCCTGTTCTTGGTTTCTGCTGCCAAAACTTTCTACCCTGGTGCCATGGGAATGGGGAGGACAGAGTTTGCCCCGTGCCTGGTTTCTGCTGGCAAAACTTTCTACCCTGGTGCCCTGGGGATGGGGAGGGCAGAGTTTGCCCTGTTCTCGGTTTCTGTTGGCAAATCTTTCTACCCTGGTGGCATGGGGAGGGGGAGGGGAGAGATTGCCCAGTGTTTGGCTCTGTTTTGCAAAACTGTCTACCCAGGTGGCATCGGGGCAAAGTGGGGAGATTTTTCCCAGTGCCCCTGCTGCAGTACCGCCCACCCTGCTCTGGAAATCCCTTCACCCAGAACGCCCAGACCACGCCCCCGCCATGTTGTGCCCCACGCTGCTCCGTTGGCACTACGTGCCTGTTTGAATCCCACCACCATCGGAACCTGTTGTTAAAATTTTTGAATCCCACCACTAGTTGCAACCAGTCTCCAAGTGAACCTTGAAGATCTTTCAGAGTTACAACTGAACTCCAGATGACAGACCTCAGTTCCCGCGGGGAAAATGGCTGTTCTGGAGGGCAGCTCTGTGGCATTATATACTGAGCAACCTTCGCTCGCCAAACCCTGCCATGCCCAGGCTCCATCCCAGAAATCTCCAGGAATTTCTCAACCCAGAGTTGGCCATAAAGGTCTCGCCTTCCAAGAGGACTGGAATCTCTCTGAATGGCTGAGTTCCATGAGTCTCCCAGTACATAATTGTTTTTGTGTGTGTCAGTTAATGCCAATGGACAGTTGAGCCGATAATCCTGCTCTTCCAAATAAATCCTTTCTTCTACTCCCTCCAACTAGCTCATCCTCCCCGCATTCCTCATCCAGTTCAGTTCTATTGTATCAGAAATCTCAGCTGATTGGAGAGCCAGAGTTGTGTAGTGGTTAGGGACTGGGAGACCCAGGTTCAAACCTCCATTCTGCCCCGAGACTCACTAACTGGATATGGATCAAGGGTCACTCACTGGGGGCATCGAGCGGTTGGTGGTGGTTTGATATTGTGAACTTCCTGCATTGTGCAGGCAGTCAGGCTGCAGGTCCCTTCCAGTTCCATGTTTCTATCAGTTTAATTGACCTCCAGCCAGTCACTGTCTTACAAGGTTGTTGTTGTGAGGACAAAATGGAGGAGAAGAGAGAGATGCTTGGGGTCCCCACTGAGTCGGAAAATGGGGCATAAAAACAATAGACAATAGGAACACGTTCTGCATATCCCAGTGACAAAGAGAAGTGACCTGTGGGGCCACACAGGTCGTCTCTCCCACATAATTCTGTTGATCTGCACCTCATGAGCTGCAGTTCACTTTGTCTTGGCTGCCCCTCCAGCTGCTTGGTCTGCCCCTGGCCGCTGTCCTGTCTTGATCACTGCTTGATGATCCCCTTCTTCCAGGACTCCCCAGAGCCTGCCACACTGCCTCCCTCCCTTCCCAGAGCCTCACCTCTCGGCAAGCCTGTCCCCGGGTGTGTCTGCTTGGCTGTGGCTGGAGCTCAGTGTCCATTCTGCTCCATTTGCTACACGGGATCTGAGGCCAGCTTCCAACTCTGTGTATTAAGGAACTTCCTTCCAAGGAACTGTTCACATGTAGGACAATAGTGTTGCCAGTTGCCCGCCTCAGGCAAGCATCCTCCCATCTCCTCCATCCATCCCCTGAGCTCCGTCAGAGGAACAACAGGAGAAAAAAATGGGGGTGACAGTATGGATGCCATGATGTCACTTCTAGATGAGTACCTGGAAGCAATGCACTGCTCACAATTTGTGACCCAGCTAAGGCTGGAACAGGGGAGCCTTTGCTGCTTACAGATGCAAACCAGATGTCTTCTGACAAAGCAGTCATTTGGGGTAACAAATGGGATGCCTTCCATAGCCCCTGACTGCTGATTTTGACTGCAATGATGTGCACAAATTGAGAGGTGGAATTTTCTTCCCTGAGCACATTATGGGTCTTAAAGTTCAGGCCTGGGGGTCAGAGGTCTCCTCCCACCTTTCAGGGACAGGAATCACCAGCAGGCCCCTGTCATTTTGCCTCCTGCAATGGCCGCCCTGCATGTGCACTCTGTTGTGTTCTTTGTGTGGCCAAGGCATAGCCAAGCAAGGAGCTCTCTGCTTTGGGGGCCTGCCAGCCAGCCCTGTTGCAGCAGCGGCTGTGGGGAGAGATCCAAGCTTTGGAAGTCTTTGGCCTGCCCACCATGTGATGCTGGATGGCACAGATGCTCCTGTGTCAATATGGGCTTTTCCGAACATTCTGATTATGGCAATAGGTGTTGCTGGCCAAGGGATGAGCCGCTTGTTCCAGCAGCATTGCCAGGGCCAGCAATAAACCGTTCCTACCAGGGGCTTGGCTTACACCCCATTCTCCACCATGAGGAGCCTCTGCCTTTGCTTTCCACTTCTGATGTGGAGCAAACACATTTTCAAGCCTCCAGGACATGCATAGTTAACCTGTCATCTAAGGAGAGTGACTCCTCACTCTGCTACACACACACACACACACACACACACACACACACACACACACACACACACACAAACTTCTTCGTTTCTCCTGCCTCCATACATCCTGTTTCGGGTTGGTCAGAATTGTTTGCACTACTCTTTCTTCTGTTTCTCATAATAACTGGCATTTCTGTTTGGTGTTTTCGCTCTCAGTACCACTCTCCCCTGTGACTGGCTGGGGTGAAGCCTATTAGCAGTAGTCACTGAGGAAGAGATGTGTGGGGTGGGGAGGTGTTCCTTTCCTGATGTCTCATTTCCTGCCAAGGTTGTTTACATCCCACAAAAAACCCCAGCACTCCCAGGGCTCCACCCCCAAACATTTATATGGGATGTCCTAAGGTAGTCCTACATTTTTGCAAAACCAAAAATCGCACACGTGTGCCAATGACAATATCACAAGTGGACAGAACCAATTTGGCACACTAAGCTCGGACACTCACAATTATATCACGAATGTTCAAAAAATCATCAATGTCAATAAATATCTTTCAATTATGTATTCATTGTTAATATGTAAATCCTATTCATATATATATATTTATACATTTCTCCTATTCTGACCAAAGGATATGCACATCATACAAGTATCTGTATAACTGTAAACTCTACTATATCCAGTAAACTCTATATATAAAGTGCAAGTGCTAGAATGTGGAAAGGACAGGACCAAGTTCATGAGGGAAACACGAAAGTTCAACTGTATTCTCCAACTTCGGCGCACGCAGAAACTACCATCCCTTGTGAATGGAGATGATCATGTGACGTCCCAAAGTCATAACCCATCTGTAATCCACATGGAAAAGTTGTGGGTTCCCAGGTAAGGGACCACCACTCAATTGCGAACCTTCCTGACTGTCGTCCCTCCTCCTGGAATTGGGCACGTCGGGAATGAGAATCACGCATAAAATCGCATCGCGCGTCTGAATGTGTTTTCAAAATTCTTCAGTATTGAAATATCATTTAAAAAATATCAATCCTCTTCGAACACCAGGATATAGTATTGATATTTGAGAATCTGTATACTGAAGAAGAATTTTGAAAACACATTCAGACGCATGATGCGTCTCTCTATACTGGCCAGACAGAAATGAAATACAAAACCACTCTCAACCTATTATCTAGAAAACAATCACACTTACACATGAAGCCTCTGCCCTCACCTCCAGTCCCTCTCCCTGAATGAAATATTACCTCAGAGCGCCTAATCCACCCCACTCTGGTGTCTCACCAAGCCTTAGGAATACAAACCTCTTACAGTACGGACTGGCATTCTTCAGACCATGCTCATCATGACCACTGATGCCGTTGTATAACTAATACAATCATTGCACTGCTAATTATATATTCTAATGATATATTCTAATCCAGGATAACTAACAGACTACGTTGCAAATGAAAAAAAAAACTTCCACTAGAGATTTTAACTGCCTTGAGCTCAGCGTCATTGGCAGAATCATAAAAACAGTTCACATATACATGGCCACTGTACATATTTGTGGGTGCCCCTCCCCCAAAAAACTAGCTGAATACATTCATTTTTCAGCCTCTGCTTACAATGATTACAGAGAAGAATGCTGCAACAGGTTTTCCCCCTGTATGGCAAGTAATCAGAGAGTACATTACCAAATTATGTAGGGTGGTGAGAACCACAAAGGATTGTGAAGAGCTCCAAGTGGACCTTAATAAATTAGGTGATTGGGCTAAGAAATGGCAAATGCAATTCAATGTAGCAAAATGCAAAGTGATGCACATAGGGGCAAAAAATCCAAACTTCACATACACGCTACAGGGGTCAGTGCTATCAGTCACAGACCAGGAAAGGGATTTGGGCGTCTTAGTTGATAGTTCCATGGGAATGTCAACTCAATGTATGGCAGCTGTGAAAAAGGCAAACTCTATGGTGGGGATTGGAGTTGATAATAAAAGGAGGAAAGGAGGAAAGGAGTTGATAATAAAACTGCAAGGATTGTCATGCCCTTATATAAAGCAGTGGTGCGACCGCACTTGGAGTACTGTGTTCAGTTCTGGTCGCCACATCTCAAAAAGGATATTGAAGAGATAGAAAAAGTGCAGAGAAGGGCAATGAGGATGACTGAAGGATTGGAGCACCTTCCTTATGAGGAGAGGCTGCAGCGTTTGGGACTCTTTAGTTTGGAGAGGAGACGTCTAGGGGGGGATATGATTGAAGTCTATAAAATTATGCATGGGGTAGAAAATGTTGACAGAGAGAAATTTTTATCTCTTTCTCACAATACTAGAACCAGGGGGCATTCATTGAAAATGCTGGGGGGAAGAATTAGGACTAATAAAAGGAAACACTTCTTCACACAATGTGTGACTGGTGTTTGGAATATGCTGCCACAGGAGGTGGTGATGGCCACTAACGTGGATAGCTTTAAAAAGGGTTTGGACAGATTTATGGAGAAGAAGTGATCTGTGGCTACCAATCTTGATCCTCCTTGATCTCAGATTGCAAATGCCTTAGCAGACCAGGTGCTCAGGAGCAGCAGCAGCAGAAGGCCCTTGCTTTCACATCCTGTATGTGAGCACCTGGTGGGCCACTGCAAGTAGCAGAGTGCTGGACTAGATGGACTCTGGTCTGATCCAGCAGGCTAGTTCTTATGTTCTTACATTGGTTTTTCTGCAGCATGGTATTTAGTAAAAGCCGAGCCACAGCAGTCCACACACGCTGTATTCTACGTATTTGTGCTTAACTGTTCCGGTAGGGAAATGTTCCCAGTTTCGAATTGGAACGAGGCCCTGCGAGTTAGGCCACAGGAGCATTCTCCCCACCATGCGTTGCATGGCCTGCTCTCCATGCCATTTACCTCACACATTACTGGGAACTGGGGACCTTGGGGACAGAGACACAGAGGTCAGGAAGGCAGACTCTGTTTCCCTTCTCCAGCCGCACATCTCAGTGCAGCCACAGTCACCCACCACTTCTTCACACGATCACATGGCTGGATGTGCATGACAATTTCATAACATACATGTGCACATTAGGTTTTAGGTAATATTTAGGTTTTAGGTAATATTAGGCAAAGCGATTCTCCTAAACTGTTTGCACATCATCACTCCATACACTCCAACACAGTGAACACTCTCACAACTGCCCTCTCACCCTCAGTCCACCAAGCACTTGGACAGATGCTAACTCACAACAGGATACCTGTCTACATTGATGATTTTTTGAACATTCGTGATATAATTGTGAGTGTCCGAGCTTAGTGTGCCAAATTGCTCCTGCATTTTTGCCAGGGGTGGGACTGGGTGGCTCCTCCCAACTCTTATGATTGTGTGATTTCACTAGGCTGGGATTATTTTCTCTTAAACGTCTTTGATTTGTTGTTGTTTTATTTTTAATTGACACCTGTTCTTGGCTTTGTCTGTGAGGGCCAGTGTGGGGCGGTGCCTGGACGAGGATCTGGGAGACCAGGTTCAAATCCTCACTCTGCCATGGAAGGTGGCACACTCTCAGCTGAACCTACCTTGCAGGGTTGTTGAGAGGATAAAGTGGAGGACAGGAGAATGATGTAAGCCTTCTTGGGTCCCCATTTTGGGAGATGGACACACACACACACACACCCCAGCCCTCCACTCCCACTCCACTCTCTTAGTTGGTGAAGTGTGTGTGGGGGGGCCTGCCTGTCCTTTCTGCCCTAGCAGGGCTAATGACAGTCGGGTGATGTTGCTGTCAGGGATAGTGGTGCTGAGGCCCTCTTCCACCCCCACCCCCAACACTCCTCGGGCAGCTGAATGAGCTAGAGAAGCAGATCTGAACATTTCCTGCAATTAAGGTGGAAATTATTGCTTTCAGATTAGTTATAACACAAGTAAAGAACAGGCATGATTCAGGCCAGATTTGGAGCCACTGTCATCCAAAGGTACACCCATAACTGGGGAAAGTCTACCCTTTTAGACTCAGCCACTGAGAAAAATAGACCATCAACCCATATGTACCTTTCACACCTTTAGTAGTCATTAAAGAAGAGGACCCATTCTGGTAGCTGACCCCTATCCAAGGGGCTCCCCTCTCTTTCTCATCCTCTCTGTGACCCACCCAGGCAGAAAGGAGGGTGGAAAACAGAGGCCTGGTCTTCATCTGACGCCTCCATCGAAAGGAGAGCCTGGGTGGGTCTCATCCTGCCCATCCTTCAGCATCCTGTATCTATTCCCACTCGGAGTCCCCCTGTCCTCCGAGGCGACTTTTCTGTTTTCCGGAACTGGGGAATGGGTGGGCAGTCGGTCCAAGAGATGTGAGAAGCCATGTCAGGAAAAAAACCTGAACTCACCACTCCCGTGACTCTCCTGCTTCTGCCAGGCAAACAGGGCTTGGTGTGATCCGAGCCCTGAGAGGCGGAGCAGCAGAGGCTGATCAAGGCGAGGCTGACCACTTTCAGTGGCACTTTCAGAGCCACGGTGTGAAAAGCAAAACTCTGCCTCTTTAAGTGCAACCCAGGCTTCAAAAAGAAAAAAAGAAGGAAGTGACAAGCATCTTCCTCCTGCTCTCAAAAGAGTGAGAAATTTTCATTGATTGATTTCTTCATGGCTTCTTAAACAGATAATTAATTCACCACAAACCTCTGGACACTCCGTATAGTCATTAATTTTGTAAATTCAGATATACTTCAATAATCGCCTGACCCCCCCGTCACCCCGTAACAGATAGCTATGCAGGGGATGGTGATGCTCTGAGGGGGAGGGAATCAATTTGGGAAGACATGAAGGGATCACCCGCAGAAGGAAGATATTGATTCTCTCTTATAAGGGACTGCAGTAATATCTGTTCTTTTGTAAACAGAATTAACCCGACATCATTGGGTCATTCCTATTGAGTCATATTCCTTGTGTTTCATATAGGAATACAAATTGTAGCAGACCAGGTGGAAACAACAGACAAGACATCAAAACCAAACCACTTCCTTGAAGTGCACTCGTCACGGGTCTCTTGGCCTTGGAAGAGGCCTTTCAGCAACCACAGGTTTCTTCCTTCTTCTTTCTGAGCTTGGGTATGTGTGCCTACGCATTCACCGCTCAGGGTAGTGCATTGTTAGGCAGCTGACCAACACAATCTATACTCTGGAGGACACACAGCTGAACATCAGCAACACAGGCAGATGCGTGTGAAGTTGATGGATCTGGATTCTTGGGTGGAACAGAGTGGGAGACACACAAGCAAGGTGTAACCGTTCAAAAACAAGGTTTATTGCTTAGAACTGAAACCCTAACTCCTCCCAGTGTCTAAGATAAGGTACTTGCTTGACTGGAACAGTTTGAAGTTTGAGACTTTTATTCTTTCTTTGACTGCTTCCAAGAAAGTCCACTTTGTCTGTGCTTCTTCTGGGTTCCTTGAGTGTCCTTTATCTGGATTCTAATTTTTGTACACCTTAACTTTATGCTATCTCTATACACCTTGGACGTAATGTATATTGCAGCCTTCCAACTACCCTAGGCTCCTTAGACTGACTGACTGACCCGGGGGATTACTGGGTAATAACATGAAGACTGCCTCTAGTGAGATTTCTTAAAGGGACAGGGTCCACTAAAATCCCCTCCTTTAGAAGACTAAACAAGGAACTAAACCCATTATAACTATAGGGATAACTGATGCTTAATAAGAAAAATAACAAAAGTTTCTGTGGGGGCATGACAACTCCTGCCCTCCAGTATGAGGTTGGGAGACATATCTCCATGCCATCTTCCCCATATTTTTATCTCATAGACCCCCCCCCCCCAACACAGACACACATATATCTTTGTCCTGTTTCATTGGTATACTAAAGACACTCGCAACCACAAAACAGGGCTGAATGTCCTTGTGTGGCAACTTTCAAATGAACTTTTATTGTCCAACATGACACCACACCAGAAGAATAGCCAGGGTAAGCACCATGCAGCTCACATGCCTGGTACCAGCTTGGAAATTACACACATAATCCCACACCACCACCATGACAACAACTTTTTTTCTGCAGTTTAAAAGAAATGTTCAGCACTGGAAGCTACAGTGAGCACCGCAGAAGAAGTCCCTTCCTTGCAACACAATCATCTCATTCCAACCATTGAAATGCAGCGTTGCATAAGGAACTCTGGTCCAGCCTGGTGGGTTCTGGCACATCAGGCCTCCGAATCCGACATTTTCTGCTCAGGCAAAATGTCTGTTAGAATTTCATGAGAAGTTAAAAGAAACTCAGCAAAATGAGCAACACAGGGAGACTTTGTGGGTCCTTGGTTGCAACATTTCTTATGCTAGGTCAATAGCATGGCAGGTGAAATATGATGAGCATTGGCCCATATTCCAAGTATCTCACTTAGGGCCAAGTAATAGCCACTGTGGCCTGGAAACTGGTTCCGTGGGCTCAGGCTTCTTATGGTACCAGTGATCAGCATAAACAGGACACATACAAAATGCCCCAGTGACATGGTTACTGGTCACACATGTCCACACCTTCCTGGAAATCACAGGTTTTGGCTTGGGAAGTAAACCTACCAATCACCCAATCTACAGATACCTATTCACCAAAATGATAAAGCACACCAGAGGGAAAGGAAGACACGCTGCACTGGCAATATATGAACTGGCCAACAATCTCACAAGAGGGCCTTGTTCACCTACCGACAATCCAGTATTAAGAATTTCCATGCCTAGTGGTGGGATCCAAAAACAGTGGTGGGATCCAAAAAATTTAATAACAGGTTCCGATGGTGGTGGGATTCAAACAGTGGTGCCGCCGCACACAAGCACCTCCAGTCCCTATTGGGCAGGGAGGTTGTTTTAGTAACCCCTTCTCGGCACTCAGAAAAAATTAGTAACCACTTCTAGAGAAGTGGTGAGAACTGGTTGGATCCCACCTCTGCACAAAAACATGGCTGGCCTGAGTTTTCTTCATGCTCATGGTCCAATGGTTGTGACTTTGTTCAGGAAAAAAAATCCAAGTCCAGTGGCCCCTGAAAGTCCAACAATATTTTCCAGGGTATAAACTTTCATAATAGAATTGCCAGCTCTTGGCGGGCTTTGGGAAAGGCAGGGTTTAGGGCAGGGAGGTCACTCAGTGGACTATAATGCCAGACGGTCCACACTCCCAAGCATCCGTTTTCTTTAGGGGAACTGATCTCTATAGTCAACTATAATTCTGGAGATCTCCAGGCCCCACCTGGAAGCTGGCAATCTTATTACATGATACAAAGCTCACTTCATCAGATATCAGAGAGAGTTTGGGGTCAAAGAAAAATTGGGTCAGAGAAGACTTGCGGTGGTGGTGGTGGTGGTGGTGGTGGTAGGAGACTCCCTGCTGAGGGGAACAGAAGCAGTGCTTTGCAGGGTGATTTCCAGATGTCCCTGGAGGTGTGCTGCCAGAGACGCTGACAAGCCTTGTCAAGTCCACTGATGGTTATCCCTTCCTTTTGATCCATGTGGTAACAAATGGCACTGCAAGACGTAGCTTTTGGGACATCACAAGGGATTTTGAGGCTCTGGGAAGGAAGCTGAGGGATCTGGGTGCTGAGGTTGTCATTTCAGCTCCACTCGTAGATGATGGACACGGCCCAGAGAGAGAAAGAAGAATAGTGGAGGTCAACAACAGGCTTCGCAGTTGGTGCCACCAGGAACTCTTTGGCTTCTTGGACCATGGTCTGCGATTTCTTGAAGATGGACTGTTGGCAAGGGATGGGTTGCACCTCACAGCTGTAGGTAGGAACATTTTTGCTAGGAGGCTCACAAACCTGATGAGGAGGGTTTTAAACTGAGTTATGTGTGGGAGAGCAGGAGTTCATCAAGTGCTAGAGATAATAGTTTGAAGGTCATAGAACTGAGAACTGAGAGAATAGTTCGAAAAACCAATAGTGGGAGGGGGGAAGACCTTAGATAAGAAGCCAGGGGGAATGGACCCTAAACGAATGCACAGAGCATGGGAAATAAACTATACAAACTCGAACTCTTAACACAGCATAGCAAATATAGTATAATAGGCATCACTAAAACCTGGTGGGATGAGTCTCATGATTAGAATGTAATAATTGAGCGTTGTAACCTATTTCAGAGAAATAGATCACTAGAAAAGGAAAAAGAGTAGCATTATACCTCAGAGATGATTACACCTGTGAGCAGATCCATGACTGAAATCCTGGAAACCAGGTTGAGAGCATCTGAGTAAACAATGGAGGCTTTTAACCAGAGGCCTCGCGGGAGTGTTTTGACTGTGTCTTCCTGCATGGCAGGGGGTTGGACTGGATGGCCCTTGTTGGTCTCTTCCAACTCTATGATTTTCCACACTGACTGGGAACTGATGTTTAATCTGGAATTATGGGGGGGGGGGGTTAGAACTTTGTTGACAACTCATTTCCTTGACCCATTCAGCAGCATTCTTTTCTGGGCAGGTAAGACATTTTCCCTTGGGGTCAGCAAGGTCGCCCCTTTGTCAGAGCAGACAGCCAGTGTAGGGGCCTTTGACCAGCCCCTGTCAGAGGTGTCACCTTGAGCTCCTGAGGAAGGTGAGACTGCTGGGCTCAAGTTTAGCCAGTAGAGTCCTAAAGCTGGAATAAGCTTTTTTCCAAGCAGCTTTTAACATCTAGATTTTAGCAAACAGCAATTTAGGTTTTATATGTAAAGCTGCCTTGGATATGGCTATAGAAAGGCAGGGTCTGTGTGTGTGTGTGTGTGTGTGTGTGTGTGTGTGTGTGTGTGTGTGTGTGTGTGTGTGTGTGTGTGTGTGTGTGTGTGTGTGTGTGTGTGTGTGTGTGTGTAAATAATAAAAAACAATTTAAGTGGAAGTAAAGTGGAAGTAGGGGTGGGTAGCATGGGAATTGCGACGATCTCCAAGCGGACCTTTATAAATTAGGTGAGTGGGCTAAGAAATGGCAAATGCAGTTCAATGTAGCAAAATGTAAAGGGCATAGGGGCACATAGAGGCAAAAAATCCAAACTTCACATACACACTACAGGGGTCAGTGCTATCAGTCACAGACCAGGAAAGAGATTTGGGTGTCTTAGTTGATAGTTCCATGGGAATGTCAACTCAATGCCTGGCAGCTGTGAAAAAGGCAAACTCTATGCTGGGGATAATTAGGAAAGGAATTGATAATAAAACTGCAAGGATTGTCATGCCCTTTTATAAAGCAGTGGTGCGACCGCACTTGGAGTACTGTGTTCAGTTCTGGCTGCCACATCTCAAAAAAGATATCAAAGAGATAGAAAAAGTGCAGAGAAGGGCAACGAGGATGATTGAGGGACTGGAGCACCTTCCTTATGAGGAGAGGCTGCAGCGTTTGGGACTCTTTAGTTTGGAGAGGAGACGTCTAGGGGGGGATATGATTGAAGTCTATAAAATTATGCATGGGGTAGAAAATGTTGACAGAGAGAAATTTTTATCTCAATACTAATACCAGGGGGCATACATTGAAAATGCTGGGGGGAAGAATTAGGACTAATAAAAGGAAACATTTCTTCACACAACACATGATTGGTGTTTGGAATATGCTGCCACAGGAGGTGGTGATGGCCACTGACCTGGATAACTTTAAAAGGGGCTTGGACAGATTTATGGAAGAGAAGTCGATCTATGGCTACCAATCTTGATCCTCCTTGATCTGAGATTGCAAATGCCTGAGCAGACCAGGTGCTCGGGAGCAGCAGCAGCAGAAGGCCATTGCTTTCACATCCTGAATGTGAGTTCCCAAAGGCACCTGGTGGGCCACTGCGAGTAGCAGAGTGCTGGACTAGATGGACTCTGGTCTGATCCAGCAGGCTTGTTCTTATGTTCTTAATTTTCTGTCTCTCAGTCCAACCCTCTTGCTCAACACTTGACAGCCAGAGTTTGAGCCCCACAGTAAGGGGCAGCCCGCCCACCCAACCACCCATAAACCCCTCTTGCCATCAGGAGGTTTCTCCTAGTGTTCCCCGATGTCTCCCTTTGAAAGCTGAAAAAATACATGGAGGGTTTTAAAAGCTAAAAGGGTTGGGGAGTGAACTCCACCGAGAACAAGTTTGACCTTTGGGGAAGGCACTAGCACCTTCTTCTGGAGAGGGTATCATGAATTCTGCCTGCTCAGTTCCCTGTCTTTTTTCAGGCTGGACAGAAGTCAAGAAGACACTGGAGTTGTAAACGGCAGCCAGAAGGGCTGAATAGAAGAGCAGAATCCCTAATTAGAAGACCACCGTTGGCCTGCCCAGAGTGCCTTCCTTTCAGAGAGATGACAGAGCCCGCGGGGCAGAACCAGGAAGCCGTGAAAGGAGGCGGCAGACTGGCCCGGGGGCTTCCCTTCCATGGGGGGACCTGAGCAGCCCACATCCAGCCCCCTCGGCTGGACAGATTCGGTGCCTCAAGAAGCAGACCCTCCCACATTCAGCGAGGAGGCTGGCGCACTGGGTTTGCCCAGGGGAAGGCGGTGGGGAGTTGGGGTGAGGGGTGCCCACCTCAGCTGGTTCAGCAGTTTCTTTTGTCAGTCCTGCTAATTCCTGTTGCTGCTGTTCAATAGTTAAACTCTCTTTGCCCTTAGAAGGGTCAATGAAATGAAAAGCTGTCTAGGGCACAACGCCTCTATGGCTGCCAAGAACAGCAAGCCTGACTTGCCAGAGAGGGGAACGAGCACCCTCCCCGTTTTCCTGGGTCACTTCCCCAGTCCCTCTCATCCGACAAGCCCCCTCCTGGCCTTTCTGCTTCAACGGCAGCCTTGAATGTGCTAATTAGCCCCAAGTTGTTGCCCCCCAAGCCGAGGTGAGGAAGTGTGGTGTGAATCATATGACAGCCCCGGAGCGCTTGGCCTGTCTTCACACCCTGGTCGGCAGGCAGGCTGGCAGGAGGGGTGCATGTTGGGCTCTTATTGTCCTCCCTCCCTCCCTCCCTCCACACACAATTAGGAGAGTTTTGAGAAGGTGGATGGGCAAGGTGGCAGGGCAGGGGAGTGGAATTTGTTCTGTTGTAAAAGGAACAACAGACTACCAGAGTGGGGAAGGGCAGCAGAATTAATTTGGGGGGCTCTTCAAAACAAAGGACAGCTGTGCCTTTCAACGTATGCAGACAATGGCGCATAGAAAGAGCATCAAAGGGTCAGCTGGGTGCTCATCCTTCCCCTTGAAGGCTCCTCCCACTTCAGCTCAGCTCCCCTCCCTCCTTCCCTCCCCCCATTTATTAATCCCAGGCCTCTCCCTGGCTTGCTTTCCACTTCTATCCTTTTCTTCTGCAGGGCACATTATCTGGGAAACAGTCAGCCCCCATCTCTCTGGAGTGTGGGTGTCCTTCCCAGGCTGAGAGCTCCAGATGAAGAATTCCAGGGCTGAATCTCTTTTCAGCCATGGCTCCCCTGGGCGGTCTTTGCCAAGCCACCTTGCCTTGTGTGGCTTACCTTGCAGGATTATTGTCACAATATCATGCATGTGAAGGGCTTTGAAGTGCCATGAAAAAACTAAAGATTGTTAGTAACCCAAGGGAAGATGCTTGTCCTTCACAACAGGGCAAGTCACAATGGATCTGCTTCCAGGCAGGGGGCCCACCAGCTGACCTTCCATGGCAAATGGATGCCTCTGGCTGACGCAATCCAGTTTCTTAGTCATGAACTAGATCTCATACTTGGCTTGCTTAGGCTGAACTTTGAATTTTTGGATGTATTAATTTTTTTTATTTGAAACATTTAGACGCCACCTGTGCACCTCAACACACACACACACGTTGGGAAGAAGGAGCTTCCAGAGTACAGAAGGGCAGCAGAAATAATTTGGGGCGCTTTTCAAAACAAAGGACAGCTGTGGGCTTCAGCGCATGCAGACAATGGCAACGTAGAAAGAGCATCAAAGGGTCAGCAAGAATGGGTGACACATTAAATCAATCCACATCTTAAAACATTTAAAACAACATTTAAAATGTAGGCATAAATATTTAATAATACAAAAATATAGACATACGAACAAGCCCCACCAGTTGTAATAATGTGACTATCAGATATCATGTCACCAAAATGACCAGGTTATGAAAACTAAACCTGAAAATGTACTTCATTCCTGGAACAAAAATTCACTTTATATTCTAATAACAAAGTCAGCAGAATTTTTGGATACTTAAATCCAGTGACTAGAGCTGTGAATGGACAAGTCGGATCTTTCTTGACATCTGAAAATGGCTCCAGGTTAGCAGAAAAATTTGAAAGCTGAAAAAATACATGGAGGGTTTTAAAAGCTAAAAAAAGAGTACCTGCAGCTTTAGGCCATGGGTCTTCTCAGTGGCTGTTGCTAGGCAACCACAGTATTCCAGCCGGAGTTCCTTTGAATGAATAAGCAGAGGGGAGGGGAGGACCCTTTCTTGGCCTGTTTTGGATTCACAGGGAGGACTCATTGGGGCCAGGTCTCAGAGGGAAAATGGAGTCTGGTGCAAAATCTGAGTTTTGCTGCCACCCCCGGCACCCCCTTGTCCGTGTTTTTTTTGTATTTTTTAGTGTTTTTTCAGTTTGCAGCCTGCAGGGAGTGCAGTTTTTAGGCTAGCAGCTTCAAAATTTCAGGGTATTTTTAGGAGAATATCCTGATGATGCCAGCCAGGTTTGGTGAAGTTTGGTTCAAGGGGTCCAAAGTTATGGACTCTCAAAGGTGTAGCCCCATCTCCTATTTGCTCCCAATGGAAACAATGGGGGATGGGAGCACCCCCTTTGGGAGTCCATAACTTTGGACCCCCTGAACCAAACCTCACCTAACCTGGGTGGCATCATCAGGAGAGTCCCCTGAAAACTCCCTGGAATGTTGGTGCTGCTACCCTAAAAACTGCGCCCCCTGCAGGCCAAAAACTGAAAAACACTAAAGAGTTCAAAAAACAAACATGAAATTTTTGCTGCCCCCCCAAGGTGCACCCCCGGTGCAACGTGCACCCCCAGGTCCCCTTGTAGCTCCGCCTCTGCAGGCTGGGAAATTCCTGAAGATTTTGGGGTGGACTCTGAGAAGGGTAGGGTTTGAGGAGGGGAGAGGTCCTCGCTGAATATAATGCCATATAGAGTCCATTCTCTAAAGGAGCTGTTTTCTCCAGAGGGACAGATACCTGTTGTCTGTAGTTCAGTTATAGCTTGAAGAGATCCCCAAGGCTGGCAACCTCCAGGTGGGACCTGATACTACTTGTTACTGTTGCTTGTTCCAGGACTCAACGAGGCCTGGCTGCTTGCTACTGTTCTACAGCAACCATCTTATGAAAGTCAGTGTGATGTAGCAGAGCTTCAGAGTAATATCTGGAGGGCGCAGGTTCAAATCTCCATCTTGTGGAGGAAAATCATTGGGTGATTTCGAGCAATCATATACTTTTAGTCCAGCCTACAGCATACGGTTGTTGTGCAGATAAAAAGGGAGAGTAGAATAATGTAAGATGCTTTGGTCCCCATTGTGAAGAAAGTGGGCTTAAACTAATTAAATCAATAATAGGAGCAGCAGTGTCGTAGGAGGTTAAGAGCTCATGTATCTAATCTTGAGGAACCGGGTTTGATTCCCAGCTCTGCCGCTTGAGCTGTGGAGGCTTATCTGGGGAATTCAGATTAGCCTGTACACTCCCACACACGCCAGCTGGGTGACCTTGGGCTAGTCACAGCTTCTTGGAGCCTCTCAGCCCCACCTACCTCACAGGGTGTTTGTTGTGAGGGGGGAAGGGCAAGGAGATTGTCAGCCCCTTGGACCCCCTGTCAGTCTCCTACAGGAGAGAAAGGGGGATATAAATCCAAACTCTTCTTCTTCTTCTTCTTCTTCTTCAATAAGAAATACAGCTGTCATTGGAAGGCAGATTTAAGGTAGGTGGTGAATCTCTGAATAGGAGAGAATGTGGCAGGATAGATTGTATAGCATTATATATTATTCTGAGGTTGTTTACCCCACCACCACCAAAACATAACCTCCTAGCACTCTCAAGGCTCCACCCCCAAATCTGTTTTGGATGTTTGGGGATGTTTTGGGCTTTGAGGGAGGATTCTTTGGGGTCAATTCTGGCAGCAGCCAGCAGGCGACTTGATACTGTCCAAATTGCTTGACTCCCCCAGACCTGGCTGCAATCAATCAATCAATCAATCAATCAATCAATCAATCAATCAGATAGATAGATAGATAGATAGATAGATAGATAGATAGATAGATAGATAGATAGATAGATAGATAGATAGATAGATAGATAGATAGATAGATTGATAGATTGATTGATTGATTGATTGATTGATTGATTGATTGATTGATTGATTGATTGATTGATTGATTGATTGATGACAGACAGACAGACAGACAGACAGACAGACAGACAGACAGACAGACAGACAGACAGACAGACAGTCAGTCAGTCAGTCAGTCAGTCAGTCAGTCAGTCAGTCAGTCAGTCAGTCAGTCAGTCCTTGAAGGTTCCCTGCCATGCAAGTGGGCCTGGCTCAGTAGCCAACATCACACAATCAGGCCTTGGTTTTCCTAGGCAGGGGCTGGAGGGGTGTGGGTGACAAATGTAGGCTGGCTGTTGGGTGGGAAGGAGAGAAGGAAGCAGGGAAATGGGAGAGGCTGTGGGGACTGTCAGGGAGGAAAGAAGAAATAAAGAGGAAAGAGACGGTAAATATTCCCTGCAAGCCCTTCATCAAATCGCAGCCAACTTATGGCAACTTCAGATGAACAGAGGGGGTCTGCCATTGCCTGCCTCTGTGTAGACTCCCTTGTGTCAAGCCTTGGATCTGGACCAATATCAGATTCAATTATTGTGATCAGAAATCTTTATTGGCAGACAGCAGCACGACCTAGAAGAAGCCAATTCTAACAACTGGCTCTTCTAGTGCCCTTTTAATGCTCCAAAGGTGCCCCCCTCCCTTCCACTCCCAAGAACATCAAAGTAAAGCATTACAAAGCAAGAAGGTGACGATCGTTCATTCTCAAGCCGACAGACAGAGAGGGTTCTAAGCCCAACTGGTGGGCTTGGGCACAGTCTACACACTACAGGTTACAAAGCATAAGGACGGCAGGAGCCTCAAGTCCAGGAAGCACATGATCATTGCAATGACCAGAGCCCCGTTTGACGTGAGGGGTGGCACCTGACACCTTGGTAGACACCATCCAAGTACAAACCAGGGCTGCCCCTTGCTTAGCCTGGCCCGCCCAGGTCAGGATGGACGCGCGCGCGCACACACACACACGCACACACACACGCACACACACACACACACACACAAGCATTATCTCTTTTTTAAAGGGTATTAGGCAAAAAGACTGCAAGAGAGCAGGCTGATTTGATTCCACTTGCCGTAAAAGGAGGACCTGCTTCTACCTTCCCAGGTGCTGGGGTCAAACTGTGGGGAAACTGTGCCCCGATCTGTGCAGGGATCTCCCTCTGCCCCAGGGAGAAGAAGGCTGCCACGGCCATTGTCCCTCTCCCTCAGGGAAAAGGCAGTCTTCTTCTCCCAGGGGCAGAGGGAGTTTAACTGTATTTAACTGTCACCCTTAGAATGTTCGTGCAGCATGTCTGTCTGTGGCCTGAGGGCTTGGGATAAGGGCTTAAAATGTTCGTGCAGATGGGCAGAGATGAGCAGTGAAAACAGTAAATAGGTAACACTGTTAGGTAATACGAGTGGAAGTGAAACACATACACACTTGTGCCTCACCCAGCTACCACACAATACACATCCAGCTCATCCTCACACACCTCACTCTGCCCTCCCTCACATCCAACCACCACTTACCCACTTCCTCACCCATATTCGCCACAGCTCTCTTTTACTAAAAGCAAGGTGGAGTTTGCCTTTTTCTTCTAAGAAAATCCGTGGGTTGGGGGTGAACCAACACTACCGACTCTGCTTTTTTTGCACGTGGCCCTTTAAGAACCCAGGGAGCTGGCCTCGATCTGATTGCCTCACCACCCTGCCTCTGCTGCCTGACTGGGATAGCCTCCTTGCCCCAGTTCTGCCTTCCCCAAGCCAGGACTGTGCGTGTCAACCAGCCTCATGGACAGCGGGATTCGCCCTCTGGACAGTTCCGTTGTGGAATGGAAAGGGTTACCTTATACTAAAAAAAAAGACAGCACCATATAACGATGTGAATTGAAAAGGGAATGAGGGATTCCATTTGACCACCCCAAAAGGCTATGCTGGGGATCATTGGACTGCATGGACATCTGTGTGGGTTGCAGACTGTGATGAGAAGGACAATTGCCACAGCAACGCGTGGCCGGGCCTGCTAGTATGTATATAAAAGCAAAATTCCACTCACAGAACTCAAAAACCACCAAAGCCACACACATGAAATTTGGCACACCTGTTCCTTACATACTCCAGGTGCTCACTAAGAAAGGATTTCCCAAAATATTCACTTCCACTTGATTTATCACCTATTTACTGTTTTCACTCCTCATCTCTGGCCATCTGCACGAACATTCTGAGGGCAAATCAACCCCTCACTCCACAGACATGCTGCACGAACATTCTAAGGGTTCAACACCACCAGCTTCACGTCCTTCACCATGGTGCGCCAACTGCACTTTAACACCGCCCTCCACAACGCATGCAAACCTATCCCTTCTGGTGAAACCACTACAGGGAGAAGAGGAATTAAATGCAGAAAGAGCTTTACACACTGCATTAGAAAAAGAAAACTAAAGGAAGCTGCTGCAACATATGCACAAACCAACCCCTCAGTCCACAGACAGGCTGTGAGGAAATATGCTGAATGTCACTCAAAGTTCACAGACAGGCTGTGAAAAAGTACTCCTCCCCCCCACCCTCTCATTAACAACACCGCTACAGCCAAATTCTATCAAAATAGATTACAAACCACACTATCACCTTGGACTACTAAACATTTGTCAGGTTTTGCATATGGATATCAGTTGATTACTGTGGAGACAAGTTTATTGTTCTCGGCCTCCGATCACCCTGTGCTTGGTGTCGTGCTCTGAAGTGGTGGGATGAGTCCCCAGGAATGTGCTGCAGTGGTGGTACAGTCCAGCTCCCTGCCCTTCAACCCTACCCTGAACCTCTTCACAGCCTTCTCACTCATCAGCATCCAATGGCAGAACATTTCCTTTCTGCATCCCAAAAATACAACGGCTACTTCCAAATGACGTCTTTTGGAGCCCACCAGGTGAAAGAGAGCAATAACACATTGCATTAGAAAAAACTACAGGAAGCTGCTGCAAAATATGCAAAAACAAACCCATCAGTCCACAGACAGGCTGTGAGGAAATATGCTGCATGTTACCCCAAAGTTCACAAACAGGCTGTAAAGAAGTATGCTGAATGTCACCCCGAAATTCATAGAGAGCCTGTGATGAAGTATGCGTAGCAAACCATGGGTACCCTGCTAGTCTTCTATAAAATATGGCAACCTGGGACCTTTGTGGTATAGATTTGTAAGGTGACACAGTTTAAAAGCTACTGCAAACTGATGTCTGTGTCATAATGGGAAGCTCTTGTTCATCTTTCCTATTAGACAAAGAAAGGTCCTTTGAAGTCAAGAAGACACCAAACTGTAGCATGACAGGCGCGCGGCTCCGTCTCTGATGCTGCCTGCCTGGAAAGTATCCTGGTCAAGGACTCATTGACTGCTGGGTCTCCAGAGTAATCCCACCCTTTGCTTTAGAGGAAGGGATGCAGGGCCTCCGTCTCCTCCTCCTCCTCCTCCTCCTCCTCCTCCTCCTCCTCCATGCCTCTCTCCAGAAGGAGGTTGGTGCGCTTCCTGGGGCAGAGCCACAAGGGAAATGCTTACTAATCTATTGATCACAGACCTCCCCATGATCTTCTGATTGCTACATTTTGGTGACAAATTGATAAACTGCATCTTCTCCAGGTTAAAGATTTGATCTCAATTCACTTAATCCACTATCAATACGATATTAATCGTGCACCGACCCAGCGTGCTCCTCACCCGCCTGCAAATCCAATAATCATTTCAGAATTCACAGCCAAATAAGACACTTGCTTCAAACAATTAATTTGAGGGGAGTCTCATTTATTTTCCCTCTAACCTTGTCCCCCTCCCTGACTCTTATGTGCACACAGTGAGAGACAGGCACAGGCACTCCCCAGCAGATCCTGTGCTTCCCCACAGTGACATTTTCAAGGCATGAAGGTGTGAGGGAAGGAGGAAGTGTCCCAAATTGAAGGGAACAAGGAGGTGAGCATAGTTTCCACTGAAAATAGCCAAGTTACCAGAGCTGTGTGGGTCACAGTCCAGAGATGTCCAAAGGACATTAAAGCCATCTTTAGTGAGTCTCTGTGGAGGGGGATATTCATTTTATAAATAAATAAACAGAGAAGCCGGTGCCTTTTGATGACTTCATCCCTTTGAAGCCCTCCTCAAAATATCGAAGGGCAGGAATGCTTGTGAACCCTGTTTGGGCCACTCCAAGTTCCACGGTGCCAGAGCTTTTCTCCTCTGGGGAGTGAATCCAAGCACAGTTCTGGGCTTGCACTGCAGAAAGTGAAACGTGCAGTCTCAGCAAGGGCACATGGCACTGCCTCACCTTGGTTTGCCTCGTTCCTCCAAGCTGTAAGGGTCCGGTACTTCAGTCAGAAATAAGTCTCAGGAAGGTTTCAAGAGCTTTATTCAGAACTGTGTCAGCCCAAGAGCCTGGTAGCTGAATCTGAGATTCAAACTCCCTGGCCCTGGTATATACCTTAAGGTTACAGTTAGGTTCAACCCATGAAGCCCCCACCTTTGCATTCCCCCAATATCAGCATGAGAAGAGACAGTAATACAGATTCATTGTTTTGGGAAAGGCGAGTTACTCCCTGTGAAAGAAAGATAAGAAGTACTTGGACTAGTTACATGCAAAAAAGAAAAGAGGCCCCATGGCCTTGGGGCAGCGGAGATGGCATGCCCAGCTGTGGCTGGGTTGCGTACGTGCACTCTGGCGTGCCAAGAATGGCACGACCTGACACAAGGATGCAGTCAGAGGAGAACTACTGGAGACAAAAGATCATTCAGGTGGCCTCTGGATTGCCGGGTTCCATCTTGACTGCAAGGGAGCAGCAGTGGCATAGAGGTTAAGAGCAGGTGCATTCTAATCTGGAGGAACCGGGTTTCCCCGCTCTGCCACCTGAGCTGTGGAGGCTTATCTGGGGAATTCAGATTAACCTGTGCAGTCCCACACACGCTAGCTGGGTGACCTTGGGCTAGTCACAGCTTTTCGGAGCTCTCTCAGCCCCACCCACCTCACAGGGTGTTTGTTGTGAGGGGGCAAGGGCAAGGAGATTGTAAGCCCCTTTGAGTCTCCTACAGGAGAGAAAGGGGGGATATAAATCCAATTCTTTTTCTTCTTCAATGTTATGTAATGTCGATATGCAGCCTCTAGCAGAGCTCATCAGGAGGTTTAGAGTTGGGTGCTACCAGCAGGTTGGTGACAACGAGCTCTTCCCTTTGCTCGACAGAGAGCCCACAGTCGCTTCTCCGCCTGAACCAGAGCCTTGATGGGTGGCTGAGGCACAAGAAGCAGAAGGTAAATCCAGCTAAGACTGAAGTCCCGTGGCTGGGAGAGGCTGGGTCACTGGGAGAACTGCAGCTGCCTGGCCCCAGCGTATATCGGTGGACTCCATAAGGAGCTTCACTCACCTTGCTCAAACAAACTGCCATTTTTCTATCTCCTCCAGGCTGGTCAGCTGTTTCTCCTGCTTAAGCCTGGCCACACTGGTTCAGGTGATGGCCACATGAATCCATGTCACATCATGCGCTCTGCACTGGCTTCCCCTGAAGTTTCTTCAGAAACTTCCGGCTGTGTAGAATGCAGCTGCCAGGCTGTGGACTAACACATTGTGGCCTGGACATCTTCAGCCCATCTTGAAACATCTGCACTGGATTCCAGTTGTTTCTGGACCAAATTCAAAGTGCAGGTTCTAACCTTGGAGGCCCTAAGTGGTCTGGGACCATTATACTTTAAGGATCACCTCTCCCATTATGACCCCATGGTGCTTGTGGACTTCTGGCGTTCCTGACCCTTGGGTAGCTTGCTTAACAGGAGCTACTTCCATCACGGCCCTCATCTGCTGAAGAGATCTGTGCCCTGCAGGGCCTGTAAGATGGAATTATTCCTTCAGGCATTCCACTGACGCAGCCTTTTTGGGCTGACTCTCAGCTTCTCTGATTGTCATGTCCGAGTGCTAAGGTGTTAAAAAAATGTAGAATATTTTTCTCTATGTTTTGTAGTTTTTCCCCTTTTTTAATATAAGTTTTGTGTGCATGTTGTTAGCCTCCCTAATTTCCCTGATTGCCCAGGAAGGGGTGGGATAAACATTTAACTAAAGAAATAAAAAAGTAAATATGCAAAGGAACTCTGCCACCTCCTGCTTAGTGGTCAAGCTGGTGGCAGAACATGCTGTTGTTACCGCTGCTGCTCGGGTAACATTAAGCGGTTTATTTTTTCCTGGATTCAGAGCAACATGAGTGAGGCGCACAAAGCTGGGTGTTGCTTCGAGAAAAACAGAGATATCTTTTATTCAGAAAGTGATTGATACCCAAGCTCAAGGAGCCCAGGGGACCCATGCTACGTGCCCATTAGTCAAATGCAGGACCTTTTATACACAAACATCAAAGGAGGGCAAGGGGGCAGGTAAGGGGGCAGGCCCCTTACCTTGCAATAGTAAGGAAACATCAACTCATAAAAGAAAGGTACAGTTACAACTTTGTGAATGGAACCATGAGATCTCACTGTCAAGCGTCTTCCTGCGAGACTTTACAAGAGCCCAGGAACAGGGAGTGGAGAGTGTCCATTCATAAAACTGGGCGAAGCTGTTAATGCACCCAGCCATCTGATTATCAGATGGGTGGCTTCCTTGGGTTATGCCTTGAGGCTCCCGTGCTGCAGTCCCACGCCAAAAGAAAGTTCAAATGGCCCAATGGTGGTCTTGGCACGTTCTTCAACTGCTGGGACATCTGGGGTGCTGTCATCAAATTCAATTTGTAATTCCAAAAGGGTCTTTGTTTTTGCTAAAGAAATTTACCGGGTATTGGTCCAAACTGACTTCCAGGACTAACTTCCTTGGGTCTTAATATCAGGCAGAAGGGGGGTCACGCGGTGCTCTGCCTCCATTCCATCCCGCTGGGGGGTTCCCATTCCCATTCATTGGTCCCTTAAAGATACCTTCCAAAGCCTCCTGCAGGGCTCCTACCACCGCTTTGGGCCATTCATACAAAACGGTGGTGGCGACTTCAAGGAGTTTCCTGGGGTCTGCAGTTACTTATTCTCTACTTTCTTTAGCTTTTTCCTAATGTCAGGGGCACATCCCCCAATGAAAATGCCATTCAGGAGGGATCGGTAAACAAATCGAATAATCCCAATTAAAACAATAAATACAGTAAAAACAGTAGCAGCAATAACCCATCCCTAATTAATTAAATGGATGATGTCCGGCTGACCCTGCTTAGCTTCCAAGATCTGACAAGACTGATCCTAGGCCATCCAGATCCTGACACCTTAAATTCTGGTACCTATTCTCCAATATTTAAAGGTGTTCCTCCACCTTTATGGTTCATTCTTCAAATACTGAATCAGGTATTCAAAGAATCAGTGGGGTGAGCTGTCCATTAGTCCCACAAAGTGTCTGTCTCTTTTCTTCATCCCTTGCTAATTGGGTCCATTACCCTGTGCCCCACTCTTTTTCCAGAAGAGGTAATAAGGCCACACATTCCTCAGGCAAACCTCCCCAATGGAAGCATATCCGGTGCTAGTGGCCCCCTGCCTGCTGATGCACAGGGAAATTTCCCTGACACAGGACTGTTCCCCACTGCTCAGAACAGGACCCTCTCTGAAAAGAGCCATAATACTCCCAGCTAGGTAACTTCAGATCAGGCAGTGATCACTTAGCCCTGAAGGTCCAGGAAAGCACATGCAAAAGTCTGACAAATTAAGGGGGGGGGGATTAGGTGCAGGAGAATGATCTTCCACATCCTTCTTATCCTATGAACTAAAAACAGTATCCCTGGGAAAGATAAACTGAAAAGCTGAGCCAAGAATACTTAAGTCCAGCATAATTTTATTGGCAGTTTACATAATGAGGATGAATATTCCAGACCCTGAGGCAAACCACCAATTCTAGCACCACTGGGGCCATCCTGGCCCAAGAAGGTCTGTGGGAGAAGGGCAAGGTTCTAGTCCAGCAGACCAGGTGGCCTGTTTGGCACCTTCCAGCTTTATGATTCTAAAGACAAACAAGATTTCCAGGGTGGACACTTGCTTCTGGGGACTCCTCTTTGAGTACCTGGTGAGGGGAGCTTTGACTCTCAGAAGCTAAAACCCTGGGGATTTTGTTGTTCCTGAAGGTGCTATTGCACTCATATCTAGATCTTCTGGTCAAAGCAAACACACATGCAAAACTCAGCTGGGCGGATTTAGAGAGTTCCGCAGCAATGGAACCGCCACCAAAGCAGAGAGTGTGACGTGCAACATGGATTTTTTTTCAGCGTCCCCCACTTGGTGTGAGCTGCGTACATAGAAGTGCTGATGGAGGTGAGGGCGTGAAAGGGAGGAGAAGTTGGCTCCACAAAGCACAAAAGTGTTTGAGCAACAAAAGCTGCCACAGAGCAAACATGCTAATCCCTTAATGAGGCGCCTGATCACCTCTTCCCTGGCTCCACATTGTGTGGGAGATGGCACTGGGCAGCTCCCTTTGGAGACACCCCTTCAGCCCATTCAAGGAGCTCCCCAGGGTCCCAGTTTAATTACCCAGCCTTCTTTTGAGCATTCTAGCAAACAGCAGCCAGCCAGCAAGTGTGCGCCCACAGGCCTTTCAGAGCTGCTTCTGCCGGCCTGCTCACCCTCCCCTCGTTAAAGGCCTTTTGCCTCCTTCCGACAAGGAACAAGAGACACAATGGGGCTTCCCCACTGCACAGCACAAACTTGCTTTCTGAGTTTTTGGGGAGGGGGAATCAGCTGCTTTGAGGTAAGCCACTGGAATGGAAGGTGGGGCTGGGGGCTTCAGTGGGCAATCCGAAGGCTGCAGGGCTCAGAAAAGCAGGAAACCCAGAATTGGAGGTCTCTGCCCATTAACACACAGATCCAATTAACTCAGGGAAGGTGCCTCCATAGCAGGCAAGTCCAGGTGAGCCATGCAAGGAAGTGCGGAGGGGGGCTGTGGAACCACAAGACAGCTGGAGGAGCTGGTGCATGCAGAACAGTGTCCAGTTTCTTCCCCTCTGGTTGATCCATCCTCCCTTACACATACCCCTGAACACACATGAAACCACCTTTCACTGAGTGAGAATGCTGGTCCATCCAGGTCCGTCTTGCCCACTCAGACTGCAGGGTCTCTGGCAGAGAAAGGCCTTTCACATCCCCTCCTGCCTGGTCCTTTCAACAGGAGTTCCCAGGGATTGAACTGGGGGCCTTTTGCCTGCCAAGCAGATGATCTGCCACTGTGCCACGGCTCCTCTGCAAGCTCAGCATTGGGATGGAGACAGCAGTGCTTGTTTGGGTGGACAAACTCCATTCACAGAATACGTTCCTGCTGGTTCTACTGGGTGTAACGGCAGCCTTTGGTAACAGTGGGCCAAGATGTTCTGTTGACAGGGTAGGAAGGGGGAGAGAGCTCTCCAGGGGTCTGGTCATGTTTATCATCTCAGAGGCTGAACCGGACCTTTGGGAATTAACACTTGGCACACTCCAGGCCCCATCCAAAATTTGGTGGTTGTGTGGCAACAATAAACTGTTAACCCGAAACTCTACGCTTTGTTAACTGGGCCCCCAGAAACAGTCTTCTCTGCCCTCTTGCTGTGGTCTGTTAACTGAGAAGGGATAAGCAGATGGGAATCCAGATCAGACAGAAGCAATGCCAGCTGAGAAAGGTGATAATCTGGGAGGAGTTTTGGACCAGATGATCCTGTTGCTGGTGGAACATACCAAATGCCTTTTGAACCTGGCTGTGCTGGTGGAATACTGGGTCAGCACTTCTTCCAAAAGTCACTTTTGAGTCCAGAATAATGTTTGCCCAGAGGGCATTTTAAAGAAAATCTCTCATTTGAAACAGTGAAATGACACTGGATTTTGATGAGTTCCCTTATGAATGCGTGCATGCACACATTCAGATGACTGAGCAACATCTGCCCTAGGCACTGCCCTGGCACGCCATCTGATTGATTAAAAATCTTTGCTATTAGATCTGCCGCCTAAGAAGATATTAAGAAATCTGAGTGCTGACCCTTTCACCTTCAGATGCAACACAAACTACTTCTCTTTGATGTATTGTCGAAGGCTTTCACAGCTGGACTCAACTGGGGGGGGGCATTTTGGCTTTATGAAACGCTGCATCTGACCCACCAGCAGTTTCAGTGGTGCTCCTTATGGGCAGGTGTGGAAGCAGATGTGTCCCACATGCACCACCTCCAAACGGGCTCAAGGGGAAATGCAGGGACTCCTCCAACCCCGCCCCATGCCCAAGGCCCCGTGGAAGGTGATCTCCATGCATTTTATCATGGATCTCCCAGCGAGTAAGGGGAAAACCGTGATATGGATGGTAGTGGATCTCTTTTCTAAGCAAGCACACTTTATCCTGTTCTCCTCCCTACCATCTGCCAGTAAACTGGCGCAGTTATTTGTGACCTGTATTTACAGGCTCCACGCTGCACCAGACTGCACGTTACTTTATGAAACCATTGGGCACGGAACAGGCCCTCTCCTCGGCATATCACACAGAAACTGATAGCCAGAGCGAACATACTAATGCTACACTGGAATAATATTTGCATTGTTACATCCACCAGAAGAATTGGGTGGACTTGCTTCCATTCGCAGAATACGCTTACAACAATGCGGTGCATAGCAGCACCGGCAAAAACCCCTTTGAAGTGGTGTCAGGACAATCGGCCAAATCATTCCCATTTTTAGGAGAGTTGAAGCATGGCCCATAGAGCTTCAGGGTTGGGTGAAGTCTATCCATCAGGCATGGGAACCCAAAAGCGAAACAGGGACACAAACGACAGGCTGATTAAAAATTGTAGTCTCTGGAACTCACAGTGGGGGAGTGGATGTATTTGTTCACAAAAAACTTTCAGGGGATCCAAGGATGTAAGAATCACTCCTAGACTTTTGGCAGATAAGGTTAACTGTAATGCCTCACCAGCCAGTGTAGGCAGGCCAAAGGACGCCGGACACTCTCTCCAACCCAGCCACAGGACTTCTGTCTTTGTAGGATTTGAATTCAGCCGACTCACTCTCAACCAACCAGCAACAGCTCAATTACCTTACCCAGAAACGGAATGTTTGAAACTGGGTGGTAATTAGCTGGATCCTAAGGATCTAACTGCAATCTTTTCAGGAGCGGGTAGACCACTGCCTCTTTAAGCCAACCCAGGAAAGCTCCTTGCTCAAGGGAGCTATTGACAATCTCCAACAGTTGGCTCTGTAGCTCCTCCCTGCTGGCTTTCACCAACCAGGAAGGGCACAGGTGAAAAGGACAAGTGGTAGATCGTACAGCATCCAGAATCCTGTCCACATACATTGGGTCAAGTGGGCTGAAGTGGTCCAAACAAGGACCCAAAGACAGCCAAGGGGTCTCCATTTCACTCACTGTATCAATTGTAGCAGGAAGGGATTGGCAGAGGGTCAAGACTTTGTGTGTGAAGTAGTTTGCAAATGCCTCACAGCTTAACACCAATTCATTTCTTTTAGGACCCATAGCTGAAGTTGTGAATGGTTGAATTACACTGAACAATTGTGCTGGGCGCAAACTAGCCATAGCGATAATGGTAGTAAAATACGACCGCTTCACTTCCTTCACAGCACTCTCGTAGGATTTAATAAACGATCGATACGAGTGTCTTGACCCCTCGTCAAGAACCCACCATCACACTTGTTCTAGCCATCTCAGCTCCCGCTTCATCCTCCTCAACTCCTCGGTGTACCAAGGGGCTGGATTGGTGCGGGTACAGAGAGGGCACTTCGGAGCGATAACCTCGATGGCTTCAGAAAGGCTGGTATCCCAGCTCTCTACCAGCTCATCAAGAGTACCACCAGTGTGTGGGGTCTCCCGCAGAGCATCCTGGAACCGCTCTGGGTCCAATAGTTTCTGTGGATGGGCCCAAATATGCCCATCGCATAGACAGGGGGGCATAGGAGCCTCAATCCGAGCCTTCAGGACATAGTGGTCAGACCATGACACTCTTAGTGGGCCACTAGGAAGGGTTGCATCAAGCAGCAAGTGCAACCCAAGTCGACCAACGCTTGCTCCCGCAACTCAGTTCCACAAGCTTGGTTGGACATCACCAGGAGAATGAGTAGGGGCTTGTTGGTGCCTCATGTCTGTCCCCTTGGGAGGGATCTGGCCGCAGGTGCCCTTCAGGCAAGGTCACTGTTTTTTCCTGCTGACTCCTCACTGGATTCGGATTCCACAGCTTTCTCTGATGCAGAACTTGCTTCTCGTGGCTCCAGTTTCAGACCTTTGCCTTTCTTGAATGGGGGCTTTTTCCCGGATTCCTTGGGGACTCCCTTCTTTTTTGTGGGAGGGAGTTGTACTGCCCATCTTTCCAGGAAACCACCAGTCAGAGGTCTGGAACTCATGTTGGATCAAGCTGTGTGGTTCAGAATGGAAACAGAGTCATACCCAAAATGTGAAAGTTTTGGCCAGCAACACAATAATGAAACAACACCCTAGTTTCCAGAAGTTGCTGTCCTGCCTCAAGGCAAAGGACTGCATAGGGTACACAGTGTGGGAGTCCAAAGATTTTATATAGGAAGCTGAACTGCAGCTGTTCAGGGCTGCTGGCATGAATCTGCCACCATGGGAGGAGAAAAACTTCCGGACAGCAGCAGAGGCACATTTGCTACCCTTCAGGGCCTTGTCTCTATATCCCAGCCAGGCTTATGTTGGAAGGCAACCCCTAAGTATTTAAGGGATCCGACTTGCTCAATGACTGAGCCCTGAATAGACCAGTTCATAGTTGTAAGGAATCAGCAAGGACCAGACTTAAAGTAACTTTAGCAGTTCTTTATTTCTTAAAACTTCCATGATGCACAATACAGGAAATGCAGACTCTGACCTTCCCCCGACGGGCAGCTGCTTTTAAGAGCTCCTCCGTCCCCCGCCCAACGCATAAGGAAAACAATTCCAAAACTCCAACCTCCAATGTAGGTTCTCACACAAACAGAAAGTAAGATTCCACACATATAGAAAGCACAGATAGACAGCAAGGTTACCGATGACGGCAGTCCTGGGCACTCAGCCCAGTCTGAGGAATGCTTCCAAGGCCAAGCTGCCTGACTGAAATCAAACCACAACCTTACACTCTGCCTCCCCAAAGAAAGCTCCCTCCCCCCCAGGCTTGTGCGGGAAAGACTTATGAAATCCACTGATTATGGCCAGAAGGGTATCCAACCCAAGAGACTAAATATTGTAAGCATTTGCGAGAGTAGCAGGAGTCCAGGACGGCATCAATCTCGTAGTGCTTGTGACCGTCAATAATCACTGGTGGGGGTGCCTCGGATGGGTCGCGCCAAGCATCGGAATCTGGAGCCCGCTTGAGTAAGCTAGAACGAAACACAGGATGAATGTTACTTAATAAATTGGGTAAATCCAATCGAGCAGTCACATTATTGATCACCTGTTTAACCTGAAAGGGGCCTATGAATTTCTTGCCAAGCTTAGAATATTTGTGCACATCTCTCAAGTTTTTTGTGGACAAATAAACCCATGCCCCCACTTGCAGGGGAAACTCAGACCGATGCTTGTCTGCTTGCATTTTCTGGAGCACCACTGCGCTTACATGAAAGTGATAGCTGAAACAGAGCTTCCACCCCTCAGCCAGTGTCCGAGTCCACTCGCCAAACTACGGAGGCTGCAAAGACTGATCAGAGAGAAGGGGAAAAGGCGGGAAGGATCGTCCTGACACCACCTCAAACGGGGCTTTGTTGGTACTGCTGTGAATGGCGTTATTGTAGGCATACTCAGCAAAAGGCAATAAATCAAACCAATTATCCTGGTGGTAATTAGTGTAGCAACGTAGATACTGCTCTAGCGTTCTGTTGGTCCGTTCCAACTGGCCGTCGCTTTGCACGTGGTACGGGGCAGCGACTGCTGAGGTGGTTCCCAGAAGCTCCAGGAAAGCCTTCCAAAACTTCAACACAAACTGAGGGCCGCGGTCGGAAATTATCTTATTAGGCGAAGAATGCAGTCGATAAATATGTTGAATAAACAACCGAGCCAGCTTAGGGGTCGACGGAATGGTGGGACATGGGATGAAGTGTGCCTGTTTAGAGAATAGGTCCACCACCACCCATAAAACAGTGTTCCCATGGCTTTCCGGGAGATCAGTAATGAAATCCATGGATATAACGTGCCAGGGCATAGAGGCTGCTGGAATGGGTTGCAGTAGCCCATGAGGTTTACCAGGGATGGGCTTGGCTTCAGCACACGTAGGGCAACCTTTTACATATGCTTCAATGTCTTTGCGCATAGTGCGCCACCAAAACTGATGCCGTAGCAGGTGCAGCGTCTTCAAAAATCCGAAATGTCCCGCTTGCCTGGCATCATGGCCAGCAAGCAAGACTTGTTTACGTAGCACTGGCGGGACATACCAACACTCTCCCCTCCTCCAGACCCCTCCTTTCAGTTGGAGGAGGGAATCAACATCCTCCAAAGGGACGGCCCGGCGTCCCGCCTCTTCCAATTGACGCAGAAAGGGCGAAACGATGTCGGGAATGACCAGTGAAGGGGGTGGGGTGGGAGCGGACTTCTGAGATCGGGTTACCACCAATCCCAGTTGTGAGGGCGACAAGACAGTTTGGGGTATGGCTCTTAAGGAAGTATCCGCCCCCTTGGGCAGACGGGAGAGTGCGTCTGCCAACCTGTTGCTTTTGCCAGGGAAAAAATGAACAGAGAAGCAAAACCTGGAAAAGAAATCAGCCCAATGCAACTGCTTAGCAGACATTTTGAGCGGGGTGGAAAGAGCCGCCAAATTTTTATGATCCGACCAAACTTGGAACGGGTGGGCAGCCCCTTCCAACCAATGCCGCCAGGTGCTAAGGGCTTCCTTTATAGCAGCAGTTTCCTTATCACCTACAGTCCAGTTCAGCTCCGGGCCGGAAAACTTTTTGGATAAGTAAGCACACGGAACCAGTTTATTATTTTTATTCCTCTGGAGAAGGGCAGCTAAAGCGCTTTGTCCAGAAGTCCACATGAACTTAGTGAGCGGCAAGAAAGTGGGATCTGGGTGTTTCAAAACGGGTTCTGTGGTGAAGGCCGATTTGAGTTGTTGAAAAGAGCTTTGACAGGCAGAGGACCAAAGGAGAGGTGCCCCTGGTTTGGAAGCTAACGGCCCCTTTCCTTTTGTGCGAAGTAAGTCAGTGAGAGGCAAAGCGAGTTCTGCAAATTGAGGGATAAAGTCACGGTAGAAATTGGCAAACCCCAAAAAAGACTGTAATTCCTTGCGGGTGGTTGGGACAGGCCAATTAACTACAGCAGCCACTTTGGCTGGATCCATCTCCAGATTCTCTGGTGAGATTCGATACCCAAGGTAATCCATAGAGGTCTGATGGAAAGCACATTTTGACAGTTTCACGAATAGAAAGTTATCGAGGAGACGTTGCAATACGGCTCGAATTAACCGAACGTGCTCCTCCTCCGTTTGTGAATATATGAGAACATCATCCAAGTAAACGACCACACCATTAAATAATAAATCCTGGAGCACTTCGTTGATGAGAGACATGAAAGCCCCCGGGGCCCCAGATAACCTGAAAGGCATTACAAGGTATTCATATTGTCCAAATTTAGTATTAAAAGCGGTCAAATGCTCAAACCTCTCTGCGATGCGTACTCTGTAATAAGCTTCACGTAGGTCAAGTTTTGTAAAAATACGTCCTGTTCCCAAAGCATCTAGGAGATCTTTAATCAGGGGTAAGGGATATTTGTTGGAAATAGAAACCGCATTCAAACCTCTATAGTCCGTGCACAACCGAAGGGACTCATCCTTTTTCTTTACAAAAAGTACCGGAGTGGCGTAGGTACTTTTAGTAGCTCTACGAATAAACCCTCGAGCCACAATTTTATCCAGGAAGGCACGGAGCTCCTTCTCTTCGGCAGGGCTCATTCGATATATCCTACCCTTGGGCAGTTGGGCCCCTGGCACTAACAGGATTTTACAATCCATGTCTCAGTGAGGGGGTCGTTGGTCACATTCCTCCTCCTCAAAAACTTTAGACAAGTCCCAATAGTCCCTGGGGATTCCAGCTAATTCAGGGCTGGGGAAAACCTCAAGAGCCATGGGATCAGAGCGGTCTGGGGGTTCTTGGGATTCCTCCGGCAGTTCCCCTTCATGCATATGATCCCCACAAGGAGGATCCGTGAAGCGGATGATGCGCTGGCCCCATTTTATGGTCGGTTCATGGGTTAGTAGCCAGGGCATACCAAGAACTATGGGATGTTTGGCCACTGGCGCCAGGATGAAACTACGTCGTTCCCAGTGCTCAGCACAATGCAAGAGCACTGGCTGGGTTCTAAAGCGCGCTGGACCCTCGCTTCCCAACGGACTGCCATCCATTTGGGTGAATGGGATGGGTTTTGACAAAGCAATCCAATCGAGGCCCAATTGTTCAGCAACTTGGGGTCTCATTAGGCAGTGAGAACAACCAGAGTCTACCAGGGCTCGCGCCAGGATGCGTGTGTGTTTGACAGGGTTGGCCAGGGAAGTCATGATTGTTATGGAAACCTCCATCACTCACCTGCAGCGTCGGAGGAGTTTCCTCCGAGAGGGACTGAAAGAGAAGGAACTCACTGTAAGAATTCCATTAGAAGCAGAAATAAAAGGCTTTTTTTAGGTGTAAAGGAGCCGTTTATTAAGACATCTTAGAAAGCTCAAGTACTGCGAGTGGCTTAGGAATGGCATTTCCCGCCAGAAGCACAGGTTATAACTCTATCCATCCCATCCCCCACCCGGCTTCCCATGGGAGCAGACTCTCATCTCCCTCGCCCACTTGAGATAAGGTCTCCGCCCGTAGGAGGCCTGTGCCCGTCCACTGGGCTGTGGAATGTAGTTCCCGAGGTCCAAGGGCAGCCCGACCCAGCTCATCAACACCACTGAATCCTTTACACTCTGCCTCCCTTAAAAAAGACTCCCCCCCCGGGTTTGTGCGGAAAGTGATGGAAAAGCAGAAATGAGGGCGGGGGGAGCGTCAATATTTTGGGAATATACCCATTGATTATACAGAGAATACCCCACTTACGAGACCAAATATTGTAAAAGCACGTTTGCGATTAAAGCGAGAGTCCAGGATGGCATCGAATTTTAAGTAATGGCCCTTGTGGCCATCAATAAGGTTGCCGGTGGGGAGTCTCTCAAATGAATTAGGTACTTGACCAGGCATCGAGAGCAGGGAGCCTCCTTGAGTAAACTGGGAATGGAGAGACAGGATGGATGTTTACTAAAGAGAATTAGAGCAAGAGTCCAATCGGGCAGTGACATCATTAATTACTTTGGTAATCTGAAAAGGTCCCACAAATCTTTTTGCCCAATTTTGAAAATTTATCGCACGTCTCTGAGGATTCTTGGTAGACAAATACACCCCAGTAGCCCACACGCATGAGAGGAAATCCAGCCGGTGCTTATCTGCTTAAAGCTTTTGGGAGTCCTTGGCCTGCTGTAAAACAGTCTGGACCATTTTCCACCCTCTGACCAGAGATGAAATCCATTGCTGAAACTCCGGTGGGTCCAAAATGCTTCCGCATGAGTAGTGGATTCTGTGACGGAGGGAAGGAGCGACCAGACTATACAATTTCGAAGGGGGTCTTTTGTGTACTGCTGTGAACCCGCATTGTTATAAGTATTCTGCAAACGGGATCAGCTCGCACCAATTGTCTTGGTGGTAATTGGTGCCAACAAGCGTAAATACTGCTCCAGGGTTCTGTTACGTTCCTCTACTGACTCACCGTCACTTTGCACGTGGTAGTGGTGGCATAACGCAGAGGCGGACTAATAACCTAGAAAAGCTTTCCAGAACTTAGAAATGGTGGGGCCCGGGGTCAGAGACCATATATACTTGGGCAGTAGTGTAGACAATAAACATGCTGAATGAACAGACCAGCTAGCACTTAGGAAGGCGGAGGGATGGAGGTTACAAAGAGGGATGAAATGGAAGCTTGTTTAGAAAATAGGTCCACCACCACCCACAAGACCAAATGTTGCCAAAAGCTGACTTTTCCCCAGCAACCCGTCTGTAATAAAATCCATGGGGAGAGATGAGCTTCCCAAGGGGCGGGGGAGACCACGGGAGAGAGGTTTCAATAGGCCATAGGGTTTTCCTGGAAACCGTTCTTGGCTTCCGCACAAACAAGGAGCAACAGCTTTAATATATGTCTCAATGTCCCTTGCGCATTGCTGGGCGCCACCAAAATTGATGACAGACCCAAATGATAGAGTTTGAGAAAGCCAAAATGTCCAGCTGGGCGGGCATCACTTGGTGAGCCTCGAGGAGCCACTGCTTACGGAGGGAGGCACGTACCAACACATTCCCCGTGATGGCAAACACCCATTCTCCAAAGCATAATGGTGGGAGTCACCTTCCCTCCGCCCGGTGGCTCGTTGCAGCCCGCCTCCCTCCCGAGGTTCCCGTCAGGAAAGGGAGAGACCAGGCTGGGAAGGGGCGGTGAAGGAGGGGTGGGCGTCTGAGATCGGGTGACAGTCAGCCCCAATCGGGAGGGGGAGAGAGGAGTGCGTTGGAATGTCCCGTGGGGCAGCTCCACCCCTCCAGAGCACGAGTGAGAGCGCATCAGCCGTAGTTTATTGGTGTTTCCGGGGAAAAAAAAATGTACCGATGAAAGAGAAACGAGGAAAGAAATTGTTATGAGAGTTGCCAGCGAGGACATCTTGAGGGGTGGAGAGGGCGTGCCAAGTTCTTGTTGATCCGACCAAACTTGAAAGGGGTGTTTAGCCCCTTCCAGCCAGTGGTAAGTGGAGAGTGCTACTTTGATGGCCGCGGTCTCTTTATCCCCTACAGTCCAGTTGGAGCTCCAGCACCCGGAGGAATTTCTTTGATAAATAGAAGCACACGGAACCAATACTCTACCATCTTTATTTTTTTCTGCAACAGGGCTGCCCCAAGCGCTTTTGTCCAGGAGGCATCCACGTGGAACCACTGGAAATGGGGAGATCCAGGGATCAGGAGTGCTTCAGGATAGAGTTCCGGTAGTAAAAGCAGATTTTAAAAGCTGAAAGGCTGTCTGACATTCTTTAGACCAGGAAAGGGGGGCCCCGGGTTTAGCAGTCAATGGATCTTTACCCTTAGTGCGTAAGAGGTCTGTGAGTGGGAGAGTCCAGTTCAGTGAATTGGGAATTAGTATAAAAGAGTCACGATAGAAATTAGCAAAACCCAGAAAAGATTGGAGCTCCCTTTCGGTTGGTAAGGGGCAGGCCACTGGAGGGACTGCATCAATCTTAGCAGGGATCCATCTTGAAGGCCCTCGGGCGAGTATCCGGTAACCCAAATAGTCAATAGAGGTTTGGTGGAAACAGCATTTCGAGGTAAAAAAGTTTGGCAAAGAGGGAGTTAATAGTTGAGCAAGCGCTTTCCAATACCTTCTTCTCGAACCAACGCCTCCATGCTCTTCACATGGTTTGCGAATTAAATTAAAACGTCATCTAAGGTACACAACTACTCCCTATTGTACAATAAATCCATGCGAGAAACTTCGATTGATAAGGGCCATAAAAGCTCCGGGGCTATTTATAGCCGAATGGCATTTATTAAATTATTCAAAGCTGTCCAAACTTAGGTGTTAAAATGCAGTCAGGTGTTCACTGGCCTTCAGCAATTCTGACTCTATAGTAAAGCTTCTCTCAAGGTCCAACTTAGGTAAAGATGCCGTCCCTTGCCCAATGCGTCTCAGAAGGGTCCTTGATTAACGTAGCAAAGGGTATTTATTGGACAGAGAGACTGCATTGAGTCCTCGGTAATCGGTGCCAGAGCCGGTAGAGAGAGCCATCTTTCTTTTTTTACAAACAATACAGCCTGGGAGCAGCATGTGGTGTGTTTGGTAGCCAGGCCGTATGGTAACCCGCGAGCGATGGTAGTCTTGTCCTAAGAAGGAACCTGAAGTTCCTTCTTCCTCATTGGGACTCATCTGCAGTAGAGTTCTACCTTTGGGCAGCTCATGCCTGGCTGTATTACTGATTTTGCAGTCCAGTGTCTCTATGGGGTGTAACTGATGCAGCATTCTTGCTCCTGAAATACTCTGGCCAAATCTTGGTAGACCTCGGTTGGAATGTCGGTAGAATCGAGAGCAGTTAGGCCGAGAGCATCGCTGAAAGTGGAAACCAGGGGTGTCCCTGGAGAAGCCGGAGTTTTCCCCCCCCAATTCATGTGTCGTCACACTTGAGAGGAGGGTCAGTGAATTCTAAGATCCTTTCTTTCCAAATGAATTTTTTGGGTTCATGCAACAACAACCATGGCATGCCCAGAACCTTATGGAGTGTTTGGCCACTGGCGCCAGAGATAAAACTAATTTTTTCTCCCCAATGGTCGGCGGTACTTGAGCGAGAGGAGGAACCGGTTGCGTTTTGAACTGGGCGGTCCGCTTTTCCGCTTCCTGAGAGGACTGCCGTCCATTTGGGTGGAATGCGTTATGGGCTTAGCCAGGGGACTTGGTCTAGACCCAGTTCCTCCATGGGCCACTCAAAATGGGGCAGACATTAAGCAATGGGAGCACCCAGAATCTACAAAGGACGGTATTGAGAGGCTATAATACTAGGTATGCTTAAGCGAAGGGTTAGCCGGTAAACGCCTTGGATTGTGATGGGGGCGCTTCGCCTTCACTCACCGTCTGGAGATTGAACCCATGTCCATGGGGGGGGCTGAAGAAAGGCACACAGCTGCTTCCCACCTCTGGGTCAGCCTTCAATAACTGCCTTAGGAACAGCAGCCACCTGTTGGAAGCGGCCCGGATTTGCGTGGTGAAAGGTTAGCAGCAGATGGGGTCTTGCCGCGAATAACCGAGCGGTTGGCTTCTGTTTTTTCGGGCAGTTGGCGGCTAGATGAGCCTGGTCCTCCGCGAGTAAAGACCTAATCCCAACCCGGCCACGACTGGCTTTCGGAGGTGGTCTCCGGTAGGGGCTGGCTGGAAGCTTAGCTTCAGTGAGGTGCAGTTAGTGGAGAATTACGTAGTGGCGTGGTTTTGGGCGCATGGGCGACCCCCGGCACGAAGCGTATCTGCAAACAGAGACGCCACTTTTGGGGATCCCAATTCGAATCCCAATCAGCCAATAGCGCGGGGGATCCGAATTAAAAACACCAGTTCCGCGCAACTTTGCCAGTCGACAGCATCCGAGAAGTACTTAGCATTTCATGCGTAGCTCCAGAGCCACTCAGGAGGGAGTCTGAAAGCAGCCGGCCGCATTCACGAAATTCCACTGAGGCAAATTCTACTGCAAACCAGAGCGGTTGCCTTGCTGGATAGATTTCGATAGATGCGGATAGCTTCATTTTCCAGCACCCCGGATCTTGGAAGCGAGCCCTTAAGGCTTGGAGGAATGGGAGGCACCACGTCTGCGAGTATCACCTCAATCTTGCAGGTTCAAAGGAGTCACAAAACCAGTCGGCTGCCGCCCATCCAGGACTGAGCCAGTATGTCCCGTGATTTTTTTCAGCAGCTTCAGACCGGTATAAATGCGTCATAGTCCCTCCCATGCTTGGGCATCGAGTTGCAAGAGATGAAGTAGGGGAAGTTTGGAAGTGGTCCCATCGAAGCGTGGCAGTGTGGCTGGAGGCCTGTAGTATCCCCTCTCCACGTCCCTTGGCGCCCATGCAAGGAAGCGGTGGTTATGCGCAGAGTTAGAGGCAAGCGGTTGCGCGGGGGGGGCTGGAAATCGGTGGAAGGTGGAGGTACCAGCGCCCGGTGCCGCTGGCGTTCTGGTGGGAGCCGGTCCTTGGAAGGTGGTTGGGACACTACAGCAGCGGTTAAGCCCCTCTAGGCGCCCGGCTGTAGCCCAGTGTGGACAAAGCGTAGACTCCAACCTGGGATTGTCCTGTTCTGCTGCCCTTCTTCAGTTCCCTCTCCAAGGCTAGCCCAGCTCTCTCTCCTTGCGAGTCCAATGCATCCCGGTGGTCTCTTTGCAAGCGGTTTTCACGCTCTTACTGCAGCTGTTCTCGTTCCTCTTCCCATAGCTGCCGTTCCACGGGCCCATGCTTCTTGGGCATTCTCGCAGTCGGCCCACTTCCTCATCCCAGCTCTCTTTCGATGGGAGAGGAATAGATCGGAAGAAAGTGCAGTGCTCTCTCCGGACTCCCTCTTTCCCTCTGAACGCATGGGGCGTGCGTGCCCACCGGGTGGCTCCACGGGGCATCTCCAGATCCAGCTGCTAATCCGAGGATCTGGGGCCACGGTGATGAATTCTTGGGAGCGGATTCCACCAAAGTACTCACGGTAGTCCAGGAATGCGCTTCAATGGACTCCCTGCGTTGCCGCGATGAAAGGCTGTATCAGCACCCGTCTCCCTCCCGTGACAGAGCTGCACCTGGAGTTTTTGAAATCCCACATGGGAAGCGGGCAGATATCCGGATCCACAGGCGCTTCGATCACATGACCATAGCAAGCCCCAAACGTAGCTCATGTAAGTCTCACATGATCGCCTCCCACCGTCCCTAAAACGTGCCAACCTTGGAGTAAGGGAAGACTCATGTCGATCTCGAGGACGGGAAAGAGGAAGTTACCAATGAGCGACCTCGCTTCTCCCGCCGGGTTCCTCCAAATCCAGAAGGGAAAGTTCCTTCCGGAGACTGTAGGCGAATTCCCATAGAAGCAGAAATAAAAGGCTTTTTTGGGAGTAAAGTCCATTTTATTAAGACATCTTAAGAAAGCTCAAGAAATTTACACGCGAGTGGCAGTGAATGACACTTCCATGGAAGCACAGGTTATAACACGCCATTCACCCCATCCCCCCCTTCCTGCTTTAGCCTATGGGAACGAGGTCCCTCCATCTCAGCCTTGCAGAGATAAAGGTCTCCGATGAAGAAACTATTGGCCCATCGCCTCGGGCTGTGGGAGATGCACTCAAAGGTTACTTCACCATCAACACCTATTGAGATCCTTTACACTCTGCCTCCCTTAAAGAAGACCCCTCCCCCAGGTTTTATGCTTGGAGAAGGCGCGGTGGAAAGCAGGAAATAAGGGTGGGGGGGCTTCAATTATTTTCGGAATAAACCCATTGATTATACCCAGAGGAATATCCCACCCAAAGAGACTAAAATATTGCCTGGCCGCTTATAGCTGATTAAAGTCCCGAGAGTCCAGTAATAGCGTCAATTTACAGTAGTGCTTGTGACCATCAATGTCTAATGAAGTCGGTGGGGGCCTCTCCGGCCGGGTCGTGCATTACCAGGCAGCATGTCGAGGCGAAGGAGCCTCGCATGAGCAAGCTGGAATGGAAGACAGGATGAATGTTACACTAAGAGAGTTAGGCAAATCTAAGCGAGCAGTGACATACCGTGATTAATCACTTTTAGTAATCTGAAAAGGTCCCACAAATCTTTTGCCAAGTTTGGAGTATTTATGCACGATCTCTGAGATTTTTTGTAAGATAAATACACCCAGGAGCCCACACATGCAGAGGAAAGCATCAGTAGCGGTGTTTATCCGCTTACAGTTTTGGGAGTCCTTTTGCTTGTTGTAAAGCGGTCTGGACCGTTTTCCATCCCTCGGCTAGGGATGAAATCCACTGTTGAAACTCTGGGGTCCAAAGCTGCTGCGGGTAGTTGTGGCAACGGTGGAAAGGAGCGACCAGACACAATTTCAAAGGGGGTTTTCTTTGTACTACTATGAACTGCATTGTTGTAGGCGCATTACTCCGCAAACGGAATAAGCTCGCACCGATTGTCTTGGTGGTAGTTGGTGTAACAACGTAAATACTGCTCCAGGGTTCTGTTCGTTCTCTCCGTCTCGCCGTCACTTTGACCGTGGTAGGGGGCGGCGACGGCCGGGGCGGCCCCCAACAACCTTCTGCAAAAGCGCTTTCCAGAACTTTGAGATGAATTGGGGGCCGGGTCGGAGACCACCTTAATGGGGGCGGAATGGAGACGGTAAATATGTTGAATGAACAGCTGTGCCAACTTAGGAGCGGAGGGGATGGACGCACATGGAACAAAATGGGCTTGTTTAGAAAATAAGTCTACCACCACCCATAAAACCGTGTTGCCATGACTTTCGGGCAAATCTGTAATAAAATCCATGGAGATGACTTCCCATGGGCTGGAGGCCACCGGGAGAGGTTGCAACAGCCCATGGGGCTTTCCCCGGATGGTTTTGGCTTCTGCACAAACTGAGCAGCCCTTAATGTATGCCTCAATGTCTTTGCGCATTGCGCCAGCCACCAGAATTGCCGGCGGGCTAAATGCAGAGATTTTAAAAACCAAAATGTCCAGCCGAACGGGCATCGTGGCAAGCTTCAAGAACCTGCTTGCGGAGGGGGGGAGGCACGTACCAACAGTCCCCCCTCCGCCAAACTCCATTCTCCAAACGCACTGGGAGTCACTTTCTTCCGCTGAAGGTTTCGTGCAGCCCCGCCTCTTCCCGAGTTCCCGCAGGAAAGGAGATACGAGGCTAGGAAGGTGGGGTTGAGGAGGAGCTAACGTTTGAGATCGGGTGACGGCCAACCCCAACTGGGAGGGAAAGAACAGTCGCGGAATGTCTCGTGAAGGCAGCTCCACCCCCCTCCCGGGTAGGCTGGTGAGCGTCCAGCAGCCAGTTTATTGGTTTTTCCAGGGAAAAAAATGGACTGTAAAAGAGAAACGAGAAAAGAAATCGCCCAACGAAGTTGTTTTGCAGACATCTTGAGGGGGGTGGAAAGAGCTGCCAAGTTTTTATGATCCGACCAAACCTGAAAGGGGTGTTTGGCTCCCTCCAGCCAGTGGCGCCAAGTGGAGAGTGCCACTTTGATGGCCGCAGTCTCTTTATCTCCCACAGTCCAGTTGAGTTCAGCACCAGAGAATTTCTTAGACAAATAAGCACACGGAACCAGCCTACCATCTTTATTTTTCTGCAACAGGGCTGCCCCCAAGTGCTTTGTCCGAGGCATCCACGTGAACCACAAACGGGAGATCTGGGTCAGGGTGCTTTAGGATAGGTTCGGTGGTAAAAGCAGACTTTAAGAGCTGAAAGGCTGTTTGACACTCCTCAGACCAGGAGAGGGGGGCCCCGGGCTTAGCGGACAGTGGATCTTTACCCTTAGTGCGTAAGAGGTCTGTGAGAGGGAGAGTCAGTTCAGCGAATTGGGGTATAAAGTCACGATAGAAATTAGCAAAACCAAGAAAAGATTGGAGTTCTTTGCGGTTGGTGGGGGCAGGCCATTGGAGGACTGCGTCAATTTTAGCAGGATCCATTTTCAAGCCCTCGGGCGAGATCCGGTAACCCAAATAGTCAATGGAGGTCTGGTGAAAACTGCATTTGGAGAGTTTGGCAAAGAGAGAGTTGTCGAGCAAGCGTTTCAATACTTCCCGAACCAATGTCTCATGCTCTTCCATGGTTTGCGGTAAATTAAAACATCATCTAAGTATACCACAACTCCCTTGTACAATAAATCATGAAGAACTTCGTTGATAAGGGCCATAAAAGCCCTCGGGGGCCCCACTTAACCCGAATGGCATTATTAAGTATTCAAACTGTCCAAACTTTGTATTAACGCAGTCAAGTGTTCATAGCCTTCAGCAATTCTGACTCTGTAGTAAGCTTCTCTCAAGTCCAATTTAGTAAAATGCGCCCTTTGCCAAGTGCATCTAAAAGGTCCTTGATCAAAGGGAAAGGATATTTATTGGACAGGGAGACCGCTGCTGAGACCTCGATAATCTGTGCAAAGCCGTAAGGACCCATCTTTCTTTTTACAAACAAAACGGAGCAGCGTGTGTGTGTTTGGTAGCCCGCCGATATGAACCCGCTGGTAAGGTTCTTGTCCAAGAAGGCACGGAGTTCCTTCTCCTCATTGGGACTCATGCGGTAGAGTCTACCTTTGGGTAGGTGCGCCCCTGGTTGGATAACACTTTGGCAGTCAGTGTCTCTGTGGGGGGGCGACTGATCGCATTCTTGCTCCTGAAAAACTCTGGCTAGATCATGATATGCAGGTGGGATGCCAATAAGATCGGGAGCAATCGCTGAAGAAGCCAGGAGGTGTGTCAGGAGAAGTTGGGTTTTCCCCCCAGTTCATGTGTTCACCGCAGGGAGGGTCAGTAAATTCTAAGATCCGTTCTTTCCAAATGAACTTTGGTTCATGTAACAGTAACCAAGGCATGCCCAAAACTATGGAGTGTTGGCCACTGGTGCCAAGATAAAACTAATTTTCTCCCAATGGTCGGCGCAACGGAGGAGAACCGGCTGTGTTTTGTACTGGGCCGGTCCTTCATTCCCCAAGGGGGCTGCCGTCCATTTGGGTGAATGGTATGGGCTTGGCCAGGGGAATTTGGTCCAGACCTAGCTCCTCTGCCACCTGGGGCCGCATTAAGCAGTGGGAGCAGCCAGAATCCACAAGGGCCGAGGCTATGATGCGAGTGTGTTTAGCGGGGTTGGCCAGAAATGCTTGGACAGTAATGGGAGCGCTGCCTTCACTCACCGCGTCAGAGTCGGGCCCATGTCCATGGGGCGGAAGAAAGGCAAACAGCTGCTTCCCCCTCCTCTCGGTCGCGCCTTGATGACCGCTTTAGACGAACCCGCCGGCGGCGGCCCTGACCTGCGTGGTGGCTTGGCAGATGGGGTGCGCGGAGCTGGAAGCGGTTGGTTTTGTTTCTTAGGACAGTTGGCTGACTAGATGACCTGGCCCTCCGCAGTAAAGACACAATCCCAGTCGGCGACGGCGTTCCGAGGTGGTTTCGGTAGGGGCAGCTGGGCTTGACTTGGTGGACACAGTAGTGGTTTTTGGGCGTGGGCGGCCACCGGCACGAGCGTATTCCAGACGAGATGCCACCTGGGATCCCAACTGGATCCAATCTGCAATGCAGTACGAGGGACCAATTAAAAACACCGTTTCACGCAGCTTGCCGTCCACAGCATCCGAGAAGTATTCGCATTTCATGCGTTCAGGCCACTCAGGAGGAAGTCAGGCAGCCGCCGTCACAGAAATTCACGGGCAAATTCTGCAAACGGCTGTTGCCTTGCTGGATAGTTTTGATGGTGCGGATAGCTTCATTCTCGCTGGATCTTGGAAGCGCGCTCTGGGCTTGGAGGAATGCGGGCACCGTGCGAGAGTCTTCATCCTGCAAATCTAGAAGTCACGAACCAGTCAGCTGGGTTGCCCCATCCAGGACAGAGCCGATGTCCCGATATTTTTTCGCGCTCAGACCGGTATAAATCATCATAGTCTTCCAAGTGGGCATTGAGTTGCAAAAGGAAGTAGGGAAGTTTGGAAGCGGTCCCATCAAAACGGGCTGGTATCGGGGGCCGATAGTAGCCCCGTTCAACGGCTCTTGGTGCCTGCTGGGGTGGTAGTTGATTCGCGGGTTGGGCAGGTTGGAGCAGGCAGCTGTTGTACGGGGGGGGCCGGAATCGGGGGGTGCTGGCGGTTACGCTGGCATTTGGGTAGCAGGCCCCAGATACGTGGCCCCCCTGGCACCGGCGTGATCAGTAACAGCATAGACTCCAACTTGGGGGTTCCTGGTCTGCTGCCTCCTTAGCTCCCTCTCCAACGCAGCCAGCTCCCTCTCCTTGCGGGTCAATGCATCCTGGTGCGCATGCAAAGCAGCTTTCTCTCGTTCCAATTTAGCCAGTTCGTCCCGTTTAAGGGCTTCAGTGAGCTCACTTTGCGTGCGCAGGGCCTGAAGCGCTTTGGCGGTGGCGTTGTCATTCCAGTCTGGAGTGTTCCAGGACTTTATCATGGACTGACAGATTCTGGGCATGTTGACGTTGGAGCGCATCTTTGGCACGGTCCAACTCGAGATGGACTTCTGCGTTGCCGTTCCCGGTCCCTCTGCAGGTTTTCGCGCTCTTGCTGCAACTGTGCCCGTTCCTCCTCCCATAGCTGCCGTTCACGGGTCCATGCTTCTTGGGCATCTCGCAGTCGCCCTACTTCCTCATCCCAGGTCTCCTTCGAAGGGAGAGGGAACAGATCCGGCTGGGAGTGCAGGCTTTCTTCGGACTCTTCTTCATCTGGAAGCGAGACATCGGAGCCACCGTAGCCGCCGTAGCCACCGGTGGCTCCCCGAGGCACCTCAGGTGCGGTCGCTGGCCCAGGATCAGGGGGGTCCGATTGGGAAGCGGTACGGATACCCCTCCCAATTCCAGGTTTAGTCCCGGTGTCCTTTGGACGGGCCCCAGTGCTGTGCCACGGTGGTTCCTTGGGAGCACCACCAAAATACGAGTCCAGGAACGTTCAATGGATTCCTGGGTTTACCCGCATGAAAGGTGGTCAGGCCCGTCTATTCCATGACAGGGTGCATCTGAGGTTTGTAATCCACACGAGAGCGGGTAGAGATCCGATCCACAGGCGCTCGATCCATAGACAGCGCCCCAAACGGCTCATGTGGAAGTCCCCATGGTGTTCGTCACGTCCCTCGTTCCAGCGGAGTAAAGGAAGACTTCGTGCTGATACGAGGCGAGAAAGAGCCACCAGCGAGGCCCGTTCTCCTGCCGGTGCCTCCAGATCCAGAAGGGAAAGGTCGGAGCCCTCTTTGGGGGCTACCGCACCTTCCGCAGAAACATTCAACCTCTCCATGTCAAGACACCAGAGGTCCACTGCACTAGGAATATAGATGTATTAGGATTCCTGCCACAATGTAAGGAATTCCATAGAAGCAGAAATAAAAGGCTTTTTGGGAGTAAAAGTCCATTTATTAAGACATCTTAGAAAGCTCAAGTACACGCAGTGGCAGGAATGACACTTCCCGCCAGAAGCACAGGTTATAACACCATTCACCCCATCCCCCCTTCCTGCTTCCCATGGGAATGGAGTCCTCATCTCCCGCGCAGAGATAAGGTCTCCGCCGAAGAAGCTGGCCCATCGCCCGGGCTGTGGAATGCACTCAAGGTTACTTCACCATCAACACTATTGAATCCTTTACAGGAGCCCTCTTTGGGGGCTACCGCACCTTCCACAGGAATATTCAACCTCTCCATGCCGAGACACCAGAGGTCCACTGCACTAGGAATTAGATGAACTAGCATTCCTGCCACAATGTAAGGAATTCCATAGAAGCAGAAATAAAAGGCTTTTTGGGTGTAAAAGACCGTTTATTAAGACATCTTAGAAAGCTCACGTACACGCAGTGGCAGGAATGGCATTTCCCGCCAGAAGCACAGGTTATAACTCTATCCATCCCATCCCCCACCCGGCTTCCCATGGGAACGGAGGTCTCATCTCCCTCGCAGAGATAAGGTCTCCGCCGTAGGAGCTGGCCCGTCGCCCGGGCTGTGGAATGTAGTCGAGTCCAGGCAGCCGACCCGCTCATCAACACCACTGAATCCTTTACACTCACGGTGCTCCCTGGTTCATCCTCGATCTCAAAATCTTCTGGTTCGTCCTCCAACACAGCCTTCGACACCCCTTGAGGTGCTTTTGCCCCTGGTTTGCGGGGAGTTTTGGCCGTTAACTTGCGTGGAGCAGGGGTGGGAGCTTTGGGTTTCTTCGGGCAGTTGGCTGCCATATGCCCCGGTCCTCCGCAATAAAGACATAATCCCAGATGGCAGCGGCGATCCGAAGTGGATTTGGTAATAAGCGTTCCACCGATAGTCTTTTTTGCCGGGGCCGCAGCTGCCTTGGATGGCTGTTGTTTCATGGAAGGCATGTTGGATCTTGTAAGGCGGTGGCGATAGCATTACCAACTTCAATCCATTCGGCTATCGTACGGGGTTCTCGGTGCATAACCGCCCATTTACGGATCTCCGGATCCACGGCTTCAAAAAAGTATTCGCATTTCATCCGGTCAGGCCAATCAGGGATTTTACTGGCAGCTGCACGGAATTCTCGAGCGAAGTCAGCAAAAGAACGATTGCCTTGTTTGATTGTTTTTAGAGTCTTTCTGGTCTTATTGACCACGTCTTTATCCTCAAAACGAAGTCGAAGCCCCTGGAGCAATTCAGCCACAGTATGTAGTTCATCAGCCTCCAGTTCAAACAACTCCACAAACCATTCAGCAGCATCCCCATCCAGAACAGATCCAATGTCTCGGACTTTTTCCGCCTCCGACCGATATAGATCATCGAATTCCTGCATGTGGGCATCCAACTGCAGGATAAAATAGGGCAACTTGGAGGCGGTACCATCAAAACGTACTGGAATGCGGGGCCTAGGGTAGCCCCTGCCCAGAGCCGGTGCAGGCATCGGCGCGGGAACTGGTGCTGGGGCCAGCACTGGTGCTGGAGGCTGGACAGGTGCAGGCGGCTGGGGTAAAGGTGGAGGTTGGGCAACCCTAGGTTGCGGCCGGGGAGCAGCTGCTCGTGGTGGAGGCAGAGGAGCGACTCGAGGAGCGGTGGCGACGGGGGGAACAGTTCTTGTAGTAACATCCACCTGCATCGGAGCGGGGCAAATCGCTGGTAGGGCTGGAAGCCTTTCTACTTGGAGCACTCTCTCCAATTCCGCAAGCTCCCTCTCTTTGCAAGTGAGGGCTTCTCGCTGTCGCTCCAGGGCATCCCTCTCGCGTTGCAATCTTACCCGCTCGGCCTGTTGCATCGCGGAATCGACCTCACCCTGGGTGCGAAGGGCCTTCAGACTTTCTCTTTGGCTTTGGAGATCATGCCTGGATTGTTCCATTTCCCTCTCCTGGTTCTTCAGATTGCGTAGGAACTGCTGTCGAAGGGCTTCCTTCTCCCAAGCCAGTTCCTCCTCGAACTCTTGGCGTTGCTGTCTTCGCTCTTCCATAAGGGCATTGCGCTCCTGTTGCCAATCACGCTCAACCGCTTCAAGAGCCTCGAGTTGGGCATACCGAGTTGAGTCCGGTTCGAGGGGCTGAGCCAAGTCTTTTTCACGTAAGGAGGCAGCCCCTGGCGGGTCAGCTGGATCCAGCGGTTCCTGGTCGCGGGGAGCTTCTGCAAATGAAAGTCGAACCCAGGATCCCCGTGTTAACTCAACCATACCAGCGGACGCACCTTCGGTTGCAGGTAGGGCCGCTGGCGGTCCAAAATCAGGAAGAGCAAAATCCATAGATTCCTGGGGAGCTACAGGGCGAGAAGCAACCTTGGGGTGCGTCCCAGTACTTTGCCATTGGTGTTCAAGAAGGGGTTCCTCAAGGTAACGATCCAAAAACTTCTCCAGAGACTCCTGAGTGTCCCCATGGATGGTTGACAACCCAATTTCTTCGGTGACTGTTCGCATCACCGGTTTATAATCCACATGTTGACGGGTGGTGATGTGCCGCTCTCGAGGGGCACGATCCATCGACACTCCGCCACCTGGATCACACAGGTCACGACGCACCTCAAGGCATTCGGTAGACACTGAGCATCGGGCCATCAGGGTGGCCTCGTCCACTTGCTCTTGCAGCTGGAGAAAGGCCATGCTTTGGCTGAGCCGAGGCCTGGAGAGGGCCACCAGGGAGACGGATTCTGCGAGCTCCCGTGGTGCGGCGGATGCGGGGAGAGAAGAGACGGAACCCTCTTTGGGGGCTACCGTGTCCTCCTCGTACTCCGAATTCATCGGTCCCCGAAATCCCAACTTCTGCATGCCGAAAGACATCAGAGTTCAACAGGATCAGGTAACGTGGTTGGGTGGAGGCCACTATTACTCCGAGGAAAAGAGGAGAGTCTGCATAATGTAAGGAATCAGCAAGGACCAGACTTAAAGTAACTTTAGCAGTTCTTTATTTCTTAAACTTCCATGATGCACAATACAGGAAATGCAGACTCTGACCTTCCCCCGACGGGCAGCTGCTTTTACGAGCTCCTCCGTCCCCCACCCAACGCATAAGGAAAACAATTCCAAAACTCCAACCTCCAATGTAGGTTCTCACACAAACAGAAAGTAAGATTCCACACATATAGAAAGCACAGATAGACAGCAAGGTTACCGATAACGGCAGTCCTGGGCGCTCAGCCCAGTCCGAGGAATGCTTCCAAGGCCAAGCTGCCTGACTGAAATCAAACCACAACCTTACAATAGTACTGCAGGTGTTTGAAAAAACAATGACCTTAGATTTTGATGGATTGATTGAAAGCCAATTAGATGTGCAGTAGTTGTTATATTTTAAGGAGTAAGATCTTGAGGCCAACCTTTGAGCGGGAAAGCAGAACTACATCGTCGCCTATAGAGAATTGAGAGCGTGACATTATCCAAATATGGACAATGAAAATTTATGCTATTCAGGGTCGGAGCAAGATAATTTAGGAATAGATTGAATACAACCGGGGCTAACATGCAATCTTGCTTGACTCCCCAGGAGACAGTGACGTTGGGAGTTAAGTGGCCTAAAAAGCAAAGGTGGGAAGGTTCTATGGAACTGTTTGTTAAAATGTTCTTAGTTCAGAGAACCGGTTGTTAATGATTAACTCCACTAGGGACAAGGGGGTAATCTCTGTCCCTGGGTGCAACAAATCTCGTCAAGTGGGGGATGCAAAATCGCCCCCCAGGGCCCTCCTGCCCTCCCCTGGGGTGCCCTGCTCCACCCCACCCCCCAGCACCCACCCCCACCCCCACACACTCACCTTCATTTCCGAACGAGACAGGAATTGGCTGACGATCCCTTACTTAAGGCTCTTTTCTGCAGCTGATAATTTTTGCCCTTAACAAAAATGGCTACAGTAATAGCCAAGTAAAACCCTAAATAGCTTCCGCCCTTAACAAAAATGGCTGCAGTAAAGCAGAGGAGAGATCATGGCTTCATGCCCTAAGGTCTGAAAATTGTGGAGGTAGATTTTAGAAGAAAATATGGCCTTCTACTTTCAGTTTTGTAGAGGCTTCTGCCTCATGAGGGAGGGGGGTGAGCTTGAAAACTGGCAAAAGGGCTGGTAATGGGATGGAGCCAAAGAGGGGTGGAGTTGGGAAGAGATTTAGCATTTTAAAACTGCATTATGCAAACAGCACACAAGCAGCAATGCATAAAGCTTGGAGATT